>NC_137898.1:80498293-81098293 GCF_963455335.1 Martes martes | reverse complement strand
CTGTACATTGATTTTATATCCTGCCACATTACTGAATTTCTATATGAGTTCTAGTAGTTTGGGGGTGGAATCTTCAGAGTTTTCCATATAAAGTATCATGTCATCTGCAAAGAGAGAGAGTTTAACTTCTTTGTCAATTTGAATAACTTTTTATTTCTTTTTGTTTTCTTATTGCTGTTGCTAGTACTTCGAGTACTATGTTGAACAACAGTCATGAGTGGGCATCCTTGTCGTGTTCCTGATCTCAAAGGGAAGGCTGTCAGCCTCCACCTCTATACTTTGAAGAGTTTTAATCAGGAATGGATGCTGTATTTTGTCAAATGCTTATTCTGAATCAATTGAGACCTTATGACCCTGCAATTGCACTACTGGGTATTTACCTCAAAGACACAGATACAATGAGAAGAAGGGTCATATATACCCCAATGTTCATAGCATCAATGGCCACAATCTCCAAACTGTGGAAAGAGCCAAGATGCACTTCAAAAGACGAATGGATAAAGAAGATACGGTCCACATATACAATGGAATATTATGCTTCCAACAGAAAAGATGAATATCCAACTTTTGTATCAACATGGATGGGACTGAAAGAGGTTATACTGAGTGAAATAAGTCAAGCAGAGAAGTCAATTATCATATGGTTTCACTTACTTTTGGAGTATAAAGAATAACATGGAGGATATTAGGAGAAGGAAAGGAAAAGTGGATTGGAGGAATTCAGAGGGGGAGACAAACCGTGAGAGACTGTGGACTCTGAGAAAGAAACTGAGAGTTTTGGAGGGGAAGGAGGTGGGAGATGGATGAGCCTGGTGGAGGGTAAGGAGAGCATGTATTGCATGGAGCACTGGGTGTGGTGCATAAACAATGACTTTTGGATCACAGAAAAAATAAACTTAATTAAAAAAATGCAACTTGGTATAAATAATTATAAATAATAATGCAAGCCCTTGTTTAACTCAACATCAGGACATTATTAATACTTTAGAAAGAGTAAGAGGAGATGATTTTATGATATCAAAAGGAAAATTAGTAAATATATTAAATATTATTTAATATTGTATATATTAAATATGTTGTTATTTCCATGCTGTATTTTTCTACCCCACTGCAATTCAGGTGTTTAGACATGGTAAAGATTTATCATTACATTTTTATGATTGTTAAATATTTATTGCAAAAATTAACCAGGATTTATGTGCCCAGTAATATAAGAGATTCTCTAGTATTAATGCTGCACAGAGGTCAAATAACAAAAAGCTCAAATTTTTCTACTGGATTTATAATACAGCAGTGATTAGTGGTATCATCACAGCAGCATTAGTAAAACAGAGCAAAATAAATGGTGAGGACTAAGGCATAAGATATGGAAAAGTTGAAACAATAAATGTGGATTTCTTTTTCCAGAAATTTAACTGTGAATGAAAAGTTTAAATAAGGTAGTATGTAGAGAAGAAGTCAAAGTTTAGTGATAGTTTTTAAGGGCAAAGAGCTTATTTTCAAATATGCTGAATAATATACATTTTTCTTGTCAATATAACATGCTATCTAACCAATTTTTTACTTTTGTTACTTGTAATTCCACACAGTGGTTACTGATTCATAACACTATACATAAATGAAGTAATTTCTTCTCATTTATAGTGGAGATGAGAGGCAGTAAGAGATGCTGTAGTTCACATATCATTGAAAATCAAATTTTAAAAAGAGTTCAATTTTAAAGAATTCTGACATATATTTAAGAATCATCGCCACCATTTTACTATAAATCTAATGAGCCTTATGTTGAGTTCCTTGATGTCTGAGTAAATCTTGAGTATACAAATAATTCAACACACATATTTTGAGAGCAAGGTACGTCTCAGAAAGGTAGCTACAACAAAAAAAATATGCCTGGTTGTCACTTATTAACCAACAATCCCCCATACATGTGTGTCTTTGATGAAAGTTTCCACTGAATGCTTTATGCTATTGATTTTTTTTTTTTTTTTTTTTTTTTTGCTCAATACAGACAATTTGGGAATAAGCAAATAAAAGTCCATGCTGTCTTCAAGTAATCATTTTTCTGGTGCTTGATTCCCTCTGCCACTACATTTTATTGTGTTTGGGCATTGAGGGTAGAAATAATTAAAAGGATTTTCATTTTCTTTGCTCACTGTGTCTAGAAAGCATCAAATTAATGTTTGTTTAGTTAGTTTTTTTTTTTTTTTTATGTTTTCCAAACTTGATGCTTGCTGAAGAAGCAGGGAGAGAGGATTTTTATTTTTATAAGAAGGCTCATTGTATCTGTTATCAAAATAATGGCAAAGACTCCATTGTTTTGAACATTTGCAGCCCATACTTAAATTAGCAAACATATGGAAGACCATTCAAACTTGAGGAAAAATGCACTATTTGGGATCTTTACAGGAGTTAATTGAAAGCTTGGCTGGATTAATTACTATCTGACATTTTCATATAGATGAGACCTGGGAAGCTAAGCTGTTTCAACATGAGATTTCTTCCCCCGGCATTGTGCTGTATATCCTAACATTCAATGAAGATTTTGGAAAAGTATGTGCTTGCTATCATGGGATTCTAGTGGCAAAGCAAGTACATTTAGTCATCACAAAGACTTTAACTTTTAACCAAAAAATTGCTGTTATCCTTTTATTAGTAGTAGTAGTAGTAGTATTACAGGAAACTCACCCTTATTGGACAATGCTAATACTGACCACTGTGCTAAGTATTTTATTGTGTATTTAATTTAATTCTTGTTGCACCAAAATTAATACTTTTGCTTTACTAATGAAGGAACTAAAAAACAAATGTGTTAGATAATTTGCCCAAGAAACACAGCTGATACCATGCAGAACAGAGAATTGAACTAATTTTGTCTCAATATTGAGCTTGAGCTCTTACTCCCTATTGTTAACTGTCTCTAAACATGGTATAAAATCCAGCCCAGCATGACCTTGTGGATCCCTCCACAGGTAGAAATGCAATACCATGGTGTTTTGTACATGAAAAGAAATGTCATTAACTTCCGCTATTATAAAAGTTAACTTAGTTTTGTATATATCTTAAAATGTGTGTGTGTGTGTGTGCACACATAGAAGGCAGAAGTAGTTTAGCCATAATTAACAAATATAGGCTAACCTATGTAAATAAACAAGACAGCTGATGAACAAAAGGCAGTGAATTTTTTATTAAAAAAATAAAATAATTTTGTCCCTGGAGATATAGTTTCCTTGAGAAAGTTATATATATGTGTGTGTGTGTGTGTGTGTGTGTGTGTGCGCACATGCGTGTGTGCACCATAAATATATACATATGACACTGAGAAAGTTATATATATATAGTTACACACACACACATATATATAGATAGATAGATAGATAGATTAGGTATATGACACTGAGACTATGTCAAGACCTAGAGCCTAGAGCGCAGAAAAATAATAGGTATAGAGTATTCATAGTGAGATGGAAAAAAGAACAGGCTCCTATCCTAGATGAATTATCTGACATCTTATATGAAATTCTACATTCCTAGTTGTCAGTCCATATGTCCTGGGGTAGGGGTGTGGTAATCACTGAGGAATTAAAATACTCCTAGTAACACCAAATGAAGCAGCATAATGGAATATTTTGCTCTGACCTGTCACCTGCTTATATTTGACATCTGTAGCAATTTCTTTGGGCTGATGAAGGAATTATTCTTATCTTTAGTCTTTATTTCTTCTCTTCTTACTTTTGTTGTTATGGGAGGAGTGCATGGAATAATTATGATTAAATCTGATCTTATGTAGCATTGGTACAAAAATTTTAAGCAAATAAATTATTAGGTGACAAAATTAGTGATTTGTTTGGGTGTCTTCAGACATAAAGATTCAAGTAAAATGGCTTTATTTGGTACATGAAGGAAAATTCAGATAAGGGAGTGGAAAATGAGACAAGAAAGAAAAGACAGCCATAAAATGTGTGTTATCAAGCCAGATACCCTGGGGACACCTGGAGCTTAATTGTGCTGGAAACCTCATGCACTGAAGCATAAAGCACTTGGCGGAGATTTATCTCACCTGTAACATGACAGAAATGAGGAATTTATACAACAACTTTCCTCAGTTAGTGGTTGAAGTTTGTTGAGGGTGGGACACAGTGGTGTTAATAAAGTCGTGTGTGTGCTTTTTTCCTTAGGGAAAATTTGTTCTGCAGAAGACAGGGATGCTTGCAGGCATTTATGAATTCATTTATGAATTTTGTTAAACGAAGCTTAAAACTGTGGGAAAGATTATAATTGATGTTCTGAGCATGTGGCAAAGCAGGGTCTAGAAGTCAAGATAAAGTCTTTAGACAAACGCTAGAGCTACAAGTTAGAAATTAGGTTATTAATAGGTTGCTAAATATTGAAGAGGTAAGGACTGGAGGATATGGGACAGGGTACCAAGAACATCTGAGAGTACTTATGTTAAAATTTCATATGCAAAAATTATTTAAAGGGTAAGTTTCTTTTTAATTAAAAGGTATAATATATGTTAAGAATGTAGAATTTAGAAGGTGATCAATTAATTTATTTTCTTTCATCATTTTTTTTTTCCTTCTGTGACACTGCCCTTGTGAAATTTTTGCTAATTGATCTGGGACTCCTCAAATCCTTAGGTTTCTAGGTGCCTAACAGAAATGAAGACAATTTCTGAGCACTAGCGTAACTAATAACCCATTTAAAGTCCCATAGTAATCAGAAAGTCTTATTTTCTTTGTAAAGCTCCCATTCCCCTGCATATTAGATTCAAATTAAAACATTATGATATCAAGAAGGTGCATAAGAGATTCAACTATGGCACCTATGAGTACATTAAGAAAAAGAAATAAAATGCATTTAAATCAGTAAGGAAGGAAGAGGTAATTTTTTTTACTATTTGCAGATAACATGACACTATGTATAAAACACTTAAGACTTCACCAGAAATTACTAGAACTGATAAACGAATTCAATAAAGTCACAGGACACAGAATTAAGATACAGAAATCTGCTACATTTGTATACACTTAATAATGAAATAGCAGAAAGATAAATTAAGATAACAATCTCATTTACACCAAAAAGAATAAAAACCTCAGAATAAACTTAACAAAGAAGGTGAAAGACCTGTGCTCTGAAAACCATAAGACACTGATGAAAGGGGCACTTGGGTAGCCCTGTCAGTTAAGCATCTTCCTTCAGCTCGGGTCATAATCCTGGAGTCCCAGATCAAGCCCTGCCTCGGGCTTCCTGTTCAGCAGAGAGTCTGCTTCTCCCTTTGCCCCTCACTTCACTCTCATGTTCTCTCGCCCACTATCTCAAATAAATAAATAAATAAAATATTTTAAAAAAAATGACAACAACAACAACAAAAATTGACAAGAAATTAAAGATGACACAGAAATGGGAAGACATTTCACGCTCATGGATCAGAAAAACAAATATTGTCAAAATTTCCATATCACCTAAAGCAATCTATAGATTTAGTGTGTTCCCTATCAAAATACCAACAAAATTTTTCACAAAACTAGAATAATCCTAAATTTGCATGAAACCACAAAGACCCCCAGCAATATTTAAAAAGAAGAAAGATAGAGGTATAAAGACCCTAGACTTCAAGTTATACCACAAAGCTGTAAAAATAAAAACAATTGGTACTGCCACAAAAATAGATACATAGATCACTAGAACAGAATAGAGAACCCAGAAGTAAATCCATGCTTACATACTTAACTAATCTATGACACAGGATGCAAGAACATATAAATGGGGAAAAGATAGTCTCTTCAACAAATGGTGCTGGGAAAACTTCACAGCTATATGCAAATTAATAAAATAGGACCACTTTCTTATATCATACACACACACACACACACACACACACACACACAAACCTAAAATGGGTTAAAGATCTAAATATGAAAATTGAAGCTATAAAACTCCTAGTAGAAAACATAGGCTGTAATTTCTTTGACATAAGCCATGGAAGCATTTTTCTAGATATGTCTCCTAATGCAAGGGAAAGAAAATCAAAATTAAACAATTGAGACAACATCAGAATTAAAACAAACAAACCAAAAAAAAAAAAAAACAAACAAACTTCCACATGCTTAAGAAAATAATCAACAAAACTAAAAGACAACCTATGAAATGGGAGAAGATATTTGCAGATGACATATCCAAAAGGGTTAGTATCCAAAATATATAAAGAACTTATACAACTCAACACCTCAAAAACAAACAATCCAATTTAAAAATGTGCATAACATAAACAGACATTTCTCCAAAGAAGATATACAAATGGTCGACAGACACATGAAAAGATGCTCAACATCACTCATCAGTAGGAAAATAAAAATCAAAACTACAATGCCATATTATCTTAAACTGGTCAGAAAGGCTAAAATCAAAGAAGAAAAAAAAATGCTGGAGAGGTTGTGGAGAAAAAGGAAATGTCTTGCATTGTTGGAGGGAATGCAAACTGGTGCAGCCACTGTGGAAAACAGTATAGGAGTTCCTCAAAACATTAAAATAGAACTACCACATAGCCCAGTAATTCCACTGCAGGATATTTGCCCAAAAAATATGAAGACAAATTCAAAAATATATATGCACCCCTATGTTTATAGCAGCATTATTTACAATAGCTAAAATATGGAAGCAGCCCAGTGTCCACTGATAAATGAATGGATAAAGAATTGCTGTCTGTATATACTATATTGTGTATGTATATTATATTGTTATATGTTAATTATTATTATATTATAACACATACTCTCTATATAATAGAATATTACTCATCCATATAAAAGAATGAAATCTTGCCATTTGCAATGACCTAGATGGATCTGGAGAGTATAATGCTAAGCAAAAATGAGACAGTCAGGGAAAGACAAATACCATATGACTTCACTTACATGTGGAATTTAAGAGCCAAACTCCAGAGAACAAATGGATGGATACTAGAGAGGAGGTGGGGGAATGGGTGAAATAGGTGAAGGAGATGGAGAATACACTTATCTTAATGGGCTCTGAGTAATATACAGAATTGCTTAATCTATGAAATCTATAGAATTGTTGAATATTGTACACCTGAAACTAATATAACACTGTGTGCTAATTATACTGGATTTAAAATATATTTTTTTAATTTCTTCACCAGGATTTTTAAAAATTTCCTCATAGTACCTATATGGTGGAAAACTTAAAGAACTTCAGGCTTCTAGAAATGTGTATTTCCCCAGCCTCATGGATCTGAACTAGAGGCTCTGGATTTAAAATATTTTTAAATTGAAAAAAAAAAAACAAACATGATTCAATTGTGGAAGTATGATTCCAGTAGAAAAAGTTCCAAATAACCTATTTTTGATATTAAGAATATTTAACATCCATAATATTCTTGCTCCTACCTCTTTCCTTAAAAATTGTATTATGAAATGTACTGCATGTCAGAAAACATGGTGTGGTGTCTGGAGGATCAGTGAACATCTTCATAGTTTACTTTATCTTTATAGCTTATCGTAAAAAAAAGTGAAAAAATGTAACTGGGAATACAGTTGTTCAAGCATTGGTCAACCTATAGCATATGATCTATTTGTCTTTGACCCCAGATCAAATTATTTATGAGGGTCAGAGTATGTGACAGAGTATTTATGTGACAATTATGAGACAGTCTAGCTATTAACCTTTCTGCTTAGATAGTGCATGTACATTATATTCTGTAGTCTATTTGGTGGGACAAGTGACCACTGACCTTTCTATCTGGACTATTTGCTAGTCAAAACTCTTCATGATAACAAAATACAGCATAGTGATATTTTCACACAAACATATTTTTTATTTCTTTATCTGTTTGCCTTCTGATGAAAAAATCCCCAATCTAATCTGCGTGGCTATTTCTGTGTTTGTGTGTGTGTGTGTGTGTGTGTCTAAATCTTCTGTCATAGAGGTACATTCAGAATAAGACATCAGAAATTTTTAGATATAAAAGGTGCTGTTCTTCTGTGCTAGGTGCTTTGCTACAGAAATATGGATATGAAAAAATGTTATTATTCTCACATAGAACAATGAATAGAAAACATAGAGAACAAATTCCAACATGATCTGGGAAAGAAAGAAAGGTTAACAGGTGATTTGGGCATATTTTTGTTACTGGATTCCTCCATCTTATTCTGTACTACTGGGAGCTTAAACTATGTGGACAAACTAGAAGCGCCAGAATTTTGTTTCTTTTTTTAGGGGAAGGTAAAGGTCTAGAATTGAAATGAAAACTGGCATACATTCCAGCCAAACAGTGACAGATCCAAGGGGGAAAGTTGGTGTTTTGTTTATGGTACTTATATAGTCAGTGATTTTCATATGTTTGAAAAACATCCTTTTTGTGATAAAATCAACTCGGAGTGCAAGTATGAATTAATAGTGTTTAATTAAATGTTTTATTTCAATTTATTTCAATAACCCATGTTTAATAAAGCCAACTTTAAATGTTTGAGTGTAAGCCTGAAAATCAGATCTCCACAAACTGGATGCACCACTGGGGCTCTGGGAATGAAGTGAGACAGACAGTAACAACAATGTGGGTCAGAAACGACTACAATTCTAGCTAACTGTCTTCATACAGTGTAAGCACTTAGAAATCAAATGGACGAATGATGAAACATTTTTGTTTTGCTTTTAATTTGCCAACTTTTTTTCTTTAGTTTATCATACATTTATTATAAAATATCATTTAATTTTCAGATTTTTACAATATATACCTCAATAAAAATAACCATTTGAATGAACCATTTAAACTGCACTTTCCCTAGTTATGAATGTTTCCACACATGACAGAAAACATGTGATTATGAAGATAATTTGAAGTCATAGAGAAGCAATAGATTCAGGAGAAAAAGAAAGTAATTAGGTGGAATGGCTTCAAGGGAAGATTTTGAAGAAGCTGCCCTGCCTTGTATCCCTTGAGGTTTATCTATTCATTTCCTGAAAATAAATATATTCATCTCTATATATACATATATATCTATGTATATGAAAATATATACATCTCTACATATGCACCTTTGTATGTCTATATATCTTCATTAGAACACACTGTGAGATACGAGAGAATTGCTTTGTTTTGTTTCCCTCCAAATATTTTTCTGATTATCTCTTCCATATTTAGGCAAGTGTCTTGTTTGTACTTTCTTAAACTAGTGTCTTGTTTGTGCCTTAGGGAAGATTTATGTCTTGGCAGAATGCAGAGGTGTCTGTAGGCACTTGTCTTTCTGGCTTTTGTTTATAAAGGTTTAAAGCCATTAAAGAGATTATAATTTGATCTGAGTCCAAAAATCTAGGAAAATAGATTTTGAGAAACAGAGAAAAAAATGACTATAAATATAAAGAAAGAATAATGTATGCCTGATTAAGAATATTCCCATGGGACAAAGAAAGGATATTTTATGAGTATGAGGTGTGGGTAACGCTAAGATTTAAGGTCCCCAGCAACACCAAAAAAAATTTGATGCCCCACACTGGACTTGATGGGGCCATGTTGACCAAAACAACAATTTCTTAGTAGTTTAATCTGATTGTCAATGATATAGGAAAGGAAAAGAGCAAAGAGGCAGCTCCAATACTGACTGACATTAAATGCTCTGTATGTCTGCATATTTAAGAGTCTTAGAGTGTAAGATTTAATTATGTAGAATTTTATTTGTTATTTCCTAATCATTTATTTCTTTCTCTCTAGTGGATCATAACCAGCTGCATACAAACATTTATCTACCATTTTAAAGTCCCTTCCTGTCTCCCAAGCTTTTTGGCTATTTCCCTATTCCTTCCACAAATTATTTCCTTAAAGAATCTCCACTTGGGGCACCTGGGTGGCTCAGTGGGTTAAAGCCTCTGCTTTTGGCTCTGGTCATGATCTCAGGGTCCTGGGATCGAGCCCTGCATCAGGCTGTCTGCTCAGCAGGGAGCCTGCTTCCTCCTCTCTCTCTGCCTGCCTCTCTGCCTACTTGTGACCTCTGTCAAATAAATAAATAAATAAATCTAAAAAAAAAAAAAAAAAAAGAATCTCCACTTACTCTCTCCATATCCTATATTTCTTTTGCTTTCAACTTAGTTTAGTCTGAATTCTTCACACCATTCACTCACTTTCCATATAGAAAAGTCATCAGGGGTCTTTTTGTTGAAAAACGAAATTTTCAATTCTCTCTTTTCATCTGGACATATCTCTGAGTGCAATTCAACACATTTAACCCTTGTTTCTTCTCGAAATATATTTATTTATTGGCTTTTGTAATGTCAAATACTCCTGAGTTTTTTGTTGTTGTTGTTGTTGTTTTTAATTTGATTTTTTTACTTCATGCCTTCTCAAATTTCTCAGTTATCTCTTCCTCGTTTGATCAAATCTTTTAATTATTTTAATTACTCTTGTATTTTCTTCACTTTTTCCTCTGTTTTTTGACAGACAATTCTATGAAGATGTCCTAGTTAATAGGCGTTATTTTCTAATTGAATAATGATTCCATGGACCATAAGATAATGCTGCCATCTCACCTCTTCAGGTTTATCTTACCTTTTAAACACTATATTAAAAAAGATGATACTTTATTGACTGGAGTGATTGAGCTTGATTATGGAGAGAAAATAAAATTGATGTTTGGCCTCTGGAATGCAGAGGATTCAGCCTAGGTTTAGAGAATTCTCAGGGTACCTCTTAAAACTCTGCTATTCCAGGATAAACTGTTAAAAAAAATACTTTAACAACTTAATAAGGCAGGATTTGTAACAGCTCAGACCTTCAGATCTTTTCATATTAAAAGGCAGGATCACTCCACAAGACAAGTAGCCCAGGGCTCCTGGGTGGTTCAGTTAGTTAAATTTGGGACTCTTGGTTTCCACTCAGCTCATGATCTCTGGGTCTTGGAATTGAGTCCTGCATAGGGCTCTGCCCTTAGTGCTGAGTCTGCTAGAGATTCTCTCTCTCCCTCTCCCCTACCCCTCCCCCCTGCTCATGCACAGATGTTTTCTCTCTTTCTCTCTATCTCTTAAATAAATAAATAAATTTTAAAAAGAAACAAAAAAAGGAATAGAAAGGTAGGGAAGGGAAAAGAAGAAAAGAGGAGAAAAGGAAAGGAAAAGAAAAGGAAAGGAAAGGAAAGGAAAGGAAAGGAAAGGAAAGGAAAGGAAAGAAAAGAAAAGAAAAGAAAAGAAAAGAAAAGAAAAGAAAAGAAAAGGAAAGAAAAGGAAAGAAAAGAACTGGCTAACAGAACAGGGAATACCGGATTGGGTAATAAAAGAAAAGTTCCAACTACAACCTTACATTCAGATGCAGGAATGCATATTTTTCCTTGATTTATTATTAGATTTGGATATATTGGCCAGTTTCCCCTTCATCTTATTTCCTTAATATGTTATATAAGATGTTCTAGTATTGGCTATGCCCATAATTTGCTTTTTAAGTTAAAAGATCTTTCACAAGTGGAATTGTGGCTAATCTAATGAAAGAATTAATATCACTTAGATATATATGACTTATGGACCATTGCAGTCCCCCTTTTAAAAATCCAGTCATGCTTACTTGTTCAAAGAATGGTATAATTATGTTGGGGAAAGATACAATGTTGATTTTTTTAAAAATTAAATTTGAATAATATGTAAAACAAACTGTATCCATTTTTAAGAAATGTACAATTTGATCCATTTTGACAGTTATATACACCATGAAACTAAAATCATATACCCTCAAACCAATATTTTTAAAAACTTAATGACAATCAAAATACTCCCATCCCATTTGAAGCCCATTTCTTCCTCTGCCCACAGCCTGAGACAACCATTGATTTATTTTTTATTGGTATGTTTTTAGCTTGCATTTTCTAGAATCTTATATAATGTAATCATTTTATATGTAACTTGTGTGCCTAGCTTTTTTTTCCCAGTATAATAATTACAAGATTTATCCATGTTACTGTATCTGTAGTTTCTAGTTCTGATATGAAGTAGGATTCCATCTACTGGTTATATCGCAATTTGTTTATCTACTGACCTATTGTTGGACATTTGAGCTGTTTCCTAATTTTAGCCATTGTGAATAAAGTTGCTGTCAAAGTTTTTAAAGATTCTTTATACAGACGTGTTTTGATTTCTCTTGGTAAGTACCCAGGGGTAAATATCTCTATTATATAGTAGATTTATGTTAAACTTTTGAAGCAATTACCAACCAGTTCTCTAAAGTGACTCTCATTTTGTATTCCCACCATCATTGCATGAGCCTCCCAGGTGTTCCATAGTCATATCAACAATTGGTATAGTCCTGTGTTTTTTAATTTTTCTTCTCTTTGTCTTTCTTCATCTTTCTTTTTCTTTGTTCTTTTTTTCTTTTTTAATGCATCTGAAGCTGTATTTCATTGTCGTTTTGTGACTTTAATTCATATTTTTCTAATGACTATAGAGGTCCATCTTTTCCATGTACTAATAGCCATTTCTATCTTTTATAGTGAAGTATTTGTTCAAATCTTATGCCCATTTTGGTATTGGGGTGTTTTTGTTCTTATTGAGTTATTAGTGTTCTTTACGTTTCCAAGATACTACTTCTTTGTCACATACGCATATTGTGAATATTTTATCACTTTTGGTTGCTTCCATGTTTGTTTTCTTAATAGTTTCTTGAACAGTAATGATTTTTAACTTTTATGAAGTCAATTTATCATTTCTTTTCTTTTATGTTTAGTGCTTTATGGGTCCTAAGGACACAAGATATTTGCCTGTTCCAAGACTGCCAAGATATTTTCTCATGCTTTTTTTAGAAGTTTAATACTTTTACCTTTTATCTTTAGATCTCTGATCTATTTTGAGTTACATTTTGTTTATGATATGGGGACAGCTTGATAATTATGTTTATTTTCACATGCACATCTAGTGTTTCTAGCAGTTTTGTGGGAAAAAATATTTCTTCATTGAATTCTTTTGAAACCTTTGTCAAAAGTAATTGACTAAATATGTGTGGTTGTTTTTCTGGATTCTGTACTGTGTTTCAGCAATGAATATGCTTGTCTTTTTGCCATTACCTTTCATAGTTGTTCCAGTTTTAAAATAATTATTTAAATTCAGTAGTTTAAGTTCTCAAACTATGTTCTTCCTCTTTAAGATCACTTTAGTTATTCTTAGTCATTTATATTACAATATAAATGTTAGAATTAACTTGTCGGTTTCAATTGAAGAATAAAATACATTGGAATTTGGCTGAGATTGCACTGAATCTCCACATTAATTTAAAGATAAGTGACATCTTTATAATATTGAGTCCTTCTAATCCAAAAATATAATATGCATCTCCATTTCTTTAGGTAACATTTCTCTCTTAATACTCTGCAGTGTTCAGTGATAAGATCTATACATGCTTTGTTCAATTTATTTCTAAATATTTTGTTATTTTTAAAAATGTTATTTGAATCACTTTTTTTAAAATTTTGTCTTCTAATTGGTTGTGGCTAATGTACAAATACAATTGTTATTTTTATATTATCATTTATCCTGTGTCTTTGCTATATACATTTTTTGATTACAGAAATTATTTTGTAAATCCCTGAGGATATTCTTCTAAGATGATTATGCCATATGCAAATAAAAACACTTACTGGGGGTATATATCCTTTGTATTCTGCATACCCTTTATTTTTATCTTGCTTTATTGACATGGCTAAAACCTCCAAAATGATGTGCAATACATGTGGTAAAATCAGGCATCCTTATATTGTTTATACTGGTCTTTTTTTTTTTTTTTAATATATGGATAAAACAAAATACATGGATCTGAATTACCCAAAGCAGTAGACTGTATCACATACCATAAGTTGAACCGTAGTATCATCCCAGACCTTCTAAGCATTTCTCTATACCTCAGGAGTAGAAAGGATGATAAAGGAACTTTTCAGACTTTCTTATCAGCAGAAAAGCTGGCAGAAAGTCTGGCTAGAACTCACTGGTGAGGGACACAGGCAAAATTCAAAAGGCAATGTTATGGACTGTATGTTTCTGTACACCTGGCCCCCAAATTCTTATGATGAAGCCCTAAAATGAAATGTGATGGTACTTGGAGATGAAACCTTTGCAGGGTAATTAGGATTAGAGGAGGCCATGACGGTGGGACCCTCATTATGGAATTACTGACATAAGAAGAGATAGAGATTGATTTATGTCAGTCTCTCTCTCTCTCTCTCTCTCTCTCTCTCTTTCTCTCTGCCGTGTGAGCAACAGAGAGAAGGTGACTATCTGCAAGCCAGAAGAGGTTCTCACTGGGAACTGTATCAGCTAGCACCTTTATCTTAGACTTCCCAGCTTCCAGAACAGTGAGAAAGAAATGCCTGCCACTTAAATTACTGAAATCTATAGCATTTTGTTATAGCACTCCAAGCAGAGAGAACAAGGGATTTGTTTTTTACTGGCAGTTACTGTGGGTAGGTAGCTGAATGACTGACTTTCAGCAGCTCCAAAACAATTTGAAAATCATCTCCTTTGGTCTTTAAGCAGGTGGATCCTTCTGGCAACCTCTTGGAACTTTCTAAATTACCAGGTTTACTTCCTGAAATCTATTTTGCTCTCCTTTGCTCTTTCAGCCTTCTTATCGATTAGTTAAGTTCCTATTTACCCATATTAAATCACTTCTTACTTAAAATAACTATGGGATTTAAATTTTCCTTTCTCAGTAATACATTTCTACACATAAAGGTATCTGGAAGTTTATTGTCTTGCATCAAGCACGCAGCTGCCTAAGTGATGTGTGTGGTGCAATGACAAGGAGGAGACATGAGTCATTTCCACACCTGACATGTGTTTGACCTTGAGTATCCTTTGTTAAATAGATTTTATTTTTTTTTAAATTTTTCTTTTTTTTTTACTTTGTAGAGGAGGCTGGGGGAGAGAGAAGCATTTCTGGGCTACCATCATTCATCAATACATTGTTTCTATATGAAAAATAGCTAATTTACAAATTAATTTAAAAATAAAAAACTTACAAATTACTTTTAGAACATGCTATTTTGGTAAAATAGAAATAGTCTTTTTGATTACCACATAACCCTTTTTAATAGACTAGATGATATATTCATTATGGACAATTAAGTGAACATTAATCCAAGTTAGTCTTTCAGATACTCCATTTCTCCATTTCCTGTCACATTATTCTCCCTGAATTAGTTCTAATTATGATATTGTTCATCCTTCCAAACCTTAATTGGATTGTATTTTCATTCTATACACACACACACACACACACACACACACACACTGTTCATACTAATTAATGTTTTCTCATGAATCAACTGGTAGTTCGGAAGATAGCCTGGTGTAGTGAGCTTCAAAAGGACATCATTCAAGAAGTCTTCCTTCAGGGAGTGAGTGAGACATCCCCACTGTATCCCAAAGGAAATATCTAAGAGAGGATACAGATACTTTTCTACATTGATAATAATAAAATACAGACATAGATAATACATAATAGATAGATTGTAGATAGATTAAATAGGTAGATAGGTAGATAGATCAGTGTTGATATAGATATATAGATACTCATCATAAGGAAGTGACTCACATTATTATGAAGGCTGGGTGACACCCAAGATCTTCAGGGTGATGTGCTTCAAAGCTAGAGACCCAGAAACCTTCTGGCGCAGCTCCAATCTGAATCCAAGGTCTGAGAAACAGGAACGCTGATTGTGTAAATCTAGCCTAAAGGCTGACAGACATGAGACTCAGGAAAACTGTTTCAGTTCCAGTTTGAAGGTAGAAAAAAGTAAAAGTCCTAGTTCAAGGTCCAATGGGCAGGGATAATTATTTCTTACTTGGGAGGAAGACTTTTGTTATATTCAGGTCTTCAACTGATTGGATGAGCCCAAACACATTAAGAAGGGCAATATGCTTTACTCAGCCTACAGATTTAAATGTTAATCTCATTTAAAATCACCCTCAGTGAACCACCCAGCGTAATGTTTGACCAAGTATCTCTTCATCCCACAGCCTAATAAAGTTGACAAAATTAATAATCACACAGTAAGCAGAAATAAAGGCTTACTCCTGGATGTGGACACTGACTGGTAAAAAAATTAGGGCATGAAGAGAAGCCAACCACAATGTGCTTCACATTCTTCCAGTCAGAGAGATTTCTCAGAAAAGCCTAAAACATGAAATAGGTAAGGGAGCAAGCATTTAGACGTCAAAGAGCACCAACACTAAATCATAAGTTTACAGTCAATTAAGAATTGTTCTTTATTCCTGAATGCCATCCCTTAAAGTTGTGTAAGAACCAGAGATAGTGTTGTTCTGCAAATAATTTCTGATATGATTGCGACACAGGTGAAAAGAGAGTAGAGGCTTTAAATCAGACAAGAAAAGGAAATGTTACTGGTGGAATGGATTTGTGTTTTAATCACTGAATAATCAGCCAGTTGAGTCAAAGAATGAATCTCAGAACTATAAAAAGTCCATTATCTTTTGCTTTGTACCCAACTTTAGACCAACTTATTTAGTAATCATGGTATATATTCTTTTTTTTCTCTTACTATATATGCTTTTTAATTACAAAATCAGTGACATCTACATGTTTGTCTTGTGATAGATTATCTTATGTATTAGAAATATAAAAGCCTAAGTATAAGATGAAATTTATGAAAGACTAATAAAAATAATAATCATTTCAGCTTTTGCTGCTGCAGAGTTCTCCTGTCATCCTTAAGGATACATTCACCTCAGTAGATAAATTATCTTATAGCTTGCTCTTCTCTTTCTTTGTTACTAATACCACATGCCGATATCCAAGGCTGAGCTACCTCATATTGACTCTGTCTCTATAAGGATTCTCTTCATTATCCTTTACCGTATACCAGGCAGTCATGAAGACATTAGGGGAACAAAATAAAGTCCTGATTTTAAGATACGAACATATGAAAGTTAGCTATATGAAGAAATAATCATATTAGAGACTGATTACAGTGATCAAATAAAGCCTAATTAGTCACTAAATGTCACAATACAGCGTGAGTGTTGTTATAGTTACTAGCACTGCATAACAAACCTCTCCATAACTCAGTGGCTTAAAACAGTTACTTAGCTGATGAGTATGCAATCTGAGCAGGAATTGTTGAAGAACGTCTCTTGCCTTTACTCAGTATTAGTTAGGGGCTAGAATCTTCTGAAGGCGTGTGGTCTAGGAACAAACAGCTGGGGAATGGAACAGTTGGAGCTGCTCAGTCATCTCCATCTCAAGACCAGAGGACCCTCTAGCAAGGCCACTTTAAGCAAGGGCAAACTTCTTCGAGTTGCAAGACTGTGAGTGCATGGTGATACATGTCACCAGTGAGTCTTGTGAAAGCTATATTTCTTTTATAGCCTTGTCATGCAGTGTCACTTTTAGTGTAATTCAGCTGTCTGGGTAGAAATTATAGACATCACCTCACAATGGAAGAGTGTTAATGTCACATTGTAAGAATATGTTGCTACTGCCCCTCGGAACAACGTGTTACTTAAACTATAGCCCCTGGAGGATTTTGCTAGTTACCAAGCACATTTGGATATGGCCTTAAGAAAAACATACACTGGCAACAGGTCTTTGGGGAGAAGGGCGATACACGACCGTGAAGCTGGGCAGCTGGGGATGCCTGGCTCGCTCAGGGCGGAACGCCGCCCCTTCACAGAAGCCGGGCAGCCGGGAACGCGGGTCAGCTCAGGGTGGAACGAAATACCGCCTGCTTCCCTTTTCCGTTATCGCTCCTTTCTCTTCCCAGAAGCGCCCGTTGTTAGTTAGATGAGTCCTTTGAATGTGCTTGTTTAACTATAAACTTTATCCTCCTTCTTGCGTGTCCACGAGACATGTGACTAATGTTTGACCTTCATCGGTTCTTCTGTTGGCTATTGTTTCTATCTAATAAAAGTGGGACTCTGGAGTTGCTCGGGGCAGCAGTGTTTTCGACTGTTGTCGCCTGCTCCCAGTCTCTTGCAGCTGACTTGGTTTTGCCTAATTCTTCTCCCATTCGCCGATCTGAAGCGGCAATATGTGGACTGGAATATTACATTTGGGAATGCAAAAAACTACAGGTGCATAGAGAAGGCAGAACAATTCAGGACTGGAGAAGTCAAGAAAGTCATCCAGCAGTGGGAGACAGGAATCTATGTTTAGGAACCACTCAGTTGCCCTGCATTTAGTCTCTCTCTCTTGTCTACATTGCTTCTTCTTCTTTTTTTTTTTTTTTTTTAAGATTTTGTTTATTTATTTGACAGAGATTACAAGTAGGCAGAGAGGCAGGCAGAGAGAGAGACGGGGAAGCAGGCTCCCTGCTGAGCAGAGAGCCTGATGCGGGGCTTGACCCCAGAACTCTGGGATTATGACCTGAGCTTAACCCACTGAGCCACCCAGGCGCCCCTCTACATTGCTTCTTAAACAAATATGGATGCCATCCCAATGCCTAACACCAAGCAGTTGTTTCCAAATCTCAAGAACTTATATCAGTACTGTCACATAGAAATTACTGTCCATTACAGTAGCTGCTAGCCACATGTGGATACTGAGGATTTAAAATGTGACTATTGCAACTGAAGAACTGAATATCATTAAAAAGATGTGGTCAGCAGTTGACCTGTGAGCTGAGCCTGGCACTCAGATGTCCCTCACCCCTCTACCCCTCCCCTGTCCTTGGTGTGGGTCCTGCTTGCCTTTCCCCACTCCCAGAAGCTGCTCCTAGGATATGGCTTTGAGACAGTGTTGTGGCATTGAGAACACCTTCACAGTACACAGGCTAAATCCAGTTATGGCCTCCTTACAAACTTTTAAGATTTGGCAGGTGGGTTCAGAGATCCATTGTCTTTCTGGCACCCAAGACAAGTCTCATATGTAACTTCTCTTTGCTTATTAAAACTGACACCTACCAACCTGGAGTGGCCTGCCTCTTTGGTCTCTCCCTGCCCAGGTTTGAGACACCCAGGAATCTCCTGAAAGGGTTGTGAACCAGTAACAACTGAGTAACATTTTAAATAGCATAGGCATTCTGAGATAGACTCCAAAGTCCTTGAAGTTATCTTTTTGAAATCCTGTACCATCAAGGTGCTATGTTATCACACTCTTTTAAAGGAAAGAAAACTGAAATAAAACAAATAATTTCTATTTAAGATGGTACATTATGCATTGCAGTAACTGAAATTACTACAATAGTAACTGAAGTTACTATTTGAACCTAGGATAATGCAAGAATTGAGAATTATATACAACATTCAGTATCAACTGAAATGTTGTATATAACATTTTAAAAGAAGAAATACTTTTATTGGTATCTGCTTTATAGGCATTCTTTTTTATAATGTGACATTTTAAAACCTCACATACTCCAAGAGGTTGAGTAACCATGAAGAAAAAAAAAAAAAAAAAATCAAGGCTGTCCTCTAATCCTCTGTGCACTACTGCTGATTTCTAAATGTTGTTAATTTAATGTCACCCCTGCAAGACTTTATAAGTGATTACATTGTTCAGAGTCTGCAGGTTTTGCATAACTTATTAGACCTATGCAGTTGGTCTTAGGAGCAGTGCAATTTTAAGCATTGTTAGTTCTCTTTAGATTACTTCCCCTGAACAAGGTAGTGAAATAGTCCCTCTACAGACCTTTAACAATATGGTGATTTACAGATCCTTTCTATGATGCAAATTTAATTTGGAATTTTTCTTGAAATAAAAACACATGGTCCAATATTTTCGACAGAATAAAATTCTCCTAAAATTCTGTCTAAAATTTCATATATATCCTGTGAGTAATATGTACATAAGAAAGACAACAACATTTATTATATCACTTTAATGAAAAATGAAGACACTCAATTGAAAAAAAGGTCATATATTGAGTTAAGAATAGGCTGGAGGAGATCTGAGTATTCCCTTATATGGAGTGATACATTCTATTTTCTGGTCTATATAATCTGAGCCACACGTTAGTCATCTTATTTTCAACTCATGATTTCCTTTTACATTTTCTGGATGAGAAATGAAACTTGGCAAGCAAGATGAAAAGAAGCAATTAAGATTCTGTTTATTCCATAAGTTTTAGTTCCCAGTTCCTGCTGATTAGCAAAGACCAATATTTGAAAGGTTGACTGTTATTTTGACGTTTGTTTGCTACACTTAAGAATAACTTTTCCCATGTGTGGCTTACCACTGAATGCAAAGCATGCATTTTTATAAGAGAGAGAAATATTCTGGCAACAGCCATAAATTTAAATATCCAAATCTAAATTCCCTTACCTTTTTTTTTTTGTTTTGTTTTTAACTGAGAATTTCCCTATACAAGGGATAGCGATACACCTGTGGAGGTCAGCCACACAACTTTAGCACAGTGGGTCCTCCAAACGTCCAGACTGACTAGAGCACACAGGTGCAAGGCAGAGCACAGAGGGAACCAGAATGCCCTGCAGCTGATGATGTTGACATCTGGGATTGGATGTTGGTTTTTACTGCTATGTCCAGCTTGAGAAGACAAGAAACAGGAAAAGCAAGTGAGATACATTCTAGATAGATAAAGTTGGTGGATATGTTATTTGTTTTTGTTCATGAAACTGAGTAAATATTGCATTAAACGATATAAGTAAATCAACTTAGTGATTTAGTCTATTTAGTCAGTTCACCTTCAGCCATCTGACCAGTAAAGAAGGAAAAACATAATAATGCCTAAATTATTGGCTTGCCTCAGGAACTAAATGGGTAATGCAGGTGAAATCACTTGTTAACTCTAAAGTAGTGCTTCTCAAGCTTGACTAAGTACTGGGATCACCTGGAGAAATTGTTGGAGCACTGCTTTAAGGTGTCGTACTAACTTAAAGACTGCCAATGACTTCAACTGACATCTTTGTATCTAATAGCAAAATTAAGTGCCTCTCACCCAGGATTCAATAATCTTTTTTTTTTTTCCATTAAGAACAAAAAAATCAGGGGTTCTTGGTAGCTCAGTTGATTAAGTGTCTGTCTTTGGCTCAGGTTATGATCCTGGAGTCCTGGGATCCAGCCCTGCATTGGGCTCTCTGCTCAATGAGGAGTCTGCCTCTCCCTCTCCCTCTGTGATCTCTCTCTCTCTCTCTCTCAAATAAATAAATAAAATATCTTTTAAAAGAAGAATAAAAAAATCATAGATTTTGTAAATGTATTTAGTTGTTTTCTAAATTGGGTCACCTATAAGCAATGTTTTACAGTATTAATACAGGTAGTTACATAACCATTCTGAAGCCACTTGATTAAAAATAATGAATTAAATTTCCATCATATAACTCTTAATTATTAAATATGGAAACAAATAGTTTTCCCTCTAAACATTCTCAGAAAATAACTAAATAATATACTTCTAGACTTAGAAAGAAATCATGGAAGTAGGTTTTGTACTGTTTCCCCCTGAATTCATACTTACCCTGAATCTGAGAACACGGTAATTTTTGGAATCGAGTCTTAGCAGATATAACTAAGAATTGAAGTATGATCATACTAGATTATAGTGGGTCCTAAACCCTTATAAGGAAATGTCCTTATAATAGACATAAAAGTACACAGACAGAAGAAGATGATGGATACAGAGTGTCTACAGGCCAAAAGATGTCAAGACTACTGGCATTCATCAAATCTAAGAGAGAGGCAAGGAAGAGTTTATCATACAGCCTTCCCAAGGAACCAAACCTGCCAAAATCTTGATTTTGGATTTCTGGTCTATCGAAGTATGAGAAAATAAATTTCTATTGTTTTAAGGCACAAGCTTTGTAGTAATTAGTTCCAAAGCCTTAAAAAACTAATACATCACTGTAGGTATAAAAGTAGACATGCAAGAAGTTTAAAGTATTTGGCTTCCATTTTATTTTGTTATCAAGTATTTTATTACATGTAGAGACTCTCAACAATATTGTTGAATCCCACTGAAAATAGACATAATGTAACACAATAAAAATTTTTAAAAATACATACATACATACATACATAAATCTTAAAAAAAAAAAAAGAAAGAAAGAAAGAAAGAAAGAAAATAGGCAATGCTTTCACTGGTCATGATCTGATCCCTGAAAGACCTCCTACTTTTCTCTTTGATTTAATAGCTTCTTGTAACTCTCTGGTTGACTCATTTTCCCCTTTGACCATTTAGTTCTAACACTACCCGCTCCACCACTACTCTTTCCACAACAAGGTTATGCTTGCATTTTCTTTCTTTTTTCTTCTGCCATGCTAAGCACAGACAGGGTTTTTTATCTCATATAGTTTGTACTAGTTTTGAGTAACACTTGTGGTTTCTGTCTCTGCCCAAGCATGAAAACAAACCTGCATGCAGATTTCAGAAGGCTGAGTAGTTTCTTAAGAACAACTCACCAACAAAACTACATGTACTCCACCTACACATGGACATGCACATGTATTTCCTACATTCTGAAGCACAGTTTTTTCAGTACGTCTACTTTAACTTTATTGTTATGGTCTTCTGCTTTTCAAAGTTCCAATGAGAAATCAGTTCCTTAGCACAGCTGCTACACCAGCGAGAGAATAAAAAAAAAAAAGAGATGGCTTAAACATATGCTAATCAACATTGTGCTCCTTCAGTTTGGGCTACAAAATAGGCAATATTACAATACTCAACTGCTCTACTAAATAGCAATTACTGAACACTTTAAGGTCATATCAAAACTGTCCTTCCTGGTGGACTGGCATTACAGACTCCCATCTGCATCCATCAGAAACGTGTGATTTATGCTATTTTAATTAGTTTATAAATAATTCATAAAAGAATGTGCCTGCTTACTAAGACCTGAGAGCTGAATTCCTACAGCTTTAGATTTACCATTTGCCTTTTCCCTCATGATTTTTTTTTCATTCCTTTAAGGGATGAACAACTATTTAAGAAGTGTAGTTTATTCCTGATTTAATCCTCATTTAACTTTGTGATATTGAATCAGAGCAATTAATGTACTAATTTTTTTCTGAACTGGTTATAGAACCAAATTTGGTTTATCAGAGAATCATTGATATAACATGGAGTTCATCATGTTATCTGGGCATATTTAGACCATTGTTCCAATGTCTAACCAACTCCCCATCCCAATTTATTTATCCAGTGGTATATGCATTCATTCTACTCTTTAAGAAAAGTCTCTTTGTAAGGTCTTGTCGGAGCTTCAAATATGATTAACATATGGCACTCAAGATGCTTATATTCTACTACAGAAGTTGGAAAATATTCGTGAGTTAAATATCACAGATCTCTTTGTTTTACCTGAACAGTGTTTTTGTTGGTGTTTTAAACTTGCATGATGATTGTTTTTCAAAATTAATCAACTGAAAGTTTTCACATAGTAATTTAGAATTATACCTTCTGTTGATAAAATATCCTTGACACTTAGGGTAGATGTGAGTTCCTTTTGATTCATCAAATATGCACTGATGTTTCACTCATAGTGTTACCTTTGAGCATAATTACTGTTACCTTTAAGAATAATTGGAGAACAAATATATTTGTGATGTGAGTTTATAATGTTTCAACTTGGTTAGTTTGAACCTTATCTCCCCAAATTATGTTCCCTATATTTTCCTGCTCAGGCAGTCTACAAGAGAGATTCCTGTGGAAGATTTGGAACTCAGAAGGGAAGCAGTGGTCATTTTGTAGCTCCCCTGTTGACTTAACTTGGTGTGAATCAGCAGCTTTGTACAATTGCTCTACCTTCCCTTGAATCCTCTTTAGGTTCTCCAACTCGTGGGCCCGGTGTGTTTCGGTTTGAGACAAAGGGTCCCAGCTTCTGCAGGATACCCTCATTTCCAAGGTCAGAGGCAGCACAATTTTATTAAAGTTTCAGTCCATCTTCGTGAACTCCAGATTATACTTATGGGTTCCTGTTTGCTCTTACTCTTCCCACTTTACATTAGTTTCCCTTCCTTATTTCTTGCTCTATGGACTTCAATCTTTAGCATCAGGTCTGAAGACAGCATCCTTACAAAGACTGGTTAATGAGCTCTTACAATTGAGTAACATTAAATCCCTTAGTAAATGTATGTGTGTGTGTGTGTGTGTGCGCGCGCACACACACACACACACAGATACCTATAAGATAGTTTATTTGAGATACTAAAATAAGATACTTAAAAGATACCAAGAAACTTCACTGGTCTATATAATTGCTATTCAGATTTGTTCTGTGAAAACTGCCAACAGTCTGTTGGCAAACTGTTACTCATCCTTGCTGAAACGATATGATGAGTTTATTATAACAATAATGCCTTGAAATTTTGAGAGCTTTTGTTTTATCTATTTTTATCTATCTTTCTTTATCTATCTATCTTTACCTATCTTTGTTTATCTATCTATCTTTATGTTTTGTTTTCTAACAAAATACTTGTACTTTACAAATATATCAGGCTGCAATAGACTAAAAAGCAAGCAGACAAATCTGTTTATCGAAACAGATCCTATGGCAAGAACTGATCTAAGTGGTTTGTACTTAGCCCTTCTAGGTATATAGATCTGTTAACCCTTTTCTAGTAGTGAAGATACAGTGTATAATAAATCAGGTTAAAGATGCATCATGTAAGAAATGCCATCAGAGTGGTAGAAGTATCTTTGTTTTGATTGATAATAGGATATTTCTTGGAAGTGCCAAGATTTGAGTTCGGTGTCTTAAACAGGCAGCTATAACAACCACATATCTTTCTCAGCATTTAATTTCAAATATAATATATTTTCAAGTTAGGATGGTCATTTCTTTTTATATAATTTCTTCTGTGTTTATCCTAAATACATGAGTTCTTTTCATAAATTATGGAGTATGGTTCAGCTTTATTATGGAGTTCCCCCAGTATAAGTCTATGAAACTATGATAAGGTTATTTCATTTCAGTCGGCTAACACAGAAAGGTGATGAGTATTTACCTCTACAGACAGTTCTATTTCCTCAGTAGTAGCTGTGTAAATGGTAATAGTTATAAAGCTATGTTCAGTATCAAATACATGTCTGGTATTGGTATAGGAAGAAGGAATTGGAGCAGCTATGTTTAGAATTTTCTTTCTCTGATATCCATAGTATCTGCATTGTAGAAAAATCTACAACTCTTTTGACTGCCTAACTCCCAGAATTCTTTTGAAAATTTCTAAAGTTCATTGAGTTCTCTGTAAACCACCTATTTCCATATCCATATCCAGCAAGCAAAAGCTGACTGGTAAGAAAATAGATTGTGATCTATGGCTGTTTTATCATTTGAAATATAAAGGGCTTATCCAGATGATCTCTTGAACTTCTTTGCATCTGAAAGTTCTGTGATTGATTGTTTTAATCATTCATTCTTTCTAAAGTACTTGTGGTTAGGCTACAGCTATATAAATAGAGATTTCTATTCATGAGATTATAGACAAGTTAAGACAAAGATGTGACCCTATAGTATTTTTTAATACAACCCAAAGCTCTTTAGATATTGCTGAGTCAAGCAATTATTTTGAATTTGGAAAAGCTAAGATCATATTAAAAATTTTAATGGAATATGCCACTTGGTAAAATGTCATGGTCATTAGTTGCTTTGCTAGTGCAACTTTTTTATTTTTTTTTTTTATTTTTTTTTTTTTAAGCTCTCCCTTCTCCATATCGTGGAAATGCCTATCACACAAATTGGACCTCCCTTCTACAGGAGTGGACATATAACCAAAGCTGGGCTATTCTTCATCCTCTAGGGAAATTTGTTGGAATGATCAAAAAATGGGGGGAAAATATTTTACTTTCTATAAGATTTCTGGCTTTGATGACAGTGTATTCTTGCATTTCCATTGTGTATGTGTGTGTGTGTTTGTGTGTGTGTGTGTACATACACATACATACATATATACGTAAAGCCAAGAGAGAAATTTGAGCCAAGAAAAGGAGAAAGACAATTTTCTTTGAACCTGTGGATTTAGCCTCCATCATTCTTCATAAAGCAATTAGAAGGGCAGTATCACAGTGGGAGTAATAAGCTTCATTTGGAATAGCTTAAAGTAGGGGTTGGCCTAACTTTGACTGCTCTCTGCAGGAATTACCTTACTTATTATAATTCTAACATGACTTACCTGCCCCATACCAAAGACCACACCTTGAAATTGACTTCTTCATTAGCAAAAAGGTCAGCTTCAAGATTCATGTGCTTTTTTGTTTGTTTGTTTTGAAGTTGATACTGACTGTATAATGTCCTTATTTACTGGCTGACCTTGACTCACCGCCTTCTGCAATCTCTGCAACATGTTTTCCCATCTCATTTCTGCTTCCTCTACTACCCTCTGGGATCCCTGCCTAAAGCAACTTTTATGAACATACACTTGATTTAATGCTCCTGGTTATGCTCCTTCATGTGGTGTTTGTAATTTAAACTGCCCATGGGCTCAGTATGACATGTACACTTTTCTAGGCAGGAAATCTCTGTTCTTCTGTAAAGGTATGGTCCATCATGTTGGGAAACTGCCCCACTAAGAAAATAATCTAATATCTGAACTTTATTTGGTTAGCTCTCTTCTTCCACTGCACTTGTATCATCCTTATTTCAAAACATGTATGTTCTGATTAGCTGTCTTATTCTGGCAAAAAGAAGCAATAGCAGTGATACTGGATTAATACCCCTGAAGTGTCCTTAAATAATAAAAATTCAAAGGAGAATAAATTGGATGGTCAGTTTCTATGAGGAATAATATACGTCAATATTGTCAAAGCCATTTGGCATGAGAACATTTGAAATCTCCTTGACTCCCATGTACCTGCAATTTAACTTTACTATGGCTAAGACTTTTAGACCAGCTGGCATGATAATTCAGATCAAGGTCTTTGGAGTAACTAATCTTTCTTGATTTGAGGAAACTTAAGTCGTTCCTTTTTAAAGCAAGCTATTAAGCTCATTTTTTTTTTCAGACTCATCATTCACACTCACATAGACACCCAAAGAGTTTTTCCACCAACACATATACTATTATATGACTGCTTCATTGTTTTATAAATATTCAAAAATATTAATTTGCAAACTGTTGCTTAGCTTTTATTCTCAAAATTTGTCTCTTCTGGGTTTGGATTGAATTTCACCGTGTCTCACAGTATCAAAATAGGTTTATTGGGGAAATAGAAAATCATCAATGGCAGAGTGAGAATGAAGAAATCCAAAAGCACAGATCCAGACCCTCCCATTATTCCATCACAAAGGAGTCTGGACCAGGATATTGCTGGGCCAGCAGTGTGGGTCTGCATTTCAATGGAGGAACTTTGCTTCTTGTTGTTCTTCTTTTTTGTAGGTATAACATAACAATGCAAATGTATCAATAGTGTAATACATAAAGTCTGCATTTTATAGACCAGGTGACTGTAGAAGTTATCTAGAAACTCCAGCTGGCAAGGACATAGAGACTTTAGGGCCCATAAATCTTGACAATGCCTTCTGCTGAGATGGGCATGTGGGTGGGAAATGAAGATTCTCCCAGTTTGAAGGGAAGCTAACCTTAAATACAGCATTTCCTGCTGCTAGAAGGGGAAGTCTTCCTCTGAATGTGTTTGGACATCACAGAATCATTCTCAAACAATTCTACATGTTCCACATCTTTCTAGGCAAAGCCATTTATTTAATTATTGCCATAACAATTAAAGCCCACACTGAAGCTTCACTGTGCTATTTTCATAGTTTTTTTTTTCTGTAGTAATGAGCTATAGGTTAGAGTCATGTCATAACAAGGATGTCTTTCATTCTACTAGAAACCACCTTAGATAGAGTCCAAGATAAGCTAACTATAAATTGTCTACTCATTTTTAATTTTCATTATATGAAAGGACCCGAGTATATTAATTTTAATTCATTCTGGATTTATATCGAGGTTCACAACTGAACTTTGTAGCCAAGTCTAAGTCTCAAAAACTGACTTTTGCTTTATATACATAGATATAATTTCTGGTATTAATTCATTTACTGTGTATTTACCAGATGCTCCAGATATGTACTTGATTTTGTGAGTGGGAATTGGGATTCAGACAATACATGTATCCCGTGTTAAATATGAAAATTCTAAGCAGCCTAAATTTTGGAACACACCAATCTGTGTTCTTGTTTTTGCATTTTGAAGGAGATTATTCACATTTTGCAGCAGATCAATCACAAAATAGCACTTAATTTTTGTTTTTATTAAAGCGCCTGTATTTCAATAAACTTGATTCAGAGCTGAATGGAAGCTGAAGTACTGTTGCTAACTAGTAATTTTATGATTCTAGATTTTACCCAAAGCAGGCATATTTCAGGTTTATTTTTTCATATTTTAGTTTAATACAATGTTTGAAGAATTATATTGAGGTTTTGTTTAAAAAGGCTTCAGTGAATTTTTATTGTAATACCTGTGACTATGCAAATATAAAGCACTGCCAATATTCAAATGTTCAGCTAGGGGATTAACAGATATAAAATAATAAATTCTGAACAAAAACATTTCATGTAGGAAAAACTAGACACATCAGAAGGTATGAATAAAATATCAAATAATAACATGCAACTATTGATTGACAGTCATAGAAATGTTTATATGTCTGCTGTGAATGAAACTTTATCATGGCATCAGAATATTTTTTTCACATTTCACTTGTAAACATACTAAGGAATTAATATTATCTGAAAGCTATGTGTGACTACTTATTTTTCCAGCACTGGAGTGACATATTTGTGTGTTAAAAAAGTCACTGTATCATCAGGGTGAATGATATGGAGGGGAGGAGCAGATCTGTTCTGGTCTAAATACTCTTTTTCTCTTACTCAAGAGCTAATTTGCTAAAAGATATCCTTTTTATATTAGTCTATGAACATAAAACAATGTGCTAGAGATTAATCCTAACATTTGGTATTGACATTTTGACCAGATATTATATATGTTAGACTCTGTGGGCCATAGAGTCTCTCCCAATTATTCAACTCTGTCATTACAGTGCAAAATGGCCATGGACTTTATGTAAATGAAGAGACATGTCTGTATTCCAGTGAAAATTAATTTGCTCAAACAGACATTTTTCTAAGAACAATAGTTTGCCAGTCCTTGGTGGTGAAATTGCCTTTAGTCAAAACTACTAGGTAACTACTGGGATATACAGCTCCTCATGTCCTGATATACACAAGGTGTTCAGAGAACAAATATGATATTCATCATGAGCTATCAATTGTTTGGTTTTATAATGCCACTAGTATAACACAGTTTTCAAGTTATAAGTTTGCTATATTTTAACATTTAATTTTTAAGTTATTTATTTCTAGAAGGAGGTTAAATAGTTAAAAAATATCATGATATATCAACTACATGAAATATTATCCACATAGTATCTATTTAATAAAAGAGTGAGGTTAAATGTGAACTTAAGAAACAAGGCAGAGGATCACAGGGGAAGGGAGGGAAAAATGAAAGAAGAGAGGAAGACAAACCATAAGAGATTCTTAATCATAGGAAACAAACTGAGGGTTGCTGCAGGGTCGGCTGGTGGTGGGGTAGTTGGGTGATGGACATTGGGGAATGATGAATCACAAACATGTACCCTGGAAACAAATAATACATTATATGCTTAAAAAATTGTATTAATATTTTAAATATAATATCAATTACAAAGAAAAAAAATGTGTAACTATAGAAGAACAAGGATTGCATCTGCGTGGAAAAAAAAAGTAATCTAGGCAAGTAGGTAAAGCCTGTAAAGTGGTAATAAAAATAATTAGAGATGATTACATTTTCTTAAGAATCTTCTCTAATATTATTGGTATGTTATCTATTAAATAAAATATTTTAAAATTTAAAATAACTTTATTGCTTAAAACCCAAAGAAATTTTTAATAGAAATTTAATAGACATGGTCAAACGTTTTTTTAAAATAGAACATGTTATTTTTTTGACAGAGGATAAGAGATAGAAATTACAGAAAACTCATGGACACCTGGGTGGCTCAGTCGATTAAGCATCTGAGTCTTGATTACAACTTAGGCTATGATCTCGGGATCCTGGGATTGAGCTCCATGGCAGGTCTCAAGCTCAGCATGGAGTTTGCTTGGGACCCTCTGCCCCTCTCCCTCTGCCCCAATCCCTACTCACACACACTGTCTCTCTCTCTTTAAAAATAAATAGATATTTAATTTAAAAAAGACTTATAAGTGGGGCACCTGGGTGGCTCAGTGGGTTAAGGCCTCTGGTCATGATCCCAGGGTCCTGGGATCAAGCCCCTCATCAGGCTCTCTGCTCAGCGGGAAGCCTGCTTCCCTTCCTCTCTCTCTGCCTGCCTCTTTGCCTACTTGTGATCTCTGTCTGTCAAATAAATAAATAAAAATCTTAAAAAAAAAAAGACTTATAAGTATAATGAAACAAGATTACAGATCACTTATTGATAGCAAGATATAGCATAGACGATATAGACTAGTACAATTTTGTTTTACTTAAAAGATTTAGAAATAATTTGATACTCTGTTCTATATGTCTATCTTCACCTACGGAGAAATATAAGAGACTTATCTCTGTTCTGTGTTTAGGTCCTACACTAATTCTCTTTATTAACAATTTGATGTATCAGTAGTTTGTCGTGATAGATAAAGAGTCATAATCAATATTTAGATAGAATGTGATGTGCTGTGCTTCTTTAAACAATTGAAGTGCACAGGCCAGAGGTGCAGCTACCAAGTGAATCTTTGCTTCCCTCACCTGGTAGGTATTTCTCAATGTGAGTAAATGAGATTTTAAGAAAATAAACCTGGAGTTTGCTCAGGGAATACTTATGGGTAAGGCAGTCCTAATTCTCTTTTAATAGCAAAGACATAAGATAATAAAGATAAGCTTAAACATCCAATCAATAGAAAATAAAAGAGAGGAATATGTGTGTAGCTACTTAAACCAGCACAAATTTCAGAGAGAAGCAGATGAATTAGGAAAATTATCTTCATTTTCTTGCCACATTTAAAATATTTTAATCAAAATTCACACACGTTTAGCAGAAAGGAAAACAACTATAAAAATATTGGAAATAAATTAAAATGTTACATTTTTTCAATAGTTGAAATGTGGATGTTTGTCTTCTCTCTTATTTTAATAGTGAGCATATGTTCCTATAAGGAAAAAAATACTCTTCAAAAACTTTAAAGTGTGACCCTTTATTTTGTTTGTCTTCTGAAGCCAGTATACCTATTCATTTGATCTAGACAAAACTGTGCAGATGATTTTTTAAAGATCTACTTTATGTAGACCAAAAATATATTGGCATTTATTTGAACATCTTTAATGTTACTTTAAAATTTTTTCTTAGTTGGGATATTGCATTTGGAATTTTAGTAAGGGAATGTGAAGTGGAAGAGTATTTAGATATATTCCTACTTCTTCAAGTGTGTCTTATATACCTGCTTTTATGCTTGATCCTTTAATACTCTTTCCTTGACACATTCAATATGGTTTTTGTTGTGCCCGATTGAAACAACAACTCCATTTATCTTTTTTTTTTCTTTTTACTATAATCCCAAGGCTAAAAATCTTCTCTCTTTTCATTCTTCTTGACCTCAGTGTTATCATTGTGGTACAGCACATCATGATTTTCCTTCAAACAGTAGAGAGATGATAGATACATGATTGATAGATAGATGATAGATAAATAGATAATAGACAGATATATGATAAACAGATGATAGATAGATAGATGATAGTAAAGAAAATGACAGTATGTATTAGCTGAGAGGTTATCCTCTTCTAAATCACTGGATTGGTTGATCCAATGGCTACAATAGAAGTATTTGAAGAAGTTAGAAGAGCAATCATAAGTTTTGAAAAATAATTTTCAAAGTAAGATTATTTAACCTACAAACAATATTTATCTGAAAAATCTATTAGTCTGTTTATCTATCTAATCTTCGATATATTAAACAATCACTACTGGTGATGTAATAAGACACACTTGACTTTGGTTTCACATCATTCCTTTAAAATATACTAAGTTTACTATGTAAGCTGGCTTTGTACTCTGCGGGCATGCAAGATGAAACTGACATTTTAATTTTTGGCCATATCCATGGGCCATGGGATCCCAGGCATTTCCATAGCTGAGTATCTTTTTTTGAGTTCCCTTGATACAAGCAAATGAATCTTATCTGGGTAGTCAATGTTAACTTCTTGAAATTCATTACCTCCAGCTTCCTACAGCTGGGTCTTCTAGCTCTCTAAAAAGGCCTGTTATGCAGAGCAATGATTACCCCACTCTAGCTCTCTTTCTCTTTTGTGTTCACAGAATATATTCACATGTCCTTGACTTTTGGGAGAACTTTTGGGAGAACAAATTTATCATATCAAGAATTAAAGAGACAAAGCTGTCTCCTGACTCAGCCAGCAAATCAACTAGTGAAATTATTACTCTCCCTGTAGATTTTGCAGCTTAGCATGAGACTAGAATGCAGAGTATCCTGTCTACAAAGACATATCAGTGTGTGGCGATGCTCACCACTGATACTCACTATCTTTAGAATTAAGATGAAGGAGGTAGCTCCCCAAACTTCTGAACCCAAAAGGAGGTAGCTGCAGTCCACAGCATCAACTTTTTTTCTGAAGAAATATCTTTATATTTTTCTTTATTTCTCTTTTATTTGCCTAAAGTGTTGAGAATAGCAAGATTCATAAAACAGATTCTCTAAGATGTGCCTGGGTGGCTCAGTCAGTTAAGCATCTGACTCATGATTTTGGCTCAGGTCATAATTTTGGGGTTGTGAGATTGATCCCAACATCGGAGTCCATGCTCAGTGGGGAGTCTGCTTGGATTCTTTCTCATCCTCTTTCTCTACTCCTCCCCACCACTGGTTCTCCCACACCTCTAAAATAAATAAATAGATCTTAAAAACAAAAACAAAAGCAAAAAGATTCTCCAAGATTTATTTTGACAAAAATCAACATACAAGGAATCTCTGCTTTATACTTATTCTAGTATCTTGTACCTGTTGTATTGGTACCATGGTAGAAATAAGACACACATAGTTTCATTTTCTGTCACACATACAAATAAACCCATAGAAGACTTTTATCAGATTAAAAGACCTTAAGTACTGGGAAATTATACAAAAACTGGATTATACAAATTATACAAATAACTGGAAATCTTTTAAAGAATTGATCCTGATTGATGCTGATGTAACCAAGTCGATTTGTATAGTTTACATATATAAAATCAAAGAGGACATTACTTTAATGTCTGATTTAACTGATTCTACAAAGTTGATTTCCATTTTATTGGACATTTCACAATAGTATAATATTATGATATGGTTAGTATATTATTGAGTTGATGTTTAAGGAGGGACAGGAAATTAAAAGCAATTGCAAATTAGAGGTCAAGATGTTTTCTCCAAAAACAAATTATATCTAAAATGACATAAAGATGGATACTGTTATGTTTTCCTTTTTTGAAAAAAAAAATTATTTTCTTTAAGCTCTGAATTGCCTTTATTCCAATGAAAATTCCATGTACTCTTCACCCAGTTTCCCCCAATGGCTGTATCTTATATAACTATAGTACCATATCCAAAACAGCAATATTAGAGTGTATATCTTCTTATGCTAATTTATCACATATATAAATTTATGTAACTATCACTGGAATCAAGATACATCACCACAAATAGCTCCCCTTGTGCTACTACTCTATGTGCACACCACACCCTCTAACAAGTAATCTGCTCTCTAGCTCCCTAACTTTGTCATTTGTAAGAATGTTATATAAATAGTTATTTTGGGACTAACATTTTCATTCAACATAGGACCCTTGAATATAGTTGGGGCATTTTTTTTAAATTCATTTACCAATGTCTGTCTTTGAATTAGTATATTTAGTCAATTTATATTTGAGGTGAGTGATGATTCAGTAAGGTTTAAGTCTGTTATTTTGTTATTTTTATTTTCTGGTTTTTGTTACTCTGTTTTTTCCCCTTCTTTTCTGTGTGTCATATAAATACTTTATTAGAATACTGTTTGGGTGTATAGTATTTTTTTTTCTAACTCTTATATAATATTTCAGTGGTTTCTCCGAGCTTAGCATTTCACAGACATAACTTATCAGAGTCTGCTGATAGACTTTGGAAAACAGTATTTTAATAATTTGTGTCTAATGTAGAAATCTTTCATTACATTAAGTCTCTTAATCCTATATAATGTATAATTGTCTTAAATATTTCTTCTATATATGTATAAAGAACCACATCAGAAAATACACTTTTTGTTTCAACCATTAGACATTATTTAGAAAACTCGAAAGGAGAAAGACAACCTCTTATTCCTTTCATTGTTCTTCTTTCCATTCTGATGTTCTTAGATTCCATATTTTACTGTGCCTTTCTACCTAAAGAATTCCTTCTGGATTTTCTTTTAGAGTATATTGACTTGTGATAAATACTTTTAGTTTCCTTTGTATGCAGATGTCTTTATTTCCTTTTCATTTTTTGCTGGATATATAATTCAGTGTTGACAGCTGTTTAAAGAACTTGAAAAATGTTTTACCACTTTTTTCTGGGCTCCATGACCTCAAATGAGAAATCCACTCATTTTAATTGTTTTTCCTTTATATCATTTATCCCTCACTGCTTACAACATTTTTCTTTGTCTTTAGTTTTCAGAAGTTTGATTACAATGTGCCTTTAGGAGTTTATTTTTGGATTTATCTTGTTTAACACTCACTCTGTGTTTTGAATCTGAAATCAAATTTGGGAAATTATTGACAGTTTTTTCTTTAAATTTCTTTCAGTCTCCACTTATTTTATCTCCTTCTAAGACTCCAAGAATATGAATGTTAGGATTTTCGTTATGGTTCCAAAACTCCTTGATATCCTGCTCATTTCTTTTTTTTCTGGCCTATTTTCTCTTTGTTGTTTTAATTAAATAATTACTATTATCCTATCTTCAAATTTGCTGATTTTTTTTCTTCTTAGAGAAGAATTTCTTTTTTCTAGCTTTATTAAGATATTATTGGCATAAAACATATGTAAGCTTAAGGTGTACAATAAGATGATTCAATACATTTATATAATGCAAAATGATCACCACAATAATATTAGTTAATACCTCCATCCCCCATACATAATTATATATAATTACATATTTATATAGATTATTATGCATATATACATACTATACAAATTATGCAAATATATGCAAGTAGCTTTTTGTGGTAATAAATTTTAAGATTCACTCTCTTAATTTTCAGATAGGTAATATAGTCTTGTTAGTTACAGTTATTATACAGTACGGTAGATCCAAAGAGCTTATTATCTTATAGCTGGATGTGTATAGCCTTGTATAACATGTTCCCATTTTCCCTACTCCCCAGCCTCTGGCAAATACTATTCTATTTTCCACTTCTATGAACTCAGTTTTTTAGATTCCACATACAATATATGACTTTCTTTGACATTTCTCTTAGCATTTTGGTCAAAAATCCCACTCATACTGTCACAAATGACAAGATTTCCTTATTTTTTGTGGATGAATAATATTCCATTATATATTTAATATATATAGACTATATAATATAATATGTAGTATTTATATAACATATAAATATAAATATGATATATATTCACATTTTCTTTATCCATTTATCTGTCAATGGACATGTAGTTCATTTCCTTGTCTCAGCTACTGTAAATAATGTTGCAATACACGTGAGAGATATCACTTAGAGATATGGATTTTACTTCTTTTATTTCTTTCATATAGATACCCAGAAGTGCATTTACTGGATTATATAGTACTTCTATTTTTAACTCTTTGAGGAATCTTGATAGTGTTTTCAGTTGTGGCTATATCAATTTACATTCCCACAAACAGTGTACAAAGGTTTCTTTTTTCTCTACAGCCGCCCTAACACTTGTTACCTCTTACCTTTTTGAAAATAGCCATCTTACAGGTGGGAAGTCATATTTCATTGTGATTTTATTTGCATTTCGCTGATGATTTATAGTTGAGCATCTTTTCATGTACCTAGTGGCCTTTTGTATATCTTCTTTGAAAAAAATATTTAATTCCTTTGTCTACTTTTAGTCAGTTTTTTTTTTTTTTGCTACTGAGTTGTAGGAGTCCCCTATATATATTTTGAATATTAACTCCTAACTTGATAAGTCATTTGCAAATATTTTCTCTGATACTATAGGCTGTCTTTTTCCTTTTATTCTTTTGTTATGCAGATTTTTAAGTTTGATGCTGCCCCCTTGTTTATTTTTATTTATGTTGCTTTCACTTTTGGTGTCACATCCAAAAAAATCATTAATAAGACCAATGTCAAGGAGCATCTTTGTAGGCTTTCTTCTAGTAGTTTTACAACTTTGGATGTTAAATTTAAATCTTTAATCTATTTTGAGTAAATTTTGGTGAGTGGTATAAGATAAGGGTCAAATTTAATTTTTGGCATGTAAATATATTTTCCCCAACACCATTTATTTAATGAAGAGTCTATCCTGTCCTAAATGACTATTCCTGGATTTCTTGTCAAATATTAGTCACCTTACATGTGGGTGTTTCAGCTCTTGATAGTGTTCCAGGAGTCTTTGCATCTCTTTTTATGCCAATATTATGCTATTTTGATTATATAGCTTTGTAATAAAGTTTAAAATCGGAAATTGTGATGCCTCCAAGTTTATTCTTTCTCAAGGTTGCATTGACTATTTGGGGTCTTTTATGGTTCCGTATGAATTTTAAGATTTTTATATTTCTGTGGAAAATGTCATTGGAATTTTGATAGGTATTGCATTAAATCTGTAGATGGTTTTGGGTAGTGTGGAAATTTAATAATATCAATTCTTCTGATCCATGAACACGTGATGGCTTTCCATTTATATGTGTCTTCTGAATTTTTTATCAATGTTTTGTAATTTTCAGTGTACCAATCTTTTACCTCATTTGTTAAATTTATTCCTAAGTATTTTACTCTTTTTGATGCTATTGTAAAATGTGGCTTTCTTTATTTTTCAGATAGTTCATTGTTAGTGTTTAGAGACCAATTGATTTCTATGTGTTGTTTTTATATACTGCAACATTACTGAATTTGTTGGTTAGTTCTAACAGATTTTCAGTGTCTTTAGGATTTTCTATATAAAAGAATATTATCTTGAAATAGACAATTTTACTGTTTCTTTCTGCTTTGGATGATTTTATTTGTTTTTCTTGTCTAATTTCTCTGGCTATGACTTCTAGTATTATGTTAAACAGGAGTGGTGAGAGTGGGCATCCTTGTCTTGTCTCTGATCTTAGTGTGGAAGCTTTCAAACTTTCATTATTGAATAAAATGCTAACTGTGTGTTTATCATCTCTGGCCTTTATTATCGTAGGATGCATCCCTTCTATACCCAATGTCTTGATAGTTTTTATTATTATAGGATGTTGAATTTTGTTAAATGATTTTCTGCATCTACTTAGGCAATCATATGATTTTTATTTTTTACTCTATTAATGTGGTATAAAATATTTAGTGATATGTGCATTCAGAACTACCAGTGCATCTAGGAATAAATTCTGTTTGACTATGGCATATGATTTTTTTTGTACTTTTTAATTTGGTTTGCTAGAATTTTGTCGAGAAGTTTTACACCTATAATTATCAGGGGTATTATTTTCTTTTCTTGTAGTATCCTCATCTGGCTTTGATGACAGAGTAATGCTAGCCTTATAAAATAAATTTGGAATTGTTTCCTCCTCATTAATGCTTTGGAACAGTTTGAGAAGGAATGGTGTTAATTTGTTTTTTAAATATTTAGTAAAATTCACTAATGAAACCATCTATTTCTGAGATTTTCTTTGGTGGGAGGTTTAATCTTATTATTGGTCTCATCAATAATCTCATTATTGGTCTTTTCAAATTTTTTGTTTGTTTTTTTCTTCATGTGCTAGTTTTGGTAAGCTGTGTGTTTCTAGGAATTTATCCATTTTTTCTAGATTATCCAATACTGGTGCAAAATCATTTATAGTAATCTCTTATGATTCTTTGTATTTCTGTGGTATCAGATGGAGTATGTCCTCCTTCGTTCCTTATTTTGTTTTCTTCCTTTTTTTCTCTTTTAGGTAAAGATTTGACAATTTTTTTTATGTTTTATATTCATTGATTTTTTTTTCTTGTTTTTGGGGGTGTCAATTTCATTTAGTTCTGCTTTGATCTTTGTTATTTCTTTCCTTCTACAAACTTTGGGCTAGTTTGTTCCTTTTTCTTAAGTTCCTTAAGGTGTAAAGTTAGGTTGTTTACTTGTTATATTTCTTTTGTTCTTAATGTAGGCATTAATTGGAGTGTATTTAATTTCTGCACGTTTGTGAATTTTGCAGTTTTCTTATTATTTTCTAGTTTCATCACTTAAGTTGCAATACATACTTGAAATGATTTCTTTTTTTTTTTTTAAGATTTTATTTTATTATTTATTTGACAGACAGAGATCACAAGTAGGCAGAGAGGCAGGCAGAGAGAGGGGGAAGCAGGTTCCCTGCTGAGCAGAGAGCCCGATGTGGGGCTCGATCCCAGGATGCTGGGATCATGACCTGAGCTGAAGGCAGAGGCTTTAACCCACTGAGCCACCCAGGCGCCCGATACTTGGAATGATTTCAATCTTCTTTAATTTGCTAAGGCTTGTTCTATGACTTATCACATCTCCAGAATACATTCTGGAGAATGTTCCATGTGTGCTTGAGAAGAATGGGTATTCTGGTGCTGTTGGGTGGACCATTCTGCAAGTTCCGTTTTGTCTAAAATGAGATTCAAGTTTAGTGTTTCGAATTGATTTTCTGTCTGAATGATCTATCTGTTGTTGAAAGTGTGCTATTGAAGTCTCCTACTATTAGTTCTGTGAGTATTTGGTTAATATACTTAGGTGCTTCACTGCAACATATATATATTTCAATCATTTTATCCTCTTGATGAATTGAACTCTTTAGCATTGTGCAATGACCTTCTTTTTCTCTTGTTATAGTTTTTGACTTAAAATCTATTTTGTCTGATATAAATATAGGTACTTCAGCTCTCTTTTGTTTTCACTTTCATGAAATATCTTTCCCCATCCCTTTACTTTGAACCCATTTGTCTCTTCAAAGCTAGTTGGTCTCTTGTAGGTAACATATAGTGGGTTCTTGATTTTTAAACCATTTAGCCACTTTTATGTTTTTTGATTGAATAATTTAATCCATTTGAATTTAACATAATTATTGACAGTTAGGGCCCATCTTATTACCATTTTCTGGATGTTTTGTTGTTGCTTTGTTCCTTCTTTCCTGCTATCCATTTGTGAATTGATGTTTTTCTGCAGTGGTATGCTTTGATGCCTTGTCTTTATCATTTGTGCATTTATCTTTCCTGCACTCTTCAATATGTTTCTTCTTATTTATGCGCTTCACCCAGGAGCTGTATTTCTAACCTGGTGTCCTTAGCTCTTGTAAAATTATTTTTGTGCACAGATATCTTAATTGATGCTTCTAATGGAAGTAGGAGTGCTAGAAATTCCCATCCTGCCATTTTGCACAGTTCACTGAATTTTTGTCTTTCTATTGTATTGCTGAAGCTTGTTCAGTAAATTTTTATTTCAGTTATTTTTTTTAGTTTAAAAAATTAATTTTATTTTTCAGTTTTAAAACTTCATTTGTTTCTTCTTAACATCCTCTCTTTGCTAAGGCTCCCCCCGCCCCATTTATGTCAAACATGCTTATAATTGATTCTGTAATCTGTTTATGCTAGCTGCTTTAAAATCCTGTCACAATTTAAATATCTATCTCATCTCAGTGTTGGCATCTGTTGATTATCTTTTTTACATTCAGGGTGAGACTTTCTGTGTTTTGGTGGAATAAATGACTTTCCATTGTTTCCTAAACATTACAGCTATAGTATTTATTGTTATTATTATTATTATTATTTATTTAAGAAAGGAGGCACAGAAGGAGAGGAAGAGACTGCCCATTAAGCACAGAAATGAACAGAGGGCTCCATCTCACAACACTGACATCACAACCTGAGCCAAATCAACAATTGGAGGCTCAACTGACTGAGTCACATATGTGCCCCTACAAGTATGGGATTAAAAAACAATGGATATTTATTTATTTATTTATTTGTTTAACAGAGAGACAGAGAGAGCACAAACAAGAGGAGCAGGAGAGGGAGAAGCAGGTTCCTCACTGAGCAGGCAACCCAGACACGGGGCTTGATCCTAGGACCCTGGGATCTGACCTGATCTGAAGGCAGAGGCTTAGCTGGATGAGCCACACAGGCACCCCGACACTTGATCTTATTTAAATCTTCTGTTTTAATAAGTCTTCTCTGATATTGGGCCAGTGAAAGTAGGTATGGAGAGTACTGCCTTCTTACTTCTAGATGAGGGTGAAAGTTCAGTCTCCTTACTAGGCCTCTTTGATTCCATTGGTGGAGGATGGTTACTCCATTGAATGGAAGGAGCTTGTTTTCCAGGTTTCCATCAGGTCTTCATTGATGTTTCACTGACAGTACCTTCTCCAGGAGGGAGAGAAACTCCTGGTTACTGCTTCCTAGACAGTCATCACTGACACAATGGGAAGAGGGAATACTCATTATAATGACACAATAGTGAAAGGTTTCAGCTTCCCACTCAGCCTCCTCTGATATAGGCCACTGAGTAAAAGTGGAGACTTATGGCCGTTAGATTATAGGATCCCCACTGTTCTCCACTGATACTGCAGGGTGGGGGACCTTGTTACCACTAGACTGGGATGAAAGCTCCAGCTTTCTCTCTGTCTTCTCTAAAACCAGACTGGGAACAGCTTACAAGGGTTTACACCTTATAGCCCAGAAAGAATGGAGTCTAGGGTCCTTATTTGGCTTAGCTGGTGGAGATGGGTTGGTACCATGAGTACTTTTCTTCTTGTTCACTGGGGGTGAAATATTATTGTCTAAAATTTCTGCCCTGTAAAATTGCCTCTGTCCAGGGTTCTCTTGGAGCTTTTTTGTTGCTTTTGTTCCCAATGGCTTTTCTAAATTGTCAGCTTCTGTAGTACCAAATCTGGGATACATGAGACAAACAGAAAACTTAGATGTTGTGCTCAGCTCAGCCTTATGTGTCAACATGGCTAGGCTATAGTCTCCAATTATTTGGTGTAATATTAATCTAGGTGTTATGGTGAAGGTATCTTCTATATGTTCTTAAAGTCTATAATCTGTTTGCTTAAAATTATATTAGATAATTTGGGTGGGCTTGATTTACTCAACTGAAAAGAATTAAGATAAAAATTGAAGCTTCTTTGAAAAACAAATGAACAAAATCCTGCCTGTAGATGTAGTTTCAGCTTGTGCTTGACTGTTCTAGTCTGCCTTTCCTGATGGTCTGCTCTATGGATTTTGACCTACAAAGTTAGTCCTCACAATCACACAAACCAATATCTTTCAATAAATATTTTGGTACTCGGAAGTGTTATGCTGCTATAAGAAATATCTTATGGAAAATATGGAAGTGGCTCATAACTGGATAATAGGTAGGTAGGGGCTGGAAGAATTTTAGGAATCATGATATAGAATGTCTAGATTGCTGTGAAGATATTTTTGGTAGAAATAAAGATGTTAAGGACTGCTAGTGAGGCCTCAGGAGGAAGTAAGGAGCATCATAGAGAAATCCTCTATTGTATTAGAGAATACATATACCATCACAAACAGAATGTTGGTAGAAGTATGAATGTTGACGGTTGTTCTGATGAGGTCTCAGTAGGAAATGAGGAATGTGTTATTAGAAACTAGAGGAATGGAGATCCTTGTTATGTAGTGGAGAAAACTCAGCTGAATTGAGTCCTATATTTAATTCAGGATTTTTAAAATCCCACAATGAGCAATGTGTCTGCATTGGAATTTCAGTGCATCACAAACAAACATCACAAATAAAAAAGTTCTCAGCTTTTAAGCATCTATCTCTGTTCCTACCTGCCATTCTGTCTCGGAATCCTGCAATTTCCTGGTTTGATCTCATGTCAAAAGTTAGAATACTTTATTATAGATTTGTGTCTCTGGATTTCCTTTTCCCATGTTTTCTTTTTTTAAGTTAATTTTCATGCTGTTGTATTTTTTGAATAGCCTTCAATTTATCAATCATTTGAAAATCTTTCCTTCCTATTTCAAGAACAGTTTGAATAGATTTCTCTCAGAAATGCTTCTTTAGACACATTGCATGGATGGATTTAGAAACTATTGTTTCTTCAGTCATGTTTTATGTCATCCTCATAATATTATGTCATCCTTCTGATGTTATGTCATCCTTCTAATATACTAAATATTAATTTAGTCTTATAAAGTTTAAATTCGATTTTTAAATTTATTCTGTGTTTAGATGTTATTATGGGCTGAATTGTGTTCCCCTCTATTATTTACATATTGAAGTCCTAACCCCTAGTACCCAATAATATGACTATATTTGGAGATAGGGCCTTTAAAAATCTGATCATGATAAAATGAAACCATATGGATGGGCCTTCCTCCATAATGGTGTTCTTACAAAAAGAGGAGGTTAGAACACAGACAAACACAGAGGAAGGACAATGTGAAGATACAGGGAGACTGTGATGATCTACAAGCAAAGGACAGAGACATTTTTGAAATTTTTGTATGAGTAATGCAACATTTTTTATGAGTTTCTACAAAATGCATTGTCTATTCCCCTTCACCCCCCGGGGAAAAAGTTTACCTTTGTAGAATGAAGATTATCATTATCTGCCTTGATCAGTGAGCTGTGCACTTGGTTCCATGAAAAAGCAAATTCATAATACAAGAACATTGATTGTTGCTGATCCCAATTTCACTTGAATTTCTATTTAGATGAAGGCTTTTCACTTCATTGTTTTGCCCCCTTAAATGATGAAGTGTTCTTAACCATTAATTGAAGATCCGGTTCCAAATGGCCAAATTTTAATTATTCAGTATAGTTGATATTAAAGTAAGCGAGATGAAAAAAATTAATAGGATGTTCTGGAAAGTTTTTTTTTTTTTTTTTTTTTTAATGTCAACAATGTGGTATAAGCAGTTCTGAATCCATAAGTAGATAATACATGTCAATGAAGGAACACTATTTTTTTTTTAATTTAAAACTTCTGAACTTATACAGAAATACACAATCACATTATTTAGAAAGTATTTTAATTTTATATACATGTAATTTTTTGTTTTATTTTTAATATTATCTTTCTTTTGAATTAAAGGAGAAAAAAAAGGGACAGTGGAATTTCTTCAATGCTTAGTTTTTTCTGAAATTCCTGGCCTAGTCCTGAGTGCAAATTATCTATTAGTGTGCAAAATAAGAACAGTTTTCAGTCTTTTGTTTTTAGTTTTTGTTTGTTCCTTGCAAAACTTAAGATTATGTTCCAAGAGAAGTGATTATCCTACCAGTATATTGTACTTCTTGCTTTGATCCCATCACTTCTAGCTTAGTCCTATAACTTTAAGAAGTCTTTATTTTTTTCAAAACTGTCATCCCATAATTGTCAGAGTAATCTATTTATGCGATCAATCTAAAATGTTATCAAGACTTGTCCCCTCTTAGACCTCTTCAATAATTCGTATTGCTTATTTATTCCATCTCAAACTCTGCTGAACTTCCAGCATGCCCCATTCCAACTCAAACCTCTCTGGCTGTTAAATGATTTCCTCTGTGTTCATCTTTTTCTACTCCTCATCTTATGTTTGTCATTTATTTTCTCCTTTTTTATAAATAAACAAAAAACAAATCAACTATCTTTCCATTTTATCTTTCCATCTTTCCATTTAATGACCTCTCTTCACATAGCCATTGCCTGTGGGTTAGGGAACTGCTTTCTTTGCTTTCTCCATTTATAACTTTGGTATCTTATATCATCTGATATTGCAAATATCTCTCTCCTTTTCTGTCTCATCCTTAGCTTCTTGAAGATAGTGACCATATTTGACTGCTTGTTTCTCTGTTGAATAGTATAACACCTTTGTATTGTAGCCACCCAATATATGTTTGCTGAAATAAACTTAAAACTATAAAGTACTCATGAAAGAAACTGAGGAAGACACAAAGAAGAGGAAAAATGTTCCATACTCATGGATTGGAAGAACAAATATTGTGAAAATGTCTACACTACCTAAAGCAGTCTACATGTTTAATGCAATCCCTATCAAAATACCATCAATTTGGGGCATCTGGGTGGCTCGGTGGGTTAAGCTGCTGCCTTCAGCTCAGGTCATGATCTCAGGGACCTGGGATCAAGTCCCCTATTGGGCTCTCTGCTCAGCGGGGAGCCTGCTTCCCCCCTCTCTCTCTGTCTGCCTCTCTGCCTACTTGTGATCTCTCTGTCAAATAAATAAATAAAATCTTAAAAAAAATAATAACATTAATTTTTTTTTTCAAAGAAATGGAACAAATAATCCTGAAATTTGTATGGAATCAGAAAAGACCTCAAATAGCCAGAGGAATGTTCAAAAAGAAAGCCAAAGTTGGTGGCATCACAATTCCAGACTTCAAGCTCTATTACAAAGCCGTCATCACCAAGACAGTATGGTACTGGCACAAAAACAGACATATAGATCAATGGAAAACAATAGGGATCCCAGAAATAGACCTTCAATTCTATGGTCAACTAATCTTTGACAAAGCAGGAAAGAATGTCCAATGGAAAAAAGACAGTCTCTTCAACAAATGGTGTTGGGAAAACTGGACAGCCACATGCAGAAAAATGAAATTGGACCATTTCCTTACACCACACATGAAAATAGACTCAAAACGGATGAAAGAATTCAATGTGAGAAAATAATCCATCAAAATCCTTGAGGACAACACAGGCAACAACCTCTTTGACCTCAGCCACAGCAACTTCTTTCTAGAAACATTACCAAAGACAAGGGAAGCAAGGGCAAAAATGAACTATTGGGACTTCATCAAGATCAAAAGCTTTTGCACAGCAAAGGAAACAGTTAACAAAACCAAAAGACAACTGACAGAATGGGAGAAGATATTTGCAAACGACATATCAGATAAAGGGCTAGTATCCAAAATCTATAAAGACCTTATCAAACTCAACACCCAAAGAACAAATAATCCAATCAAGAAATGGGTAGAGGACATAAACAGACATTTCTGCAAAGAAGACATCCAGATGGCCAACAGACACATGAAAAAGTGCTCCACATCACTCAGCATCAGGGAAATACAAATCAAAACCACAATGAGATACAGCCTCACACCAATCAGAATGACTAAAATTAACAAGTCAGGAAACAATAGACACTGGTGAGGATGCAGAGAAAGGGGAACCCTCCTACATTGTTGGTGGGAATGCAAGCTGGTGCAGCCACTCTGGAATACAGCGAGGAGGTTCCTCAGAAAGTTGAAAATAGAGCTACCCTACGACCAAGCAATTGCACTACTGGGTATTTACCCTAAAGATACAAATGTAGTAATCTGAACGGGCACATGCACCCGAATGTTTATAGCAGCAATGTCCATAATAGCCAAACTATGGAAAGAGCCCAGATGTCCATCAACAGATGAATGGATAAAGAAGATGTAATATATATAGATATAGATACAGATATAGATATAGGAATACTATGCAGGCATCAAAAGAAATGAAATCTTGCCATTTGCAATGATGTGGATGGAAGTAGAGGGTATTATGCTAAGCAAAATAAGTCAATCAGAGAAAGACAATTATCATATGATCTCCCTGATATGAGGATTTTGAGAGGCAAAGTGGGGGGTTTGAGGGGTAGAGAAGGAAAAAAAATGAAACAAGATGGGATCGGGAAGGAGACAAACCATAAGAGACTCTTAATCTCATAAGATAAACTGAGGGTTGCTGGGTGGAGGGAGTTATGGAGAGGATGGTTGGGTTATGGACATTAGGGAGGGTATGTGCAATGTGAGTGCTGTGAAGTGTGTAAGCCTGATGATTTACAGACCTGTACCCCTGGGGCAAATAAAACGTTATATGTTAATTTAAAAAATACAAAAAAAAAATTGTATAGTCTATAATATACAAACATGCTATCACATTTCTTTAAAAAATATGTCTATATAATATGCTATTATACCATAATAACAGAAACTCTATTAATTTACTATAGAACACATTCAGTTTACTCAAATGTAGGTACTTATGGAGTGAAAGTTGGCAACAGTTTAATAGAAAATAGCCAAACTTTGTAGTTTGTGACATAAATGTTGAGACGAAACTGTTTCTTGTTGTACATACATAGAGAATTTGGGTTGCTAGACTATCCTTAGTTAGATTGGAATTGGGCCATGGCATAGGCTAACCATCATGCTCTCTAGCAAAATGTGTCCTGGGAGACTTAATGAGCACAAATGGTCAGGACTTCAGTTTTATGTCTCATTCAATAATGTCTCTTGTCTCTCAAGAAACTAAAATGAAGAGTGAGTCATAAAAAAATCAATAGTGTTATATTCAAACAAGGCTATTTAGACCAAAACAATTCCATTTTCTCATTAACCATGGAGCCAAAGCAGGGAGGGGAAAGAATATGTATTTGTTTGAAATTGCACACAGATGGAATTGTTGCTTCCCACTGCCTGGTGAAGGCTCCAAAGTGCACACAATTAAGTGTATTTTATTAAAACTAACTTTAAAAATGGATGCTGTTTCCTCTCATTTACTTAATAATTGATTAATTACAGCCTGCTTTACTTCTTTTAGAGACATTTTTCAGATTTATTTGCCCATTACATATTTGAAGTTTTGTTGGCTTTGAGAATTGTATTTTAAAATATTAGAGGAAATTTATTTCCTCAAAATTTTAAAGACTTTAGTTGGGAGATATCAATGTATTATTGCTCATGTTTTATGCTTTCCAATGCAAAACAGAAGTCTTACAGTTGGAAAGGCAAGACGGTTGTTTCTATTTCTTCTTGACACCTTAGGACATACTCTGGTGTTAAACAATGCAAATATAATGAGTCACATATATAATTTTAAATGTTCCAGTAGCCACATTAAAAAGTATAAAAAGAAACAGGTGAAATTAATTTAGTGCTGTATATGTAGTGTTTAACTTAGTGTATCTAAAATGATACCATTTTGACATGCACTCAATATTAAATGTCATTAGAGATATTTTACATTTTTTAGTGAAATACATTTGAAATCTGGTATGTACTTTACAACTACAGCACGCCTACATTTGCACTAGCCTCACTTCAAGGGTTCAAAGTAGCTACCAAGTGGACATTGTGACTCTACTTGATCTACCATGACAGTGATACAAATCCCTTTGGAAGTTGTCTCCTCAGATTTCTCCTTCATCCAAATTTTAAAATCTCTTGAGCATTTCCCTCTCCCACCATCACTAACATCACCAAAACAAATACCATTTTATTTCAAATGTCTACAAATTGTACAGGATGTGGTAGGTTTATGATCAGTGCTCAGAGAGCAATTGGCATTTGAATTAAACCACATGAAGATAACAACAGGCGATTACCCATTTTAACAGCTGCTAAGTGGTGTTAATTGCTGGCTGTAGACCACAAGCTGAGCAATTTTCTCTGTATTGTACAAGCAAAATAGAAGTTAAAAGAAAAAGTATTATCCTTATTATAATAATGTATAGTACTTGGTAATATAATGTATTCTCATAATCTATGTTATTTATGAATTTGACAAGGAACAGGTATAAAAAGAAATGATAATATATATAATTCTGTGATTTTATTTTCAAATAATAAATATTTGAAATATTTATACATACATACAATTAGAAATATTCTAAACATTTTGTAAGTTTATAAAACTGTCAATGGATGGAATTCTTCATGTTCAAATTAATTAGAAGATGTGGTTAAATGTTGAAGGAAGCTGGAAAGCATAAAGCATGGTTAAACTAGTTCTATTAAAAACCATCCAAAAGAGGGAGACAAGATGGCGGGGAAGTAGGAGGAGGCGCCTTTTCAACCTGCACCCTAAAGTGAGCTGATTACCTACCAAAGAACTCCGATCACCCATGAAATCAGCCTGAGATCAGAATTATACACGTCTGGATCTCTACGGGGGCCAGAAGACGCCAGTGGGCAGGTAAAGTGGAGTGGGAACGTCGGACTGATATCGGAAGATAAACAAAAGGGGGAGGGAGCCACCAGAGGCGACCGACTGGAAAATAATACCCCAATACGAGAGTGCCCGGCATCTGGGGACCAGCATTAACTTGGAGTCTTGTTGAAAGCACTCAAAAGAGCAAAGACTCGAGCGGGGAAATTGTGGGAATCGGGGCGGATAGGGATAGGGGCTTAAGTCCCCAGACCCAGGGCAGCTTCCCCTGGCGCTGAGCCAGAGAGTGCGGTGGAGAAACCTGGTCTTTGTCCCGGAGGCGCCAGTGCGCCCGAGAACGGGTGGAGTCCGGCTCCCGTGAGGGGCTGGGAGCAACACCAGACGGCAGAACGCGCACCTTACTGGAGATGCGCGCGTGCCTCAACCTCCCCTGAGAGAGGTGCACGAACGCCCAGCCTGGTGTTCTGGGACCCACGCGGCGATACACCCACGCGGCGATAGAGCCGATAGAGCTGGAGGCGCCGCGCCCCAAACCATCCCCTGGGAGAGGTGCGCGCAAGCACTGAGCTCTCAGCCCCAGCCAGCGGGAAAATCTCAGTGTGCGATTGCTGCTTGGAACCTCTCTGGCGGTCTGGAGCTGCCCAGACAGCCACAGCTGCCTTGGTTTTGCGTACAAGCAGGAGATCCTGCATCCCCAGGGACCCTGACTCAGAACCTGCTCTGCCAGCGGCCCAGCGGCTGCAGCACCTGCAGGGGAGCAGACTGAGGCTTCTCTCTGAGAGGGAGGTTGGGGTGCAGTTTTCTTTCCTCTAAACCTCCAAAAACCATCAAAAGCTGTCAAGGCGAGAGAAAAGAAGTGAACAAACATAAAAACCTCCAGAGAACAAAAACCTGAAAAAAAAAGTTTTTCTCAGAGCCCACCCCCTTGAGGGGGTCGGGAGGACTTAACTCAGGGAACATCATTGACTGAAAACCCACGTGGCAGCCCCCTCCCCCAGAAAACAAATCAGGAAAAAAAAAAAAAAAAAGACTACAAGAGAACAACCACCACTACTTCATAGATACAACTTTTATTTTTAATTCTTTCCCACTATTCTGGTTCATTTTTTTTTCTTTTTTTATATAGATAATTTTTTAACCTATTTACCATCACAGTGAGATGTCCAGTACATCAAATTCCATGATAAACTTCTAACCTGAATTTTTTGATACATACACATGTGTTTTTCTTTTGCTTTTCTATTTTCTTAATTTTTTAAAAAAAATTTTTAATTTAGTTTAGTCCAGTTTATTCCTTTTTTATTTTTATTTTCTAATATTCATATAGAGTTAAACTTCAAGGTAACCCCCTTTCTCCAAGCAATGCTACCCCTATAGGTGAACCAATTTTTAATCCCCCTTTTTCTTAGGAAAGTTGAGTCCTTTAACAAAGATATCAAGATACATCCAGGAAGAATCAAAATAACCTTCCTCGCCCACACCGAGAATCTATAACCATGCTCCCATCTTTTTCTTCTGCCAGTGTCTCTGTGTATTTATGTTTGTCCGGATAGTATATAAATCTTATACTTGGGGTTCTTCTTGACGAGGCTCCTCCCTTTTTTTTGATTATATATATATATATATTTTCTCTCGTCATATACTTTTATCAGTCTTTTTGTTTGTCTGTTTTTGTTTATATACGTCATAAACCTTACCCTGGGGCCCATTTGGGCTGAACCTTCACTTTTATCTTCCCTTTTTTTCCTGTCTCTCTCTCTCCCTCTTTTTTCTTTTTCTTTTCTTTTTTCTCTCATTTGGGTGGGGAATCCTGAGTGCTCAGAAGCGTTCCAGGGTGCACCTTGACTGCACCACGGTCAATACATCCAGCTACATCTGTCCAGTCATCTCTCACCAAAATGACTAGGAGGAGGAATCCCCAACAGAAGAAAAATACAGAGGATGGGCCTTCTGCAACAGAGCTAACAGCTATCAACATAGACAATATGTCAGAAAGAGAATTCAGGCTAACAATTATCCAGGCAATAGCTAGGTTGGAGAAAGCCATGGATGACCAAACAGAATTGATTAGGGCAGAATTGAAAGCGACCAGAGAGGAGGTTCATAATGTTAGGGCAGAGCTGAAGGCCACCAGGGATGAGGTTCACAACGCTCTCAATGAGTTCCAATCTAATCTAAATTCTCTAAAAGCTAGGGTAACTGAGACAGAAGATAGAATTAGTGATCTGGAGGACAAACAAATAGAGAGAAAGGATCAGGAGGAAGCCTGGAACAAACAGCTTAGAAGCCACGAAAACAGAATCAGGGAAATAAATGATGCCATGAAACGTTCCAACGTCAGAATTATTGGAATCCCTGAAGGGGAGGAGAAAGAAAGAAGTCTAGAAGATATAGTGGAACAAGTTTTTCATGAAAATTTTCCCAATCTTGCGAATGGAACAAGTGTTCATGTACTAGAAGTAGAAAGGTCCCCCCCCAAGATTATAAATTCAAAAAAAACATCCAGGCACCTCATAGTAAAATTGAGGAATCATAATTGTAGATACAATCTCTTGAAAGCCGCTAGGACAAAGAAGCTCCTTACATACAGAGGAAAGCCCATCAGAATAACGTCAGACCTGTCCACAGAGACCTGGCAAGCCAGAAAGGGCTGGCAAGATATATTCAGGGCACTAAATGAGAAGAACATGCAGCCAAGAATACTTTATCCAGCAAGACTGACATTCAAAATGGATGGAGAGATAAAGAGTTTCCAAGACCGGCAAGGCTTGAAAGACTATGCAACCACCAAGCCGACACTGCAGGAAATATTAAGGGAGGTTCTATAAAAGAGGAAAAATCCTAAGAATAGCATTGAACAGAAATATAGAGACAATCGACAGAAAGAAAGACTTCAAAGATAACACAATGTCAATAAAAACGTATCTCTCAATAATCTCTCTCAATGTGAATGGCCTAAATGCACCCATAAAACGACACAGGGTTGCAGATTGGATAAAACGACAGGACCCATCCATATGTTGTCTACAAGAGACCCATTTTGAACCTAAAGATACACCCAGACTGAAAGTGAAGGGATGGAGAAGCATCTTTCACGCCAATGGGCCTCAAAAGAAGGCCGGGGTAGCGATTCTCATCTCAGATAAATTAGATTTTAAACTAAAGACGGTAGTCAGGGATACAGAAGGACATTACATCATTCTTAAAGGGACTATCCACCAAGATGATCTAACAATTGTAAATATCTATGCCCCCAATATGGGAGCAGCCAATTACATAAAAAAACTATTAATCAAGATAAAGAGTCATATTGATATGAATACATTAATAGTAGGAGATCTTAACACGCCTCTCTCAGAAATAGACAGATCATCGAAGCAGAAAATCAATAAAGAAATAAGAGCATTGAATGATACATTGGACCAGATGGACCTCATAGATATATACAGAACATTCCACCCTAAAACAACAGAATACTCATTCTTCTCAAGTGCACATGGAACCTTCTCCAGAATAGACCACATACTGGGTCACAAATCAGGGCTCAACCGATACCAAAAGACTGAGATAATTCCCTGCATATTCTCAGATCACAATGCTTTGAAACTGGAGCTCAATCACAAGGAAAAGTTCAGAAGGAACTCAAATACCTGGAAGCTAAAGACCACCTTGCTTAAGAATGCTTGGATCAACCAGGAGATCAAAGAAGAACTTAAACAATTTATGGAAACCAATGAGAACAAAGACACTTCACTCCAAAACCTATGGGATACAGCAAAGGCGGTCCTAAGGGGGAAATTCATAGCCATCCAAGCCTCCCTCAAAAAAATTGAAAAATCCAGAATACACCAGCTGTCTCTACACCTTAAAGAACTGGAGAATCAACAACAAATCAAACCAACTCCACACGTAAGAAGGGAAATAATCAAGATTAGAGCAGAGATCAACGAGGTAGAAACCAGAGATACAGTAGAACGTATCAACGAAACTAGAAGCTGGTTTTTTGAAAGAATCAATAAGATCGATAAACCATTGGCCACACTAATCCAAAAGAAAAGAGAGAAAGCCCAAATTAATAAAATTATGAATGAAAAGGGAGAGATCACAACTAACACCAAGGAAGTAGAAACAATCATCAGAAGCTATTATCAACAGTTATATGCCAATAAGCTAAGCAACCTAGATGAAATGGATGCATTCCTGGAAAACTATAAACTCCCAAAATTGAACCAGGAAGAAATTGACAACCTGAATAGACCGATATCTAGTAACGAAATTGAAGCAGTGATCAAAAACCTCCCAAAAAACAAGAGCCCAGGACCTGACGGATTCCCTGGGGAATTCTATCAAACTTTCAAAGAAGAAATAATACCTATTCTCCTGAAGCTGTTTCAAAAAATTGAAGCAGAAGGAAAACTTCCAGACTCTTTTTATGAAGCCAGCATTACCCTGATCCCCAAACCAGGCAAAGACCCTACCAAAAAGGAGAATTTCAGACCGATATCACTGATGAATATGGATGCTAAGATTCTCAACAAGATCCTAGCAAACAGGATCCAACAGCACATTAAAAAGATTATCCACCATGACCAGGTAGGATTCATCCCTGGGTTACAAGGATGGTTCAACATTCGCAAATCAATCAATGTGATAGAACAAATCAATAAGAGAAGAGAGAAGAACCACATGATCCTCTCCATTGATGCAGAAAAAGCTTTTGACAAAATCCAGCATCCGTTCCTGATTAAAACGCTTCAAAGTATAGGGATAGAGGGAACATTCCTGAACTCCATCAAATCTATCTATGAAAAACCCACAGCAAATATCATCCTCAATGGGAAAAAGCTCACAGCCTTCCCATTGAGATCAGGAACATGACAAGGATGCCCACTCTCACCACTCTTGTTCAACATAGTATTAGAAGTCCTAGCAACAGCAATCAGACAACAAAGAGAAATAAAAGGTATCCAAATTGGCAAGGAAGAAGTCAAACTCTCTCTCTTCGCAGATGACATGATTCTTTATATGGAAAACCCGAAAGACTCCACCTCCAAACTACTAGAACTCATACAGCAATTCAGTAATGTAGCAGGATACAAAGTCAATGTCCAGAAATCAGTGGCTTTCTTATACACTAACAATGAAAATACAGAAAGACAAATTAGAGAATCGATTCCATTTACTATAGCACCAAAAACCATAAGATACCTCGGAATAAACCTAACCAAAGAGGTTAAAGATCTGTACTCGAGGAACTACAGAACACTCCTAAAAGAAATTGAAGAAGACACAAAAAGATGGAAGACCATTCCATGCTCTTGGATGGGTAGAATAAACATCGTTAAAATGTCTATACTGCCCAGAGCAATCTATACTTTTAATGCCATTCCAATCAAAATTCCACCAGTATTTTTCAAAGAGCTGGAGCAAATAATACTAAAATTTGTATGGAATCAGAAGAGACCCCGAATTGCTAAGGAAATGTTGAAAAACAAAAATAAAACTGGTGGCATCACGTTACCTGATTTCAAGCTTTACTACAAAGCTGTGATCACCAAGACAGCATGGTACTGGCATAAAAACAGACACATGGACCAGTGGAACAGAGTAGAGAGCCCAGATATGGACCCTCAACTCTATGGTCAAATAATCTTTGACAAAACAGGAAAAAATATCCAGTGGAAAAAAGACAGTCTCTTCAATAAATGGTGCTGGGAAAACTGGACAGCTATATGTAGAAGAATGAAACTTGACCATTCTCTTACACCGTACACAAAGATAAACTCGAAATGGATAAAAGACCTCAACGTGAGACAGAAATCCATCAGAATCCTCGAGGAGAACATAGGGAGTAACCTCTTTGATATCAGCCACAGCAACTTCTTTCAAGATATGTCTCCAAAGGCGAAGGAAACAAAGGCAAAGATGAACTTCTGGGACTTCATCAAGATAAAAAGCTTCTGCACAGCAAAAGAAACAGTCATCAAAACAAAGAGGCAACCCACGGAATGGAGAAGATATTTGCAAATGACAGTACAGATAAAAAGTTGATATCCAGGATCTATAAAGAACTCCTCAAACTCAACACACACAAAACAGATAATCATATTAAAAAATGGGCAGAAGATATGAACAGACACTTCTCCAATGAAGACATACAAATGGCTACCAGACACATGAAAAAATGTTCATCATCACTAGCCATCAGGGAGATTCAAATCAAAACCACATTGAGATACCACCTTACACCAGTTAGAATGGCCAAAATTAGCAAGACAGGAAACTACGTGTGTTGGAGAGGATGTGGAGAAAGGGGAACCCTCTTACACTGTTGGTGGGAATGCAAACTCGTGCAGCCACTTTGGAGAACAGTGTGGAGATTCCTCAGGAAATTAAAAATAGATCTTCCCTATGACCCTGCAATTGCACTGCTGGGTATTTACCCCAAAGATACAGATGTAGTGAAAAGAAGGGCCATCTGTACCCCAATGTTTATAGCAGCAATGGCCACGGTCGCCAAACTGTGGAAAGAACCAAGATGCCCTTCAACGGATGAATGGATAAGGAAGATGTGGTCCATATACACTATGGAGTATTATGCCTCCATCAGAAAGGACGAATACCGAACTTTTGTAGCAACATGGACAGGACTGGAAGAGATTATGCTGAGTGAAATAAGTCAAACAGAGAAAGTCAAGTATCATATGGTTTCACTTATTGGTGGGGCATAACAAATAATATAGAGGACAAGGGTAGATGGAGAGGAGAAGAGAGCTGAGGGAAATTGGAAGGGGAGGTGAACCATGAGAGACTATGGACTCTGAAAAACAACCTGAGGGTTTTGAAGGGGCAGGGTGGGAGGGTGGGGGAACCAGGTGGTGGGTATTAGGGAGGGCACAGATTGCATGGAGCACTGGGTGTGGTGAAAAAACAATGAATACTGTTACGCTGAAAATAAATAAAAAATTGGAAAAAAAAATAAAATTAAAAAAAAAAAAAAACATCCAAAAGAAATGGAATTTATTAGATCACTACACTATGCTTACTGAGCTGAGTTCTATTAATTTTACTAACATTTCAGCTTTTTAGTTCCTAAAATGATGGCTACAAAAATATTCCATTTCAATTAATGAGACACTAAAACAATAAACTGATCACATGGAGAAATTAAAAGTGCTTGATTATTTAAAATAGTAAATAAAATCATTATAATTTATTCTTATGAATGTGTACTGTTTAAATAAAGATATGGATTTGATATAGAATATTTCCTGGCCCAGTTTAGGATATAAATTGGTACTATTTTGACAAAAGCTACTTCCATACAGAATTCCCTTAATTTTTTATGCTGTATAATCATCTATTGATACTTCAGCTTTAGGATATGAGTTTTTAGGCCTGTATTATACCATGTACTTTCAGAAGGAGCTAGATGGGTTGTGACATTTGTCACCTGATACCTGCTGGAACTTTGTTTTTCTGCCAGGTCATTTCCTAATGGTAACTGGGTTATTAACTATTTCTCCAGATGGATTCAACATTTCCCTTGACTTGACCAAATTTTATACAGGTATCTTCCCTTCTATAGGCCACTTCCCCTCCTTCACTTAGAACACTTACTTTAGAAAACTTGCAATTTATAAATTCTTTCTCTGCCCCTTTGAGATGTAAATATTCTCTCAACCTCCTGCCGGTTTTACCATCTAAAAGTATTTTTCTCAATGACTTAGGAGACATTTTGAGATAGTCACCTAAAAAGATAGGGTCAAAAAAAAAAAAAAAAAAAGATAGGGTCTTTTTATGCCATTTTCAATGAGATTATAAATGCCTAACTTTGATAAACACCAATTAACAAGTAGAGATGGCCAAATTATATTGAGTAACCTCTCCGGTAATATCCTCCAGTACCTCTCCAGCAATTCATACACTTTTAAACTCTTCTGCCTTCTGTTTCAATGGAGTTGGAATTGAGTTCACTCTTTCTCCCCAACTGCTGTAGTCTTAATTCCTAGTATAATGGTCTTATATAAAATCTTCCTTCCTGTTTAACTCTATTCTGCTTAATTCTATCTGGGACATTTTTTTCTTTGACACTATCAAAAGCCCCACATCTGGAAGAGGAAATGGAGACCTTGGAAATTTACTTTGTCTAATTAAGCCTTGCATTGATGATATTCTAGAATCATTGTACTTAATCTAGTATTATACAGCTTTCAAAAACGTTTTCTTTGTATGGGATTATAGGATCATGGAGTATGGTATGTACAGAAATGTCAGCTGGTTGCCATGGTTACTTCAAGGATATGGAGGTGCTGAAAGGAAAAGAGGGTAAAGCTTAACTCCTTTATGCCATCCTTTGTATTTTTTTATATCCTAAAATTTGCATTTGTTACTCTTGTAAGTAAATACACACATGCGCACATGTAAAAGCAAACCTCTCAAAAATAAGAAAAAGGTCTGCCCAAAAATATCTCTGTGGTTAGTAATTTGTTAGACAAAATGATGGTTATTCATAAATGACAGATTTTAATGTGACTTTAGAAAACATTTTGAAGGCATGAATTGTTAGGGAAATATTCAACCCAGACATCTCTTCAAAGGTGAAGAGGCCAAAAATATTGTTGGATGAATATTAAGCTAAAAGACTACAAAGACAAAAAGAAACCTCACCTTTTTATATAGGCAAGCAGATTCAATGCATTGCAGATATATTTTAAATGCTCTCAAGATAAACGATAACTCCTTCTCTCAAGAGGACTTGATACCATTTTTTGTCACAGGTAATTCATCCTAAATTCACTTGGTAACTGAGTTGGCCATTTACGGTAGTTAATTGGTTTTTTGCATAGGAAAAATAAACTTCTTATACTCATGACAGGAAGTAGTTTTGCAACATGGAGCCAAGAGCCTTCTGAAGCTAGGCTCCTATCCTTGCACAGAAACTGAGAAATAGAGTCATTATCTTTCTTAGATGTTAAGTTTCCAAAGCAATGGTTCCCAGGCCCTTCAGAAATACATTCCTGCTCATAAGGCTGGCAAAAAGCTTATTCAGTTTTTAAGAGGATTTACATATATTTCAAAGTGACAGAGAAATAACTTACAGGTTTTCTAAAAGAAAATTCTCATAGTAAAGGGAGAACAGGGGAAAGTTTCCTTCCTTATTTTTGCCAGGGAAAAATAAGTTTCTTATTTTTAACTTGTATTTGCCCTTACAGTATCACTATTCTCCTTAAAATAAACAAACAAAAAAGCAAAGAAGGAAGCAAAAACACAAAACAAAAACCTCTACCAGAAATCTTAAGTGTCATCTACGAAGAAAGTGAAGGCATACAATTTGAATGGAATTATCCTGACCTAGTTGACCTGTAAGTATCCATATGACTGAATGCTTACGTCCCCCTCAAATTCAGATGTTGAAGCCCTGACTCCCAAAGGAATGGTATGAAGAAGGAGATCCTTTGGGAAGTAATTAGATCATAAGGATGGAGCCCTCATGAATGGTCTTCCTACCTATAAAGCTCATTTTCTTTCTCTCTCTCTCTCACTCTTTCTCTCTTGCTTTCACATAAAGATGCAATGAGAAAGTGGCAATCTGCAAACCAGAAAGGGAGCCTGTACCCAACTGGCTATGCTGGCACCTTGATCATGAACTTCCCAACCTCTAGAAGAGTGAAAAATAAATTTCTATTGCTTAAACCACATAATCCATGGTGTGTGTGTGTTTGTTTGTTTGCTTGTTTTGTTTTTTTTTTAATCCATGTGTTTTTGTTATCACAGCCCAAACTGACTAAGATGATCAAGTTGGAGATTTTCGGTTGCCTAGAACACAGTTCATGAGACATGACTACACTAACTCATACATTTTTGGTTTAAGTAATATAATTTTCTTTTTCCTCTATTTATTCTATAGTATTTGTTGAGGCAATTTCTAGAAAATAAAACATACCTATAAGGAAGAAAATTAAAAATAATTTATAATCAAACATTGTTAACATTTCTATTGTATTTTCCAGTAGTACTTTGCATTTATACATTTTAATAAACCCTAAATCATAGTTTATATATTTTTGTTAGGCTTTTGAATGCAATGTTATATATATATTTAAATGTGTGCAGTTCACTTTAATTTTTTTCCATGTAGACAATGATCATATTATCTAAGCTATACTCTAGGAGCTCTAATATCTCTACTCTATACTCTAGGGGCTGCTAATTCCCTTTTTTTAAATCAGTAATTCTCACTCCAGGAAGAGTTGGCATTTTATCAGCAATACCACACTACAGAAGCTCTACAATGAGTAATCTAGCTAACTGTATGCCCCATCTGCACCAGCGGCTTTATAAAATGTATGTTAGAACAGAGAGTTTATTGGTGAAGTTACTTAATTAGCAAAATGGATGTTAGAAATGGTATTGAAGATAAAAAGGATTATCTGGAATATTGTAGAGACACTTCCTCATCTGTGCATTAGTATGGTATAAAAATGTAGGAAGCACCTTGACAGGTAATAGGTTACCTAGGCTCAATTTCTAAGTGGTTAACATACTGCTTCTTGTTCTGAAAGTGCCTAGTTACATGACCCTGATAGATGGTTAGATGAATGCCGTAGCTAGAATATGGCCCTATTTCCCTCAGATGAACCTTTAATAGAGGATGTTTTGAGAACTCTGAAAAAGGCAGAAAAATTATAGAACGTTGTGTTTTACTTTTTTTTTTTTAATTAAAACTTGTTTAAAATAATTCAGCATGTATAGTAGAAAGGGTCAAAGACTTGTTTTCATTATATCTTTTTAGTGGTATAATTCTGAAAGAGTAACTACCCCTCACCCGAGGCTACTAAAAATGCTAGCATAAGTTATAGTTGTCTAAAACTAAATTGAGTAATACCAGTTTGGGATATAAATATCTCTCTTATTGCATTTTTTTACAGACACTATTTTCTCAATCTTTTGTAAAGATATACCACAGTTTACCTAATCAGAATCAACTGATAGGCATATGAGTGAGAAACAATGTAACAAAGAACATCTTTGTCCATGTCTTTGAATTCCCAACTATTTCATTGTGATACCATGTCAGAAGTCATATTACTTCTTCAAAACATGATTGTAGCTTTTATACAGTAGCAAGTTGTTTTCCAGAAAATACGTGCTAGTTTATAATCCCTCTACTTCTCTGAAAGTTGGAAAGTTTCCTCAGCTTTCTCATGTTTTGTTTTGAATGTGATGGGAAAGGGGAAAAAAGACAAACCTCCCCACATTTCAGGACAAACTGTCTTCAACCATTTCTTCCTCCTATTTCTGCTCTTCATACCTACTGCACACATACACTTGGATAAACAGTAATATATGGGAAAGGAGGGGATTATAGGGACATCATTTTAATCACTAGTATGATCAAGGAGTAAATTTTTATTTTTTCAGTTAAGAAAAACCCAAACAGGGGCGCCTGGGTGGCTCAGTGGGTTAAGCCTCTGCCTTCGGCTCAGGCCCTGATCTCAGGGTCCTGGGATCAAACCCCGCATCAGGCTCTCTGCTCAGCGGGGTGTCTGCTTCCCCCTCTCTCTCTGCCTCCTTGTGATTTCTGTCTGTCAAATAAATAAGTAAAATCTTTAAAAAAAAAAAAAAAAAAGAAAACCCAAACAAACATCTAGGATATTTTTACCTATCTGGAAAGGGCAATAACTAGAAGAAAATATCAGGGTACTAAATGTACAGAAGCCAAGTTATCAGTCATCCCTGAAGGAAGTAATAAACAGAGCATGCACACACACACACACACACACACACACACACGCGCGTGCGCGCGCGCGCGCGCACACACACACACACACACACACTCACAAGAAACAGCACACTAAGGAGAATAGACTGAACCAAAAAGTGGGTACTTACCCTAAATTGTAAGATTTGGAAAAGATATCCATTCATGTTTTATGAATGATATTGTAAACTATACTCCTTAGAAAAACTTATGATTTTATAGCCAACAAAATATTAAAGAGACTTATTTGTGATCATGGCTGATTGGGGTTAGAGAAAGCAATGAAAGAACTCACCAGAGATGAGGTTGTTTCTGTGTGTGTGTGTGTGTGTATGTTGTTATCTGTGCTGATTTAGGGTTGGGTCCTGTACTGAGGAAAATATGTCCCCTCTGTGAATTATCCCTCTGGTTATGCTTTCTCTGGTATGACTATTGAATTTTGTGATGATGTCCCTAAATGTGTAATGCAAAACTGAGGATGGGAACTGAGTATAAAGCATAGAACTTAATTCCTTCTACGTCCTTTGTAGGTTTTTTTTTTTTTTGAGATTTATATTTATATTTGTTAATCTTATAACTAAACAAAGTAATTTATATTCATAAATTTACAATTTATATTTGTTAATCTTATAACTAAATAAAAAGTAAACCAGAAAATCTTAAGCCAGAAACTGAATAGTAATTAAAATAATTATACAAATGCATTAAAAAGTAGGATACAAGTAGAATAATTGAATAAATGAAAATTTTTAATAATTTTTAACTGGGTTTACATTTTTTGTGATAACTATCTAGCACAGGATTTTAGAAACACTGTGGTGATCAAAATAAAATCACACCATGAATATCCAAAAATATAATTGATGACTTTTGGCAAGTTGTAATTGTACTATTTTTTACAAAAGAGTAATTATCAGTTAAGAAAAGTAAAGTCTGAACCAGTGAGGAAAGTAAACGGCTGAACTACTATCAATTAATTTGATTAAAAAAGCAGATAATCAAACAGAGCTTTTCAACTCCTGGTGTATGAGTTAATAATCAATACATTTATCTGTATGGTAAAAGTTCTTGAGGCCTTCTTATCCTTATGTGTCAAATAAAGTGTATTCCTTTAATTTCAGGGTTTTTTGTTTTGTTTTTTGTTTTTTTTTTTTCTCCTTGCAGGTATTGTCTCTCATTGTGAAGAGATTGATAGGAACTGAGTAAATAAGTAATAACATTGTATCACCATTTCCCAAGATGCAGTATTGCCAATTCTTTTCATTCTTAAACTTAATATGTGGTCTGAAAGAGTTGTTCAAAGATGCAAATGTTTGCAGAATGAAGACAATAGACAGGGATAAGAGGAGGAGCTCATTTACATGTAAATGACTTTGTAAAGAAGTAATAGAGCATGTATTGCTCCTTGTTATAAAAAAATTCAGTACCCTGAAAAATCGTCTTGTTACAAGAAATTAACTTAAGGAAGGGAAAACACAATATCTTAATGGGTGAAACAATTGTCTGGCTATCTGATATGCATGAAAATTTCTGTGAGACCCAAATACAACCACTTAGACTAACGAGAAGGAATCTGATCAAAGTCTTATCATCCACAGAATACTCAGAGCTATCATCTTCCCTTCAAGCCACTATCAAAGTACTTTTAGACAAGTATATTTTGTAAGCCAGACCTGAAAACCATGGCATATATTATCATTATTTATTAGAAAAATATATCTCTAAAATAGTATAATACTTGCATTGAAACAGAGTGAACATGCTTAAAGAAATTTTTTAAAATATATATTTTTATTTACAATGAATAAGTTCTTTAGTTAGGAAACTAAAGTAGTTGTAAAACTTTAAAACTTAGGTTTTAAACCTAATGTTAGATGAAATGAAGGGCATATCATTTATCTATACATATATCTATGTATAGATATCTGTGAAAAATTTGTAACATACCCTGATGCAATCACAAAGAAAAGCCTGAGATACATTTTGATCATTGTGCTGAGGAAAATAAGTCATAGAAATGTGAAGCAACTAGGATAATTACATCTTAAAAGAAGGTATCAGAACTCAGTATTTTGAAAATACTAATATAGCTTAAATAATATTTCTAAAAGATGAAATTTCAAATGTCAAATGAGACATTATTACTCATTTTCATTATTACTCATTTTCTAAAAAAAAGAAATTCATTTTTCACTCATAAACATCACACATGGACCCCAATAACTTGCATGCCTTTGATGGACTTGCATATGGTGATATCTATGGGAAATTATTCCACTAGAAGAGCTTATCCTATTCCTTGCAAAGATGCATTACCTAGAGAATTTCACAACTTAAATCATAAATACCTTAATAGCTTCCAAACAAACAAACAGAACATTAGGATACCTAAAAATGAATAACCATCAGACTGGTAGTGCTTGTCTCATTACAATCATGGATACTAGAACAAAATGAATTAATGTCTTTACAATTATGATAGAAAAAAAAAAGTGAAACTGTTATCCAATGTTCAAGTTATCCATGAAGTATAAGAGCAAAATAAAGTTTATTTATCTCAAGTTTAATACTTATGGATCTACTAAAAAATTACTGAAGAATGTATACTAACCACAAAAATATTCTCAGAAAGAGGGTAAAATTGGATACATTTGACACAAATCTCAAGTAATTGAGTAAGATAAAAATTGAAGGAAGCCAGAAATAAATTAAAAGTGGATACATTAAAGGCCCCTAGGTAATGCAGTCAATTAAGCAACCAGCTTTTGCTTTCAATTCAGGTCAAGAGCTCAGGGTTCTAAGATCCAGCCCCACCTCAGCTTCTGTGCTGAAGTCTGAGTCTGCCTGGCCTTCTCCCTTTCCCTTTCCATCCCCTCTCCTGTGTGTTCTCTCTCAAATAAATACATAAATCTTAAATATATATATATATATACATATATATATATATGTATACATATGTGTGTGTGTGTGTGTGTTTATGTATCTTTTTTTTTTTTTAAGTGGGTGCATTAGATCTTGATACAAGATTTTCTTTGGGGTTACCGATTTTATAACATGGTATTTTATCTTTCTATTGGTACTATATTGAAAATATCTGCAGAAGCATATTTAAATACATTATTTTTTGGCTTTACTTTGTAACAACTACCCGAGGAAATAGTTACAAATGGATATCCCTACACCTCATTGCAGATCTGCTTAACTGGATCCCTAAGGTAAGCCTAAGAACCTGCATTTTACTGAGCAGACCAGGATTTAGGTGACTCAGTAAACACTTTAGTTTAGAAATTCTAACATAACAAATAGGGTTCTTAATTAGCATTGCTGAATAAAATGCAAATAGAAATTCCGATTACATAAAATATTGAAATAATTAACAAAACTTGGGCAACTAAAAAGCCAGAATATGTGAAAGGAGGGATAAGTAATGTCTTCATTTTCATAGTAAGGAGTGATCAGATGTATCATCTGAAGGAGATGAATTAAGAAAGACATATTATTTAAAGATATACAATAAAGTTATATAATATTTTATTTATTTATTTATTTATTTATTTGACAGACAGAGATCACAAGTAGGCAGAGGGGCAGGCAAGAAAGGGGGCGCAGGGAAGCAGACTCCCTGCTGAGCAGAGAGCCGGATGTGGGGCTCAATCCCAGGACCCTGGGATTATGACCTGAGCCGAAGTGGCTTTAACCCACAGAGTGGGTTTAACCCACTGAGCCACCCAGGCACCCCATATTTACATTTTTAATAGATATATGTGGTGACCAACAACAGAAAACAAAATGGTAGCTAGTTCTGAAAGAGGGGATGGGTATTCCTGATAAATGAGTAAAAGGTTTACTTTCATTTTATACCTTACAATCATACTACTTTGATTTAAATTTTTAACATCAATATATGATGTATTTTCTGCTTTCTAGAATTTTTACAAATATAAGCACATCCTTCATTTATTTTGTTTTAATCATTCCCTCTCTTCTCTAGCCTTTTGATGGGAATTAATCATTTATGCTATCCCTCTCCATCCTTCATTCTCTTTGTAATTTGCTGTCTGGACTGTATTTTGTTCTGGAGAAATTAAACCAAATATTTAAGAAGGAGTTAAAAATCAACACTTAATGGTTTTAAAGAAGATATTAGGACATTTTTCAACAATGGTGTAACAATTTTCATATGCTTTGTGAAAGATATAGCATTAGCCTTCTTGTATCTTTGTTTTCTTCTTAACAACTGTTAGGGAGAACACTTTGGTCCATCCCTGAGAGTTGTTAGCACATCTTTCTGTAATGTCTGAAATCCACTGGGGGACCCTTACTTTTCATTAAAGAATACTAACCCAACTTTTTTTTTTTTTTCTTTCTTTTTTAATGAAGACATTTCAAATGCACATCTGGATAAAATAATTTCCTCTATAGGAAGTACTCCACAATGAATTGCCAACATCCACACTTTGACACTCAGTGAGCTTGACTCATGCACAGTATATTCATTCTTTCAAGTGTTTCTCAGATTAAAATAGAAGATGATAATCTTGTTTTGAGGGATGCCATGAGAAATTGCCTTATTAAATCTACCTCCACTTTTATGCTCTAATAAGCATATGTGTTGTTCTGTTTCTTATTTATAGTTTGTATTGTTTTAGAACATTGTGTATTATTTAACAGCATCCTTTTAAAGCAGATATCCAAGTGAAATTTCTAATTGTCTTATTACTGAGTAACTAATTTCAAGACTTTTCATTTATTTTATTTATTCTTTTTTTTTTTCCTTTTTCAAGTTTGTATTTAAGCTCCAGTTAGTTAATATACAGTGTAACATCAGTTTCAGGTGTAGAATCTAGTGATTCATCACTTACAAACAATACCCAGCGCTCATCACAATGAAACTTTTTAAAGTACCATGGAATCGGAGCACCTGGGTGGCTCAGTGGGTTAAGGCCTCTGCCTTCAGTTCAGGTCATGGTCCCGGGGTCCTGAAATCGGGCCCCACATGGGGCTCTCTGCTCTGCAGGGAGCCTGCTTCACCCTCTCTCTCTGCCTGCCTTTCTGCCTACTTGTGATCTCTGCCAAATAAATTAAAAAATATATATACACACACATATATAAAGTACCATGGAATCTGTAACATACATAACTGTCTTGACTTTATAGGTTTTTTTGGTTAGTTTTTGTTGTTGTTGTTGTTGTTGTTGTTGTTGTTGTTTTTAAGGTCTAGTACAACTTATGGCCATTAATTTTGAAAAGGTAAAGATTTGTGTTATACAATTTAGGTTAATTCATGGTTTCATTTTCGATCCATTCCTCGTATTTCTACCTTCACTTTTCCCTACTTTTAATTCATTCTTCTTGGCTGTTGAAAGGAAAAATAATACTTGTTTTGGCATCAGATCTTTTTAAAGCAAGTAATTATTATCTCTACATCCAAGCTGTAGGACTAGGGAGAAGCTACTTAACCTATGTAAACATTGGTATCTTCATGTTTACACAAGAGTTATTAGTAGTGTCTAGCTCATAAGATTTTGGAGAGGATTATTTATAAACAATGTGAATATGGCAGTTAGCATATGATCTGGTATGTAACAGCTATTAGCCATCATTGCTATTGTAACCTTCCTTAAATATTATTCTGGATAAAAAAATCAGTCTACCTATTTAAGTATATTTGTATATATATTTAAATATGTAATATTCATATGTATATATGTGTATACATATATATATATAGTGTGTGTATATATATGTGTATCTATATAGATATACATAATTTGAACCACAGATATTTTGACCATTGCATTGTCTCTTTACAATTTTACTTTCTATTATATTTCCATAAATCCAACACAGCCAGTCTTAACAGAGAACCTGATAGCGACATCCAGCAGAGAACATATATTCAGGATAATGCTCACAGCTTGCTATAAATGTATGCCTATGAACATAACCTGATGCAACCATAAAAAATGTTTGCAGAGAAATACAGGAAGTGAGAGGAATAATGGAAAATATAAGTATATTCTAATTGGTTTCTAGGAAAATGGAAATGTGTGCATGAAATACTATTAAACTGAAGTCTTATGCATATATGTCAAAATGTATTCAATGTTTTCTTCTGAAGTTCAAGTAGCATTCTTTTCTTAGAAATTCCTTTTATTTAAAGTGTCTCTTTTTCCCATGCAACTGCATGGGGAAAAAAAGCGAAACCACTTTTATTTTGTGAAAATAAAATACATTCTTTTAGAAAGCATGTTCCTACTATTATTTGTTTTAACTAGTTGGTACTATTCCAAATAAAATGGAAAGTCCTCCCCAACCAAACTCCGTTTTCTGCCTTACCACCTTCCTGTGCATTTCTTTTCTCTCAGGTTGCTTTATTTCCTTTCTCTCTTCTCAGCTTTATGTATTTTCTAATGCTTACTAGGGGAATATATATGTGTGCACAGCTGTGCCTTTTAAACTACTTTCTAATCTTTTTTTTTTTTTCTTCCCTAATTTTTCCTTTAGTTTTTGGAGAAGAAGATAAATAGGCAAAACAAGAAAGGAGGAGTTCCTACCCTATGTTATTTCTAATCCTGAAACTTTTCCAGTTTATTGATTATATACTTCTGACCAAGATCTATACTTTCCTTATAAGGAAGAGAAAGGGAATAAGCAAACTGCTTTATCTGCAATATAAGTTCAACAACCAGGGTCTCAAATAGAGAGGGTGCTTTGGATTTCACTCTTATCTATCTACCACATACTTTATAAAAGTCATAGCACTCAGCATAGTTGAGAGACAATCCATTACCCAGGAAAGATACAGGGTAATTAACAAACATCAACTCTATTGTATCTATGATGTATCTCTAATTTCTACAGTCTACTTCCTCATGCCATAAAGTCAATGGCAAAATTCCTAGATGCTAATTCATGTTGTTTAGCCCTGAAATTCTTGAGAGAAGCCTGGCACCAACATACTGGCCTGCAGACAAACAGCCATTACATAAAATATATTGAGAATTTTTTTTTTTTTTTTTTTTTTTGGTAATATTTCATGGAAGAAAGGCTGCTGGTCTGGGGCAGAACAGGTAATTTTTTTTTTTTTTAAAGATTTAATTTATTTATTTGACAGACAGAGATTGCAAGTAGGTAGAGAGGCAGGCAAAGAGAGAGATAGGGGGAAGCAGGCTCCCCGCTGAGCAGAGAGCCTGATTCGGGGCTCGATCCCAAAACCTTGGGATCATGACCTGAGCTGAAGGCAGATGCTTAACCCACTGAGCCACCCAGGTGCCCCTGAGAATTTTTTTTAATGCTGTTTGTTTGTGACTGTGGTTTAGAACTCTAAGCAAGATGGCAACAGACATCATTCTAAAAATTGCCCTTAAAATCATTTTTCTCTTGCAAATACATAAGAATGGCTTCTGTTAAAATTAAGAAAGAGACATAATTATAAACACTAGCAGCAAAGGTTTGAATTATCTATGTATTTGGGATTTTGAGAGTACATTTCAGATATAGAACTCCAATTCTGATTGAGATTGTGCCTTAATGTTTAATAATTTGTTTCACAGACAGTTAAAAGTTAATTTCCTTAACAGCTTGAGAAAATTATATCTAAACAAGACATGTATTTAGATTCTTTTTCATTTGAAATTTATTTTCATTTAGCATATACTCTATGGCTACTACTACAGAATATGTAAACACTTTCTTCAAATAAGGAACCTAATTAAATTTCAAAAAAATTAGTATTTATTCCCTATTTTAAACTTCAGTGATATCCCTGAATAAAACCCACATATTAACCTTGATATAAAGATTATTTTACAGTAGTGAATATATGTAGTAACAACACCTTACTTATTTCAAAATCAGCTATATGGGGACCAGCCATCTCCCCCCCCCCAAAGATGTTATTTATTTATTTGACAGAGGGAGAGAGATCACAAGTAGGCAGAGAGGCAGGCAGAGAGAGTGGGGGAAGCAGCCTCCGTGCTGAGCTGATCCCAGGACCCTGAGGTCATGACCTGAGCCAAAGGCAGAGGCTTAACCCAATGAGCAACTCAGGAGCCCCCAGCCATCTTTTTGAAACTAGATCGGGATACATGTAAAGAAAGGGTGCAGACAAACTGACAGCTCTACATTTTAACTTAATAGTCAAAAATTACAGCACAAGAAAAATAAAAACTAGAGGCTTTATTGCAGAGGATTGTGTAACCCTGTGTATTTCAATCAATCATGATAGAGTCCTTGAGAAGTGCCATAGAGAATATCATTTAAAATATTTATAAACATTCATCATTTTCTTTTTACTTTTTTTTTAAGCCACCAGTGATTATAAAGGTCATGAAGACAGAGAGCATGTCTATCTTATTCTTCTGTGGATCCCTAATACCTAGAAGAGTACTTGTATGTTTGATAAAATACAGGATGCCTAGGTAAATATTGCTTTGGGGCATACTTATACTAAAATATTAGTAGTAGTTTACCTGAAATTTAAATTTTACCTAATATTCTGTATTCTAGTTGCTAAATTTTCAGTATTTCATATACATTGAGTAAATAAAAAATAAGCATTTTTAAAAGATTTTCTAATCCCAAAAACATTATAATGAAGAAAGATGTGAATATCTTCATTTTAGAATAATTTCCACTTAAAGTAGTTAATATATGAAGTAATTTGTGCCTGTAAAAATAAGCATTAAGCTATACATTCCAGATAAACACTTTTTCTCTAAAGTTAGACATTTTAGATTTTCCTATGTATTCTCTAAAATATATTTCCACAATATTTCTAAATAGTTTATTTGCTTTTTATTTTTTTTAGATATATGAATAAAAACAAGACAAACTGAGATAAGAGGGAACAGAAGCATCACTATTTCCCATTATTTTAGATCTTCTTCCTGATAATTGAATATCTGAAGTCATTAGAGGTTTAAATTTGTTTATCGTTTCTGTGGGCTCTCATTCATAGTGAATGGATTCTTTGTGTTTGGAATTTTTTATTGTACCTCTTGAAGTTAATCTGACATATCATGGGGCCTGTACTGAGGTAGCTTTCCTCCTTAGAAAATGAATTGCCTTTTTTCACACAAAGCCAGGGAGTGCTACTAATCTGGGATTATGCTCTCTGCATAAAAAAGGTCCTTGCTTTAATGTGAGAATTTCAGGTTCAAGTTTCCTAACTTGCTGGGTCTCAAGGTTTAATCAGGATCACATGTTCTTATCAGCAATCAGGGCAACGGTGACTTTTGAGTTTTCTTACTGCTATGTCCACCTGATCAGTTTTCAGTTTCTGATTTTTTTTTGTTATTTTTTTAAGTCCAGCAGTATCTTAAATTATGTTTGCTGACTACAAAAGGAAGCTTTAGAAACACTTGGGAACACCCTGGACGTTGTAGACTGTATGTTTAATCATCTCCCATTGTAAAATAATGCCAGAAATGAGGACCCCAGCTAATGGATTTTTTCTTTTTCATTGAAATAAAAGAGGCAGGGTTTAGTTAGAACTGGAGTTAGCTAAAACTTCTGAAAAGGATTAGTTTTTGCTACCTATTATTCTACTTAACTCTGAATTAGGAACTTGCTATTATATAGCTAAAAATTTTCCCACAAACTTTTCCTTGTTTTCCATGAAAGGGAAACATCCTCGTTTATGTTCTGTTACCAAGATAATATTTCTCCCTCTTTAAATTTTCTAAAGCACTTTATCTATAGCACACTTAGGATATTTAATATAATTAGTTTCTCATTCATTGTCCCATAACTGCCCATAAATTATAAGCTAAATGAAGGTAACCAGAGTCTCACTCATCTTTTTAGGTACTTAAACACAAATTCAAAAGAAAAAAAAAAAGAAAAGAAAGAAAGAAAGAAAAGAAAATTTACCACATAGAATTTTATCTATGACGTTAAATTTTCCTCCTTTCTTTCATAAGAACTGCAGAGTTTCTAATGTCCTGTTAACTTACTTTCAAATGATTGGGTGGTAAGTAATATTAGCTTTTTGTTTTTCTACTTCATGTATTTTTTTTTTCTTTAGGTCAATTATAAGACAGTTATTTGTAAAAGCAAAAGAATTTAAATTATTTCCCTTGAAGAGGTAAAGGTGTGAAACACTCAGATTAAGACATCTCTCTTATCTGTTTAACCTATTAATTAACAATTCTCTTAACACTGTAAGAAAAAAAAATCATAAGTTTTTTGAAAATAAGAATAAGCTTATCCTCTGAAAATGTATCCAAAGCCTTGATCTGTCTTTTTTTACATAAATTAGAGCTGTTATTGTGACCTCCAGATGTCAGTATTTCTAAATCATCATTTTAAACTGTTTGGAGGACTGTGATCATGAAGAAAATTAATTGAGTAAGGTTGAATGTCTGATAGGTCATAAATTCTTCTGGCACTAATACATTTATAACAGATAAATTGTTTTCTCTTTCTTCCTTTTCTATTTTTCTTTCTTCCTTTTCGTCCTTTTTTCTCTTCATTCCAATACTGTTTTTCTTTTCTTCCATCTTACATGTTTCCCAGAATTGCTTAGAGAAAAAAGAAATATATATATATATATTTCAATATTTATATACATATATAAATATTGACATTACGTTGGTAAAAGTTTCTTCAGTTTCCAAGGGGTTGATTGTGCCATTTCATATATATATATATATATATTTATATTTATTTATTTATATAAATTATATATATATTTTATATATAAATTTTATATAAATTTATATATATAAATTTTTATATAAATTTATATATATATATATGAAATGGCACAATCAATCCCTTGGAAACTGAAGAAACTTTTACCAGCGTAATGTCAATATTTTTTTTTCCAATTAATTTTGATTTTTTTTTTTTTTTTAATCTTCAAGCCCCCAACATGGGGGCATCAAGACCAGAGCTGAGATCAAGAGTCAGATGCTTAACTAAGTCATCCAGGCTCCCCTTAAGTTTGATATGTAAAATGTTTGTTTATTGCTTCCAAAAGTCCCCTGAGGACTGACAGAGGAAGAATCATATGAAAGATAGAACCATATGATAGACTCAAGTGTAAAAGTTCCTACTCCCCACTAAGTACGCACAAGGCACAAGGAAACTCTATTTCTTTAGTGATAAAGAGACTTGATGTCTTAATGGACACTCTCTGTGCCCAGATCAGTAAAGACAGAGTCAGTCACTAAGCACAACCCTGCTCTCAAGTAACATAGTGTTAACTTCAAAGATATAGAAAATATATAGAAACCCAATAAAATTGTATTGGAGAGAGTGAAAAATAGGATCAAAGAATATGAAATATATTGTGATTTGGGGGTAGAAGAGGAGGAGGAAATTTATTTAATAAATTTTAAAGAAAAGATACAATATTTATAGGTGATTGCTTAGGTAAGGAAGTTCCTAGGTAGCAAGGGAAGAAGTTTTAAATAAAGTTTCATGATGGGGCACCTGGGTGCCACAGTCAATTTAGCAACAGACTCTTGATTTCCACTCAGTTGGTGATCTCAGGGTTGTGACATTAAGCCTCGCTCCTTTCAGGCACATAAAAATCTGCTTAAGTTATTTTCCCTCTTCTGCCCCACTCTCATGCATTCTCTCTCACAAATAAACATAAATCATAAAAAAAAAAAAAAGCTTCATGATGAGTGAAAGCAGGAGTATTTAAACAATATAGTATATATTTATTCCAATATTTAACTTATCTTCACTCTCTTCATCTGTGGACTGAATTTTAATAGCATTTATCCCACAGGATTTATGATAATTAAATGAGGGAATGAATGGTTGGAAAGCACTTAATAAAAGTTGTGAAACATAGTAAATGTTAAAAAAAATAGTAACTTTTCCTAAGAAAATATAAGAAACAGTATAAATGTGAAGACTATAGCTAATTTTGGTTGGACGTTTGTGAATAGATAAAGTTATGAGAGAAAGTACACAACAATAGGTTGAGATGAGAATCTAATTTGAGTACTTCTGGGAAAAGAAAATTAAGTCTTGTGCTTATTAGATTAGGGTGTCTACTTATTATGTTCATTTTCAGTTATATGGTTTTCTTATTATAGTATTTTATAAAACAAGTTCTATGTTTTATAGTATTCTGTGAAAATTTAAAAAATGCATATGTGGTCTATTACTGTATTAGATATAAATATGTACACCCCTACTATAGCAAAATTACTCTTATTAAATACCAAAGTGGTCATAAAATCAGAACTAATTATATAATTGTCATCAGACAAAATACTGGTCATTATTAAGTATGCAGATAAGCTTTAATATTTAAAGGAATAAGGCGAAATGCTTCGTTTAAAACTTGACTTGTGGAGTGTTGTAGAAATACTATTTATAACTTAATTTAGTCTCCAAAAACCTTTCAAAACTCATGCATGCTGAAAAATAAACACCCTTTAAAAGTTGTATTTAACTTATTTTATGGCTTTATTTTTCATATTTTGTATTAGAAGTTATAAACCTCTTCTCCACTGATGTCATATATTAAATGTCCATTTTGCAAACACATAGACCCACTTATACAGGCTACACAGTTCTCAGCATTTTATTGGAAATCCCATTGACTTCTCTCACACTCAATAAAGTATATGAAAATGTAAATAAATAAAAGACATTATTTTAGGGAAAACTTTGAGGTCATGACTTCTTTATCTTTGACACTTCCTACTTAACATCTAGACAGGAAAATTGTTATTTGAACAATAGTGAAGTTAAGTAGAAAACTTTAGTATGGAGAAAAAAATTTAAGGCAGACATGAAATTTTATTCCAATATTTGCATGACAGATGAGAGGACAAAGAAAACTTAGTTTTCCTAGTTTTGAACAGCAGATACATGACAAATAGGTAGAGTGAAATGATATAGATGCTTTTTATGCTAAGGTAAATGTTAAATAACAATGAGTGGGCTCAAAGGTAGCATGATCACTTTAGAACCTAAAGAGGGTAAGTATTCTCTGTTATTTTCTACCTTTGCCTATTTTTTAGTCTCAGAAACTGTTACTCATACCAATAAAACAACTATAACAACAAAAAAACAATTACTACAGTATAAACCAATTAGAGTTATAGATATCTACAGAACATTACACCCGTCCATGTTGATACAAAAATTGGGTATTCATCTTTTCTGATGGAGGTGTAATATCCCATTGTATATATGAACCACATCTTCTACTTCTTCTTTTCCTTTTTTTTTAAGATTTTATTTATTTATTTAATAGAGATCACAAGTAGGCAGAGGCAGGCAGAGAAAGAGGAGGAAGCAGGCTCCCCGTTGAGCAGGGAGCCTGATGCAGGGCTCAATCCCAGGACCCTGGGATCATGACCGGAGACGAAGGAAGAGGTTTTAACCCACTGAACCACCCAGGTGCCCCAGGACCATATCTTTTCTATCCATTCATCTGTTGAAGGGCATCTTGGCTCTTTCCAGAGTTTGGCAATTGTGGCCATTGCTGCTTTGAACATCCAGGTACAGATGGCCCTTCTTTTCACTACCTCTGTATATTTGGGGTAAATATCCAGTAGTGCAATTGGAGGGCCATAGGGTAGCTCTATTTTTAATTTCTTAAGACATCCATATGTCTTATTCAGAAAAGCATCTATTCATATCTTCTGCCCAATTTTTAATCAGATGGGCATTTTGTTTTGTTTTGTTTTGTTATTGAGTTACATGTATGCACTGAGAGAGAGAACGAATGAGTAGGAGGGGCAGAGGGAAAGGGAGAGAAAAAATTCTTAAGCAGATTCCACACTCAGTGTGGAGCCTGATGCAGGGCCTGATCTCATGACCCTGAGATCATGACCTGAGCCAAAATCAGGAGACACTTAACTGAGCCACCTAGGCACCCCTCAATAAAATATATTGCATAATTTTTGAGTTTTGAATGTATACTGTGGTTAGGCATTAATATAGCTATTTAGCTTATAGGGGTGAACAACTGAAGTAAAATTATAGCCATAAAATTACATTTTAGTGAGACACATAGGCCATAAACCAGGTAAGTAGTATAAATATTATGCTAGATAAATTACCTAAGGAGAAAAAAAATAAATTAGGGAAGGAAGAATTATTCAGGCACAAAATTTTAGATGGTATAGCCAGTGAAGTTCTCATTGAGAAGACATCCTTTGATTGAAGACTAGAAGGAAATGAGGAAGAGAATCCCGGATCAGAGGAAAGAGAAAAACAGGAAGCAGCCAGGGTGAAAACTGTATCTCCTAGAGACCATTAAAAGCACATTGAAGGTATACCTGGGTGGCTCAGTCGGTTAAGCCACTGCCTTCAGCCCAGGTCATGATCCCAGCCAGGGTCCTGGGGACAAGTCCCACATTGGGCTCCTTGCTCAGCAGGGAGCCTGCTTCTCTCTCTGCCTCTGCCTGCTACTCTGCCTGCTTGTTCTCTCTCTCTCTCTCTCTCTGACAAATAAATAAATAAATAAATAAATAAAATCTTTTTTAAAAAAGCACATTGGGGCGCCTGGGTGGCTCAGTGGGTTAAAGCCTCTGCCTTCTGCTCAGGTCATGATCTCAGGGTCCTGGGATCGAGCCCCATATCGGGCTCTCTGCTCGGCGGGGAGCCTGCTTCTTCCTCTCTCTCTCTGCCTGCCTCTCTGCCTACTTGTGATCTCTGTCTGTAAATAAATAACATCTTAAAAAAAAAAAAAAGCACATTGAAGCTGTAGCATAGTGATCAAGGGTAAAAATAGTTAATGAATTTAAGAAGAAAATTTTGAAAAAAAAATCATACAGAGCTTTTTGCGTTATAAAAGTCTTAGATTTTTTTTTCTAGTGGAAATAAGAAAATACTAGTAGTATTCGTTATAAAAGGGATACCTTGTAAATTATATTTTAAAGTAATTTTTCTCGTTTTCATTGTAAGTATCCTCTGTAGCAGGGTAAAGGAGTAAGCAAGATACCATTTATAAGTTGTTTTTGTTTTTGTTTTTTGTTTTTTTTGTTTTCAGTAAAAGTGGCAAAAGATAATAAAAGCTGAGATTGAGGTTAAGATAGTAAACCCATCACACAGAATACAGTGTGAATGGTGGCACCTGGAATGGTGCCACATGAAGGCCTTGGATAATGCAGTTGGTGTGAAAGTGTCAAATTCAAGATGTATTTTGAAGGTAGAACTGACAAGATTTATTGACAGGTTACCTATGGAGGGGTTTGCAAGAGAATAAAAAGTATAAACTATGATTTCAGGTCTTTAGTCTGAGCTCCTAAAGTAATGGAGTTGTCGTTTCTGAAATAGGGAAGATTGCAGAAGAGTCATGTGTGCGTGTAAGTTTTGTGCAAGCTAAGTTTAAGATGTCTATTAGACATCCAAATGGAGTTGTTTTTGCAATTGATAGATGACATTTAGGGCAGGAGTCAGCCTGGAGATATAAATTTTTGAGTTATCAGAGTCATGCTATTTCAAGCCAGAATGAGAACATATTGTTTTTTGTTGTTGTTGTTTGTTGTTTTTTTTTTTTTTTACTTCTTTCTCAATTCATTGTCTCCTCTATTAGATTTTCTCTATGCCTCCAAGCTGCATGAGATGCCCCATCTGTGTGAAAAACAGTACATTTCAATGTCATAGCATTTTAATATGCTAAGAGTCAGGTGGGGAGAATCCCCATCACATTATTATACTTCAGGATGGGTTTTATTTCTGTGTTGCTTTTCACAGGATAAAGTATTTATAAATATGTATATAACTGATGAATGGAAGAATTTCCAAGTAGTATACAAAATCTAGGATAAAAAGAAAAAAAGATTATGAAGATCTCATCACTGAAGGCTCCAAGTGACATAGAAACTATGTTATTTCCAGTGAGTGTCTTGTGAAAGGGAATCCTGTGCACGATGATCAGGACCTCTAAGAACTCTATCAATTCTAATATCTTCAGTTCCTTGAATTCAATACATTTATTAGTGGAGTAAAGAAATAAATGAATAATAAAAATGTAGGAAGACCGACTAAATACAATGTGATGATGGTTAAGGTGTCACCTGCATATTCAGCCATCTTTCTATGAAAAGGCACCAATAAAATGTTATTACCTTGGCAATTTCATCAAGTTTGAAGTTCTGTTTCTCAACTAAATCCTCAAGGATTTAAAGATGCTTAACTGCATGGAACACTGGGTGTGGCACATAAACAATGAATCTTGGAACACTGAAAAAATAATAAAGATGCTTAATTATGCACAGAGAATTCACAAATGACTTAATATTTACAGTGATAAGTGGAACTGTCAAGGATACAAGATATTTGAATATGTCTATCTATGTAGATGAGCCACATGGAGAATAAATTTAGCAAAATGGCATCTTGTTGAACAGAACAAGGAGTCATCATTAGAGACATAGGATTATCGTTTGAATATTTCAAGGTCCTTCAAGTGTTGGAAGTTCTAACAGCCAGTCTTCTCAAGAAGATAAACTTTCTCTCAGTGCTCTCTGATTTAGAGCTGCTATTAAATTTGCTTCTGTGGCTATTGACTTTCTGTACTTTATTTCTTACTGACCTTACTCTAATTAACCTTTTAAAATAAATATAATAACTTTATTTATTTTAGTCTTGCTCTTCTGATGTAATATTCCTTTTGTAGCAGTTTGGTTTTGTTTTTTGTTTTTGTTTATTTTTTGTTTTTGTTGTTTGTTTTTTGTTTTTTGTTTTTTGTCTCTGCCTGATAAATGGTGAGCTGACTTTACAGTTTAAGTTTTAGGGATAAATGAGTTGAAGCAACAGGTTTGCTCTTCGTTCACTTTCTTAACCAAAAAGATACTCCTGGAGACAAGAATACAAGTCAGGAGACCATATCTATTCTTTTTTTCTGCTGGACTTCTACATAAAGAGGAGAGAGAGTCCACCTCTGAAATGTCCTCAGCAGCTATATTGGCTAAAGATACTCTATAATAAACAGAGACCAGGGTCTCTGAGGCATGGCTGCCTTGAGAATGTCACAAAGCTGTACAAGTTCTACAATAAAAAAAAAAAATGGAGATGTTTTATAAGTAAAATATTTCTCCTTACGTGAGAATATCTGTCACCTCCACCCAAAGTCTTCATCTATATGTTCATATCTATATGTTCATATATGTTCATACATAAGTTCATATCTATATGAACCTGGGAAGCCATTCTTAATGTCACAAATAAATTTCTGTTGCTTCTGAAATGATTTCCTATATCCTTAAAATTACTCAGTAAAGTTTGTTACTAGGTTAAGATTTCTGATCTGTGTGAGACTGATTCGACAACCCAATCCTACGAATTAGATCAAATGATAGATGAGAATTCCCATTCCTTTATGTCTAAGACCTGGGGGAGAGAAAAGGAGAATCATTTCATTATCTATGCCATATAACACCCATCTCATATTTGTACAGAGTTTCTTTTTTTAGTTAATTATTTTTGTTAGCATATAATGTATTATTTGTCCCAGGGGTACAGGTCTGTGAATTGTCAGGCTTACACATTTCACAGCACTCACCATATCACATACCCTCCCCAATGTCCATAACCCAACCACCCTCTCCATACTCCCCTCCCCTTTTTTAAATGTATATGTAATTCAAACCATGGAGTGAAAGTGAAAGCACTAAATCCATCACTAATGCAAAAAAGTTTAAATAAAACTAGTCCCTCTTGATACTGTGCTGTAGAGAGTATTTTCATGCCTATGGAACTAAACATACTATTTCCAGTAATATCCATTTTTTTGAAATCCTGTATCCTTTCAGTGCCAGCTCAATAATATTTATAACAATGTGGTCCTATTTACCTCTGAGGGAATGCATTACAAGACTATATGGCATTTAAATTTATTTGTGAAATAAAAGCTTGTATTACCTCCTTAATTTACAGCACAGAAGTCAAGACTTCTATTAAGTCATGTACATTGTCTAGGATAACAACTATTAACACCAGGGACAGAACTATACTCGAGATTTCTGACTTTCCTTTTACTATTATCAGCACTATACCAAAATATGATACACTAAATTCATGTTTGAAAGTCTCATATTTGTGAAGAGTAGGTCCATAAGGATAAATATAAAAGATGCAAAAGGCTTTTCTAATATTTTTGCTTTCTTTCTTTTTTTTTCCTGTTTTACAAACAGTGTATGTTACTGTGTGATTTGTATCTAGAAACCATAATAAATTTTGTCAGTTTTCTAGGTCTAAGTGATTTTTCTAAAACAATGTAAAAATTTGTAAGATGTTATCAGCCAAAGTTTACAATTTGAAATTGCAGCTCACATATTTGTTAAAATATAATATATGCCATAAAAGTAAAGTGATAATAGCAAGAAAAGCAATTGAAATCTAACACATAAATAAATTACAGCTATGTCATTAGGAAAATTATAAATAATGATGTATCAAGAACTTTCAATATAAGATTTATTTTTCAGAGTGTTTGTAAGTTAAACATAAAATGACTAATTCTGACATGTATAGCTGTTTATAATAAGAAAACATAGACATTTGCTATGGATTTATAAAATAGAAATTGTCTCCTAAAAATATTTTCTTTTTCCATTAGCAAGAAGGTTCTTTCTTGAATATATGTAATAAGCTATTATATATATCTAAGTGGTCAAGATCTGTTTCTATTGTGAATTTTAACCTAGTTTTATATTTATTCCCCCAATTAGCTGCTTATTTCTTTATTTAATTTAAAATATAAGATGATACATAAACTATATTTTAACAAAACCATATTATGTAAGCTTTGCATATATGCAACAAGCCTAGCTCATTTAAAAATCCTAATAAACAATATCTAATCCTAATAAACAATATAGAGTAACAAGTCCCCCTCAAAAAACCTAACATATATTTGGTAAATAGTTTCCATCCAGAAAACAAGCCTTAACATTCCAACATAAAAATGCAAACGCACCCATAAAATGTGCAAAAAAAGACATAGAAAAGAAGAAGAGATAGAAATGGCCAAGCACATTAAAAAAAAAGTTTATTAATATCATTGGTCATCAGGAACATAAACATTGAAACCACATTTTGAGACTCTTTCAAACCAACTAGATTGAGCATAATTAGAAAGACTGATAACACCAACTATCAGAAAGGATGTAGAATATACATCAATGGGGGGGAGGCTACAAATGTGTACTTAAGGTGCATAACCACTGAAGGTTTCAATAATTCCTAGAGATATTTAACCAAGAGAATTGACTATAAATATGTCCAGATAAAGACTTGTATTCCAAATTATTCATGAAAAAAAAAATCAAATATCCATTAATGGGAGAACAAATTCTCATTGTGTCCATATAGATATATGTGGACATATATCTATATATCCATATAGATATCTATATGGACACAATGAGAATTTGTTTACTATGAGAATATATATATTTGGCTATTCAACAACAAAAAGTGATTTGAAAAATATCAATGAATCTCAGCATTAAACTAAACAAAAAAGTGACATGTAAGTATGCATACTGCATAATTCCATTTATGTAAATCTTAAGAACAGGGAAAATGAAACTTCGTGCTAGGAATTAGAAGAGTGGTTGCCTCTTCAGAAAGTGGGGTGAGAATTTGACTAGAAAAAGTGAGATGGACAATCTAGCTAGATTGCACAATATGAAGAGGCTAGATGGAAGATGAGTCTGGATAGACCAAGAAGAGTTATGTTCAGAGCTATCTTCACCAAAATAGTGCTAAAACATTGTTTTTGTTTTTTAAGCACCAGAGGCACAGGGAGGATAACATCTTTTTCTTTTAATATTAATATTGAATGCAAGCTTAAAAATAACACATTTAGGGTACCTGGGTGGCTCAGTGGGTTAAAGCCTCTGCCTTCGGCTCAGATCATGATCTCGGGGTCCTGGGATTGAGCCCCGCATCAGACTCTCTGCTCAGCAGGGAGCCTGTTTCCCCAACTCTCTGCCTGCTGCTCTGCCTACTTGTGATCTCTCCCTCTCTCTGTCAAATAAATAAATAAAATATTTAAAAAAATTAACACATTTAAAATCGCAAATCCAGTAGTTAGATGAAGGATTACATTGCAAATTTAATTCCTTAAAATTATTCCATAAATGTTATCCTTATTCTTTTTGTGGGCAGACCTTGCTCTGTGTTCAAAGCCCCTTTATTTCCTTAAAAATATTTTTGTGCAGGATCCATTCATATGGTGTTGGGTCATAAGAGTGTGAATAAAAAACTTTTCTTCATTTGTGAGAAAAAAACAACTTTTTTCTTTGGTATACTTTAAAAAACAGCTGAAACTATATAGCTCCAAAGTTGGCAAGATTGCAGGTTGTTGTTGTTGTTGTTGTTGTTGTTGTTGTTTTTATCATTTCATTTATTTATTTGACAGATGAAAAGATCACAAGCAGAGAGGCAGGCAGAGAGACAGGGGGAAGAAGGCTGCCTGCTGAGCAGAAAGCCCGATGCAGGGCTTGATCCTGGGACCCTGAGACCACAGACTCACTACATAAAAAAGAAACATAATATGTCTTTGTCTTTTTTGAACATTATAATTCATTTAGGTGTATAAAAGATGTATAAAAAGTAAACAGTGTAAGATAGAATATATTTAAATACTAAATTGAGTCATACAAACCTTAAATGCTATAGACACATTAATGAGGGACATATATGAGAGCTGGTATACTTTAACAAGTCTAATGGATTGGGTGAAACCTGCTCCATTGCACAAAATTTGAGTTCTTAAAATTTAGAAGAGTAGAGGAAATATCATTGTTAACATTCATATTTTCCCTAGAACACTTCTGACAGGTATTTCCTTCCTAGATCACTACATAATCTTATCATATGGTTAAAATCACCCATTTTTATCTATTCCCCCAACTGTGGCATAAGTAGTCATGATAGTATTCTCCACATCTGTGTTCTAGCCCAATCAATTCCTAAAATCACTTCACCATGGAAACTGTATGTTTGTACATACTTAAGTATGATATCTCCAGGAGACTAAATCTTTTTGAGGACAATACCAAGCCTGCACCTTCAAAAAAACTCTGTGTTCTCAAGAACTAGCATAGTTTGTGATGGTTAGTCAACAGGACCCCCAATAAATGTGTGTAATCAAAAATACATCACTTTATTTCTGATTTCAGCTTTAGAATACGGATAGCTGGAAGTAGGGTTACTCCAAAACTCAAACAAACTGAAGCCAAAAATATCAAGACTAACATCAACTTTATGGTTTATTTAAACAGACCAGAAAATTGAGGTCACATGGCCCTTATGTGGCCCAAAGTCTAAGGAGGAACAGGTGACTTCAGGGGGACAGGAACTCAGGAGAACTCACTTACTCTCAGTAAACACATCTAAACATAGAAGGCTTTAGCTAGAATAGTTGACTAGTTTGATGAAGGTCAAGTACAGGCTGCAGGGATACGTGAAACAAGGTAATTACAACAGGTAAATGCAGACTCCAATGCACTAAGCACTATCTGAATAAAAATACTCAGACTTAATTCAAATCCTAATGAGAATAATACTAACTTTTCACTTATGGCCTGGTCGAATGGGAAGATTTACCTATTTTCAGACATAAAAACTATTTACCTCAGTTTCTACTGACCTACATGAGTTGTCCATCTTTCATTAAAATATCATGAAACTGTGAAAAATCAAGAAATAACACACCATGAGATACAGGGCAATCAACAGAATGAACCTAAGAGGCGACACAGATGTTGGAATTTTGTGACAGGGAATTTTAAATAATGATGATTAATATGATCAAGTTGCCCATGGAAAAGATGACAGCATATAAAATCAGATGAGTAATCTCAGCAAAGGTATATACTCAATGTGAAAAAAATCAAATTGGAATATTATAAGTTTAAAAAACAAAAACAAAAACAAAAAAACAACTTGGTAAAAAAGGTTTTCCATGGTTTCATCAACAGATTTGATAAAAATGATGAAAGAGCTATTAACATGATAAAAGGTTGATATAAATTAGCCCCAGTAGAATAAAAAGGGAATAAACAGTGAAATAAAACAAAATGAAACATCTAACAGGAGTAGGGCAATATTAAATGGCCTAAAACATGTACAACTTGATTGCCAGAAGGACAAAAATAGAGAAATAGTTAAAGACTAAATAAACCATATCTGAGAATTTTCCAAAATTAATGACTGACACCTATATTCACTTTCACAAGTGAAGAGATAAACAAAACCTTTTTTATACAAATAAAAATTGAGATAATTCATTATTAGAAGATCTACTCTATAAAATTAGGAATTTAATACAGTAAATTGATTACTCAGATAAGAAAACTATAGATAAGTCAAAGTAGTGAGGCAACCCAGAGTTTAACAATGACACTGCTACCTTTTTAGGGCAGAAGAAACAACAGAAACAGCTTGAGCCGCAAGAGCAAGGAAACTGCTGTCTAGTGGGAGCTAGAGCTCTACATAGAATGGGTTCTCCAGCAGCATCTGGAATCTCAGAGAAGCCACAACCACACAGAGAAAATTCCTGAAATAACTACTCCGTCAAGGAATTCAACTGGTTAAATCAAGCTAGAAGAGAGTCAGCCTGGAAAGTGAGGGCAAGATATCTCAGGAACAGAGACTACAGCATCCAGCTTTGAGTGAGGAAGAGACCTGAAAGAAAGAGACCAATGACCCATTTAGTTTACACTGAAAAAAACAAAACAAAACAAAACAAAACAAAAACAAAAAAAACTGCAGCCCTTTCACTACAGTACTCCTTAACTCCCAAACAAAACATGATGCCTCTGCTTCATATGGCAAAGTATGTTACCTAAAGCACAACTACTCTTCCTTTCTTCCCAAAGTCTCCTCAGTTATTGCATTCATTTCAATAGTCCAGGATCTCCAAGTAATATGAAGCCTTCCCCATCAAATCCACATGTGGATTTTTGTGGTCTTGGGACATATGGACTCAACTGTAAATTTTAACACCACTCAAACTATTTATACAATATAACAGGATAAAAAAAGGAGGAGACATAATTGTTTAATATATAGAAGTTTACGTATGTAGATAAATAAATTCTCTCTTTTACTCTCATACACACACACACACACACACACAGTAAAACTGATAAATTCCTCATTTCTAGAAGTAGCATTAAAGCTGTAATTATTTTTCACTCTCTTTTCCTATCACATATTACATGTCTCTTGCCCTAAATTATTGCCTCAGTTGATCACCATTTTTTTTTAAACTTCATGAGAATTAAACTCATTCTTGAAAGGACTACATGTTTAGTTGTCTTGGTTTTACTGAGTTGATGTACGTATTACTGAACATTTAGTATTGAACATGACAGTAACCAGGAGGGCTCTAGTGAATCTTCTGTGTCCAAATATAGACTCCCAATTGCATTATAGTAACCACAACCTAATTTCTCCCTGATAATCAAAATTAATCATCCCAGCCAGTATAGAACTTGCTTTCCACCTTTTGAGCATCAGTAAAATAGTATAAGTACCTGAGAATAATAGGCTTCCAATCCCAATTTAAGGAATCCTTCAAATAATAGTAAATGTTTCTAGTTATGTACTAGGAACTTTCATTAGAAACACTGTTGATTAAACATGTATAGTAACTCTATGTATAGTAACTCTAACATTTAGAATATTAACCTTGATATTTCTTGACTTTGATTTTTTATTAGTAAGCCTTTAGTGTTGATCTGGTATAACCCTCATTTTGGAGTCAGTTAAAGCAGACAAAATTATATAAACTAATAAAGATCTTTCTTTAAAAAAGTGATGACAATCTATAAGACTTCAGAGAACACTGTTAGCTGTGAAAAGGGTGGCTTCCAGAAACCTCAATTGGTCCCTCTTGTTGACAACCATACTAATTGGGTTATCTTTAACCGTTGACATTAGTTGCACCTCTCTTAATTATGTCAGCTTAAAAGTCACAGGGAGAAATATACTAGATTCCATTAGAAACAGATGTTTAAATAATGACCAAACAAACGTCATGATTAAATACACATAAACCACCTGAACTCTCAAGATACAATGACTTTTGATTCCAAAAATGTTAGAAGTCCACAAAAAATAAAACTTTACATTATTGCATTAAGTGGCACCTTAAAATGATCAAATTTTAAATAATTAAAAAAGTAGAATTTATGAAAATAAGTATATTGAAATTAATTTGTTTCCTATAATTTTTGAGAAAAAATAACTTTTCATTAGGTAATTTAGATTTTACATAGTTAGGGTGAATGATAGTTAAAAAATATTAAATCAGGGGGAGGAGTCAAAATGGAAGAGAAGTAGCAGGCTGAGACAATATCAGGTAGCAGGAGATCAGCTAAATAGCTTATCAAACCATTCTGAACACCTACAAATCCAACAGGAGATCAAAGAGAAAAAGAGCAGCAACTCTAGAAGCAGAAAATTGACCACTTTCTGAAGATAGGACCAGAGGAGAAGTGAATCCAAATCAATGGGAAGATAGACAGCGGGGGGAGGGGCTGGCTCCCAGCAAGAACCAGAACAATGGAGCACAAAATCAGAACTTTTAAAAGTCTGTTCCACTGAGGGACATCACTCCAGAGGCTAAATTGGGGTTAAGCCCATGTGGGGACAGTGTGGTCTCAGGTCCCGTGGGGTCACCAAAGGATCAGAGGTGTCTGAGTGTCACAGAGCTCGCAGGTATTAGAGCAGGGAAGCTGGCTACAGAGACAGTGCCGAGGAGTGAGGTCTCAACTTGGGGTTACCTTAAATTGTGATCCGTGGTTCAGGCCACTGCTCCGTGAGTGGGGACCCCACAAGATCCGAGGACATGCCACTGGAAGATCTCAGGGATCTGTGGGGTTTGGAGACTCCAGGTGGGGCTGTGTGCCAGAGACAGAGATGCTTGGTCATAGCCTGGGTGAGTTCAGAGCACAGCCAGAGACCAGGGAGACAGGAGTGATTGAGTGCTTTTCTCCAAGGGTGCACTGAGTAGGGGGGCCCCGAGCTCTTGACTCCTGGGCCAGAGATTGGGAGGCTGCCATTTTCATTCCCATACCCTGGAACTCTACAGAAAGTATTCAGGGAACAAAAGCTCCCAAAAGCAAACACGAACAGATTACTTAGCCTGGCCCCTGGTAAGGGTGGTGCAATTCTGCTTCAGCCAAAGACATTTGAGAATCACTACAACATGCCCCTCCCCAACAAGATCAGCAAGAAATCCAGCCATGACCAAGTTCACTTACCAAGAAGAACAGCAGAATTCCAGAGAGGGAGAAAGCAAAGCATGGAATTCATGGCTTTCTCCCCAAGATTCTTTAGTCTTGCAAAGTTAATTTATTTTATTTTATTTTTTTCTACTAATTTTTTTTAACTTCTACCCTTTCCTCTTTTAACGTTTTTTAACTAGTTTATCTTAACAATACCTTTCAAAAAAATCCTTTTTGAACCTTCATTATTATAGTCATATTTTATCCTTCATTGTATCTAACTATATTTTTTGTATACACATAGGGTTTTTCTTCTAAAAAATTTGGGGTACAAGATCTAATAGATCAAAGTACACCCTAAATCTACCACAGGGCTTTGTTCTAGTCTGCAGCCTGAGCAAATTCTCTCCACTTACTTTTTCTTTATTCTCCCAACCAACTTATCTTATCAACTCCTTTTTTAGAAATTAAAAAAAAAAAAATCATCTTTATAGTCATAGTCCATTCCTTCATCATGCTTACCCTTATATATGTTTTTCATTCTTTACAATTCTGAGAGGTAGTTTCTTCTAAGAGACCAAAATACTCCCCAAATTAAGTGAGTGACACTGTTCTATTCATCAGTCTAATATAGATGTATTTTCTTTTTTATATTTTTTCTTTCTTTCTTTCTTTTTTTTTTTTTTCTCTGAACTTCTTTTTACCCCCTTACTTCTCCCCATGATTTAGGGTCTCTTCTGATTTGGTTAAAGCACATTTTACTGGGGTCTTTGCCACCCTTTTAGAATCTTTTAGAATTTTATTTGCTCCTTCATATATTCTATTTTTTTTTTTTTTGCTCCTTCATATATTCTTATCTGGATAAAATGAAAAGGTGGAAAAACTCACCACAAAAAAGAAAAAAAAAAAAGAACAAGAGGCAGTACTGAAGGTCATCAATACAGACATTAGTAATATGTCAGATCTAGAGTACAGAATGACGATTCTCAAGGTGCTAGCTAGGTTTGAAAAAGGCATGCAAGATATTAGAGAAACCCTGTCTGGGGAAATAAAAACCCTTTCTGGAGAAATAAAAGAACTAAAATCTAACCAAGTTGAAACCAAAAAAGCTATTAATGAGGTGCAATAAAAAATGGAGGCTCTTACTGCTTGGATAAATGAGGCAGAAGAGAGAATTAGTGATATAAAAGATCAAATGACAGAGAATAAAAGAAGCTAAGCAAAACAGAGACAAACAAATACTGGACCACGAGGAGAGAATTCAAGAAATAAGTGATATGATAAGACAAAACAACATTAGAATAATTGGGATTCCAGAAGAAGAAGAAAGAGAGAGGAGGGCAGAAGGTATATTGGAGCAAATTGTTGTAGAGAATTTCCCTAATATGGCAAAGGGAACAAGCATCAAAATCAAGGATGCTCAGAGAATACCCCTCAAAATCAATAAGAATAGGTCCACATCCAGTCATCTAATAGTAAAATTTACAAGTCTTAGTGACAAAGAGAAAATCCTCAAAGCAGCCTGGGACAAGAAGTCTGTAACATACAATGGTAGAAATATTAGATTGGCAGCAGACTTATCCACAGAGACCTGGCAGGCCAGAAAGAACTGGCATGATCTATTCAGAGCACTAAATGAGAAAAACATGCAGCCAAGAATACTATATCCAGCTAGGCTATCATTGAAAATAGAAGGAGAGATAAAAAAAACTTCCAGGACTAACAAAAGCTAAAAGAATTTGTAAACACCACACCAGCTCTACATGAAATATTGAAAGGGGTCCTCTACTATTGAAAGTAGTAGACCAGAAAGGAACAGAGACATTATACAGCAACAGTCACCTTACAGGCAATACAATGGCACTAAATTCATATCTCTCAATAGTTACCCTGAATGTAAATGGGCTAAATGCTCCAATCAAAAGACACAGAGTATCAGAATGGATTAAAAACAAACAAACAAACAAACAAAAGAAAAACGAAAACAAACAAAAAAACATCAATATGCTGTCTACAAGAAACTCATTTTAGACCCAAAGTCACCTCCAGATTTAAAGTGAGGGGGTGGGAAGCAATTTACCATGCTAATGGACATCAAAAGAAAGCTGGGATGGCAATCCTTCTATCAGATAAATTAGATTTTAATTCAAAGACAATAATAAGAGATCAGGAAGGACACTATATCATACTCAAAGGATCTGTCCAACATGAAGATCTGACAATTTTCAATATCTATGTCCCTAACATGGGAGCAGCCAACTATATAAACCAGTTAATAACAAAATCAAAGAAACATATCAACAATAATACAATAATAGTAGAAGACTTTAACACTCTCCTCACTGAAATGGACAGATCATCCAAGCAAAAGATCAACAAGGAAATAAAGGCCTTAAATGACACAATGGACCAGATGGACATCACATATATATTCAGAAGATTCCATCCCAAAGCAACAAAATACACATTCTTCTCTAGTGCATATGGAACATTCTCCAGAATAGATCATATCCTGGGTCATAAATCAGGTCTCAACTGGTATCAAAAGATTGGGAACATTCCCTGCATATTTTCAGACCACAATGCTCTGAAGCTAGAACTCAATCACAAGAGGAAATTTGGAAAGAAGCCAAATACACGGAAACTAAACAGCATCCTTCTAAAGAATGAATGAGTCAACCAGGAAATTAAAGAAGAATTGAAAGAAAATTCATGGAAACAAATGATAATGAAAACACAGTGGTTCAAAATCTGTGGGACACAACAAAGGCAGTCCTGAGAGGAAAATATATAGCGGTGCAAGCCTTTCTCAAGAAACAAGAAAGGTCTCAAATACACAACCTAACCCTACACCTAAAGGAGCTGGAGAGAGAACAACAAAGAAAGCCTAAACCCAGCAGGAGAAGAGAAATCATAATGATCAGAGCAGAAATCAATGAAATAGAAACAAACAAACAAACAAACAAAAAAATAAGAGGACAAATCATTGAAACTAGGAGCTGGTTCTTTGAAAGAATTAATAAGATTGATAAACCCCTGGCCAGACTTATCAAAAAGAAAAGACCCACACAAATAAAATCATGAATGAAAGAGGAGAGATCACAACCAACACCAAAGAAATACAAACAATTATAAGAACATATTATGAGCAACTCTACGCCAGCAAACTTGACAATCTGGAAGAAATGGATGCATTCCTAGAGACATATAAATCACCACAACTGAATCCAGAAGAAATAGAAAACCTGAACAGATCCATAACCACTAAGGAGATTGAAGTAGTCATCAAAAATATCCCAACAAACTAGAGCCCAGGGCCAGATGGCTTACCAGGGGAATTCTACCAAACATATAAATAAGAATTAATTTTTATTCTCCTGAAACAGTTCCAAAAAATAGAAATGGAAGGAAAATTTCCAAACTCATTTTATGAGCTCAGCATTACTTTGATCCCCAAACCAGACAAGGATATCATAAAAAAGAGAATTACAGACCAATATCCTTGATGAACTCAGATGTTAAAATTCTCACCAAAATACTAGCCAATAGGATCCAAAAGTACATTAAAAGGATTATTCACCATGACCAAGTGGGATTTATTCCAGGGCCGCAAGTTTGGTTCAACATCTGCAAATCAATCAGTGTGATACAATACATTAATAAAAGAAAGAACAAGAACCATATGATACTCTCAATAGATGCTGAAAAAGCACTTGACAAAGTATCCTTTGATAAAGATCCTTTCTTGATCAAAACTCTGCAAAGTGTAGGGATAGAGAGTAGATACCTCAATATCATCAAAGCCATCTACGAAAAACCCACCACAAATACCATTCTGAATGGAGAAAAACGGAGAGCTTTTCCACTAAGGTCAGGAACATGGCAGGGATGTCCATTATCACCACTGCTATTCAACATAGTACTAGAAGTCCTAGCCTCAGCAATCAGACAAAAAAAGAAATTAAAGGCATCAAAATTGGCAAAGAAGAAGTCAAACTATCACTCTTTGCAGATGATACAATACTTTATGTGGAAAACCCAAAAGACTGCACTCCAAATCTTCTAGAACTTGTAGAGGAATTTAGTAAAGTGTCATGATATAAAATCAATGCACAGAAATCAGTTGCATTTCTTTACACCAACAACAAGACAGAAGAAAGAGAAATTAAGGAATCAATCCCATTTACAATTGTTGTCCAAAACCATAAGATACCTGGGAATAAACCTAACCAAAGAGGCAAAGAATCTATACTCAGAAAACTATAAAGTACTCATGAAAGAAATTGAGGAAGACACAAAGAAATGGAAAAATGTTCCATGCTCATAGATTGGAAGAACAAATATTGTGAAAATGTCTATTCTACCTAAAGCAATCTACACATTTAATGCAATCCCAATCAAAATGCCACCCAGTTTTGTTTTGTTTTTTGTTTTTTTTTTTTTTTTTCCCAAAGAAATGGAAGAAATAATCCTAAAATTTATATGGAACCAGAAAAGACCTCGAATAGCCAGAGAAATATTGAAAAAGAAAGCCAAAGTTGGTGGTATCACAATTCCACAATTCCAGACTTCAAGCTCTATTACAAAGCTGTCATCATCAAGACAGTATGGTACTGTCACAAAAACAGACACATAGATCAATGGAACAGAATAGAGAGCCCAGAAATAGACCTTCAACTTTATGGTCAACTAGTCTTTGACAAAGCAGGAAAGAATGTCCAATGGAGAAAAGACAGCCTCTTCAACAAATGGTGTTGGGAAAATTGGACAGCCACATGCAGAAAAATGAAACTGGACCATTTCCTTACACCACACATGAAAATAGACTCAAAATGGATGAAGGACCTCAATGTGAGAAAGGAATCCATCAAAATCCTTGAGGAGAACGCAGGCAGCAACCTCTTTGACCTCAACCACAGCAACTTCTTCCTAGGAACATTGCCAAAGGCAACAGAAGCAAGGGCAAAAATGAACTATTGGGATTTCATCAAGATCAAAAGCTTTTGCACAGCAAAGGATAACAGTTAACAAAACCAAAAGACAACTGACAGAATGGGAGAAGATATTTGCAAACAACATATCAGATAAACAGCTAGTATCCAAAATCTATAAAGAGCTTAGCAAACTCAACACCCAAAGAACAAATAATCCAATCAAGAAATGGGCAGAGGACATGAACAGACATTTCTGCAAAGAAGACATCCAGATGGCCAACAGACACATGAAAAAATGCTCCACATCACTTAGCATCATGGAAATACAAATCAAAACCACGATGAGATACCACCTCACACCAGTCACAATGGCTAAAATTAACAAGTCAGGGAATGACAGATGCTGGCGAAGGTGCAGAGAAAGGGGATCCCTCCTACACTGTTGGTGGGAATGCAAGCTGGTGTAACCACTCTGGAAAACAGCATGGAGGTTCCTCAGAAAGTTGAAAATAGAGCTACCCTATGACCCAGCAATTGCACTACTGGGTATTTACCCTAAAAATACAAATGTAGTGATCTGAAGGGGCACACACACCCAAATGATTATAGCAGCAATGTCCACAATAGCCAAACTATGGAAAGAGCCCAGATGTCCATCAATAGATGAATAGATAAAGAAGAAGTGGTATATATATACAATGGAATGCTATGCAGCCATCTAAAGAAATGAAATCTTGCCCTTTGCGATGATGTGGATGGAACTAGAGAGTATTATGCTTAGCGAAATAAGTCAATTGGAGAAAGACAACTATCATATGATCTCCCTGATATGAGGAAGTGGAGATGCAATGTGGGAGGCTTGGGGATTAGGAAAAGAATAAATGAAAAAAGATGGGATCAGGAGGGAGAAAAACCATAAGAGACTTAATGTCACAAAACAAACTGAGGGTTGCTGGGTGGAGGGGGGTAGGGAGAGGGTGGTGAGGTTTTGGACATTGGGGAGGGTATGTGCTATGGTGAGTGCTGTGAAGTGTGTAAACCTGGAAATTCACAGACCTGTACCCCTGGGGCTAATAATACAATTAAAAAAATGTTAAATCAAAGAAAATCTGTCTAATATAAATAATAATTTGCTAGCTTTCTGTAAACATTTTTTGCATGATATTTTTTTGAACTGGAATATACCAGTAATCTATATATTCTACTTCATATATAATTTAGTTATTACATATCAACTTAAAAGTTGCTTTTCTATTTCTTGTGAATATTCCCACACATCTAATGAACTGAAATGAGCATGAAAGAGTAGCCTTTAATTAAGAGATCAAAGGATGCATTTCCTAAAACAAAAGTATATGGCAAGATTATTGACTCCAGTTTGCCACCAGCTCAGCACGTTGGCTGATGATATTGATTGCTGAAATACTAACAAATAATGGGACCATAAAGAAATTCAATTATCTATTGCTATACCAGCATCAAGATATTAAAAGCAGGCTAGTTGCCTCTGGGTCATTTCAAAATTATAACAATCAAATATATTCCATCAGTGATCTACAACGTAACTAGGTTTTGTTTCTGGGGCTTATATTACTTTGCTCTTCAATTTAAAAAGATATTTATATTAGAATGGTTGCAATTTGTGTGAGACATATAGGCTTCAAGTACCAACTACTTAGAATTTTGTTGCTACTAGAAAGATGGAAAATATTAATTTGAAATATCACCGCTTCATTTCTTAATGATCTTTTGTTCTCTGCTGCTAATTATAGATTCCAGTAGGAGAAAAAGCTATAAAATGCAAACTTCTTCCCACCATTCTCAGATATTCATGAGTTTCATTTTACTTCATAAATTCTATAAAGAAAATGGTGCTGTAAAAACAGACCCACAAAAACAAAAACATTATACTGAGATGAAAATAAAGTGAATTTTGGACTGTGTATAGAGAACCTAGACCCATTCCTGTATCTCTACAGGTCTATGTGAAGCCTCATTCAGGAACTTAATCTCTCATGCCTCAGCTTTCTCATTGTAAAATAAAAAGTTTGCCTTTAACAGACTTCCGGGGAGATTGCACGCTCTAGTCATTAGTGAAAAGAAATTGACAATTGTATTTAAATACATTTGAGGATTCCTCCTCTGTCACTTATCAGCTGTTATTTACTTCCACCTAATCTTGGGAAAGTTACTGTTTCTAAGGATCAGTTTATTGTATCTCTAATAAGGAGATGTAAGTAATTTATCATATTAATAAATAAAAATGCTTTGCACATTCCAGACACTAAATGAATAACATTTTTTTCTTATATGATCTCTCTTCCCTTTTAAAGTTTCTTCTAGTTCATCCTATGTTACTGTACTATGATTCTAATAAACACAAAGCATATTAAATAAATCTAGTATTAATTTGATCATGTATCTCAGCAATATTTGCATGAGCATAATCATCCTACTTGCTTATTTAAGATATTCCAGGTAAATAATATGCAAATTATGCATAAAAGTAACCTTCACATTAAAAAACTCTGTGGTTAAGGGTTTCTAAAATTAACTACTTGGTTTAAAAAAAAAAAAAAAAGAAAAAAGTACAAGTAGCATAATACTTTCTATCAAAAATATTTTTTCAGGGGCACCTAAGTGACTCAGTTATTGAGTGGCCAGCTCTGGTTTGGGCTCAGGTCATGACCTCAGGGTGGTGTGATGGAGCCCCCCATCAGGCTCCACACTCAACATAGAGTCTGCTTGGAATTGTCTCTCTCCCCTTCCCTCTTCTTCCCCTCAATTTCCCTGCATGTGCTCTCTCTCTACAATACATACATACATAAATAAAATCTTTTTTTAAAAAGGTTTATTTCCTTAAACAAATACTCAGAATTTACTGTACTTCCTCAGAATGCTATACAATATATTTTTTTTCTATTCTGAGACACTTTAAGGGTTACCAATTATAGGGTTGCATGTTATCCACTGAAAAAAGAAAATTTTTTTGTTCAGTGCAAAGCCTAGTTTTTGTTTGTTTGTTTTGTTTTGTTTTTTTTTTTATGTTTACTCCCAAGTCTAATTTAAAGGAAAAAAAAAAAACTTAGAATGTATTTCATTTTTCTTTCTGACAGTGAAAAACTTAATCCCCATCCTCATATACCTCCATGTTCTGTGACCAATAAGACCTATGTCTTGAATCTTTGAGAAGAATTCTCCCACTTAGAGAATGTGAAAACACTGATCCTTGTTCAAGGGACAGAGTCAAGGAAACCAAGAGACAAGCCTATCTTCCTTCCATAGATACATTATTTTTCAAAATAAACACTTAAAAGCTTAATCTACAATGTTTTCAACAATATATTATTGATTATGAAAACCTTTTAGTTTTTTAAGTGAATGAATATTTTTTTCAATGCCTATAAACTAATCATCATTTCATATCCTGCATATTTTGGAAAATCATTTAAATTACTACCATTATTTTCATGTTTCTAAAACATAGAAATCTTACGTGATTTGTGAAGATGTGTTAAGTGGACTTATGGTAAAATAATGTAAGATATTAAAAAGTACCACATATGTGTTTTTGAGGGAAAATGAGAAAGTAATGCACATCAAGCAAACTTGTTAAAAAGAAAAAAGTAATGATTTGACAAAATATAGGATGAGTTCAATGTGTCTGTTCAAATCTAGATTTTGTTTCTCTTATGAATAATTGTTATTTAATTTTCCCCAATAATGGCAAAAATATGTTTATCTTAAGACTTAAATTAGACTTAGGAGAAGGAGAAAACCAAACTTTTTCAGGTTCCTTCAATTCCTTAGGAGCTACAAAGGTTTGGCCAAAAACAAATGGAGAGACAATAAGATCAGGTCATGATCCCAGGGTCCTGAGATCAAGCCCTGCCTAGGTCTCCAGGTCTCTCTGCTCTGTGGGGAGCCTGCTTCACTCTCTCCCACTCCCCCTGCTTGTGTTCCCTCTCTTGCTGTCTCTCTCTCTCTCTGTCAAATAAATAAATAAAAACTTTTTAAAAAAATAGAGAAGAAAAGAAAACTCAGCCCTTCTTCTTTCTAGCTGTCCTGCTCAATTATTTTTGATTTCTGATTTCAAGGGTTCTTATTGTTAAAATTAGGATAATAATAATACATACTTCACACACTTATTTAAAAATTAAATGAGTTGATATATGTGAAATGGCTATTATCAAGTGTTTATTAACTTAAATAAAAGAACACAAACAAAAAACATGGCAAAATGGAGAAAAGCTAAGTTTGCTGAAGTGTAGTCAGACATAGCTGGATTCTCACATGTACAGAAGATGGCAAAGTTTTGAAACATTTTTAAATCTATACAAGGCTTTGAAACGTCTGTTCTCATCTATTATGTAGATAAAAAGGTGAAGTTTTCAAAGGTAGATTTGACAATACATAACAAAGGAGAAGAAATAAAAATTGGGAAACATAAGAGATTATTTCAATCTGCTCAAGAGTTAAATTTAGAGCAGAAAATATTATTTAAATTGCAAAGGGCCAAAATTAGTGAGAAAGAATTTAGAAATAATATTTTTAACGCATCCATGCTCTAATCACAATTTTTAATAAAAACTTAAGTCAGAACTTTCCATCTTGTGAAAAAATGAATAGATAAAATTATCCTGATCCAAAGAGGTGTATAATATCCAGCCATGACCAATAAAGAAGGACTTGGAAATATCAAGGAAGAATGACTGAGCAGAGCTGGGCTCTCTTATCCTTGACCTTATTTTAAAAATCAGTCAGGCTTTTTTTTTTTTTTTTAAATTTATTTTTTTTTCAGTATTCCAAAATTCATTGTTTATGCACCACATTCAGTGTTCCATGCAATACGTGCCCTCCATAATACCCACTACCAGGCTCACCCAATCTCCTACCTCCCTCCCCTCCAAAATCCTCACTTTGTTTCTCAGAGTCCACAGGCTCTCGTGGTTCATCTCCCCCTCCAATTTCCGCTAACTCACTTCTCCTTTCCATCTCCCCATGTCCTCCATGCTATTCTTTATGCTTCACAAATAAGTGAAACCATATGATAATTGACTCTCTCTGCTTGACTTATTTCACTCAGCATAATCTCTTCCAGTCCTGTCCATGTTTGTACAAAAGTTGGGTATTCATCCTTTCTGAGGGAGGCATAATACTCCATTGTATATAGGGACCATATCTTCTTTATCCATTTGTCTGTTGAAGGGCATTTTGGTTCTTTCCACAGGTTGGTGACTGTGACCATTATTGCTATGAACATTGGGGCACAGATGGCCCTTCTTTTCACTACATCTGTATCTTTGGAGTAAATACCCAGTAGTGCAACTGCAGGGTCATAGGGTAGCTCTATTTTAATTTCTTAAGGAATCTCCGTACTGTTTTCCAAAGTGGCTGCACCAACTTGCATTCCCACCAACAGTGTAAGAGGGTTCCCCTTTCTCCACATCCTCTCGAACACATGTTGTTTACTGTCTTGTTAACTTTGGCCATTCTAACTGGTATAAGGTGTATCTCAAAGTGGTTTTGATTTGAATCTCCCTGATGGCTAATGATGATGAACATTTTTTCATGTGTCTGTTAGCCATTTGTATGTCTTCTTTGGAGAAGTGTCTGTTTGTAGTTTATTGCCCATTTTTTGACGTGATTATCTGTTTTGTGTGTGTTGAGTTTGAGGAGTTCTTTATAGATTTTGGATATAAGCCCTTTGTCTGTTTGCAAATATCTTCTCCCATTCCGTGGGGTGCCTCTTTGTTTTATTGACTTTTTCCTTTGCTGTGCAGAAGCTTTTGATCTTAATGAAGTCCCAAAAGTTCATTTTTGCTTTTGTTTCCTTTGCCTTTGGAGACATATCTTGAAAGAAGTTGCTGTGGCTGATGTCGAAGAGATTACTGCCTATGTTCTCCTCTAGGATTCTGATGGATTTCCACCCCATGTTGAGGTATTTTATCCATTTTGAGTTTATCTTTGTGTATGGTGTAAGAAAATGGCTGATTCTCATTCTTCTACACATAGCTGTCCTTTTTTTCCAGAACCACTGATTGAAGAGACTGTCTGTTTTCCACTGTATATTTTTTCCTGCTTTGTCGAAGATTATTTGACCATAAAGTTGAAGGTCCATATCTGGACTCTCTACTGTGTTCCACTGGTCTATGTGTCTGTTTTTGTGCCAGTACCATGGTGTCTTGGTGATCACAGCTTTGCAGTAAAGCTTGAAATCAGGCAACATGATGCCGCCAGTTTTGTTTCTCTTTTTCAACATTTCGCTAGCAATTTGGGGTCTCTTCTGGTTCCATACTAATTTTAGGATTGTTTACTACAGCTCTTTGAAAAACACCAGTGGAATTTTGATTGGGATGGCATTGAAAGTGTAGATTGCACTAGGCAGTATAGACATTTTAACAATGTTTATTCATCCAATCCATGAGCATGGAATGCTCTTCCATCTTTTTGTGGCTTCTTCAATTTCTTTTATGAGTGTTTTGTAGTACCTCAAGTACAGATCCCTTACCTCTTTGGTTAGGTTTATTATCTTATGGTTCTTTGTGCTATAGTAAATGGAGTCCATTCTCTCATTTCCCTTTCTATATTTTCATTGTTAGTGTATAAGAAAGCAACTGATTTGTGTACATTGATTTTATATCCTGCCACGTTACTGAATTGCTATATGAATTCTAGTAGTTTGGGTGTGGAGTCTTTAGAGTTTTCCATATAAAGTATCATGTCATCTGTGAAGAGAGAGCATTTGACTTCTTCTTTGCCAGTTTGAATACCTTTTATTTCTTTTTGTTCTCTGATTGCTGTTTCTAGGACTTCTAATACTATGTTGAACAAGAGTGGTGAGAGTGGGCATCCTTGTCATGTTCCTGATCTCAAAGGGAAGGCTTTCAGCTTTTTCCCATTGAGGATGATATTTGCTGCAAGTTTTTCATAGATAGATTTTATGGCGTTGAGGAATAGTCCCTCTATCGCTATACTTTGAAGTGTTTTAATCAGGAACGGATGCTGGATTTTGTCAAATGCCTTTTCTGCATCAATTGAGAGGACCATTGTGGTTCTTTCTTCTCTTATTGATTTGTTCTATCACATTGATTGATTTGCGAATGTTGAACCAACCTTGCATCCCAGGGATAAATCCCACTTGGTCATGGTGGATAAACTTTTTAATGTACTGTTGGATCTTATTAGCTAGGATCTTGTTGAGAATCTTAGTATCCATATTCATCAGGGATATTGGTCTGAAATTCTCCTTTTTGGGGGAGTCTTTGCCTGGTTTGGGGATCAGGATAATGCTGGCTTCATAGAAAGAGTCTGGAAGTTTTCCTTCTGTTTCTATTTTTTGAAACAGCTTCAGGAGAATAGGTATTATTTCTTCTTTGAATGTTTGGTAGAATTCCCCAGGGAATCTGTCAGGTCCTGGGTTCTTGTTTTTTGGGAGGTTTTTGATCACTGCTTCAATCTCATTACTAGATATTGGTCTATTCAGGTTATCAATTTCTTCCTGATTCAGTTTTGGAAATTTATAGTTTTCCAGAAATGTATCCATTTCATCTAGGTTGCTTAACTTACTGGCATATAACTATTGATAATAATTTTTGAATTATTTCTACTTCCTTGGTATTAGTCATGATTTCTACCTTTCCATTCATAATTTTATTAATTGGGGTCCTCTCTCTTTTATTTTGGATTATTTTGGCCAATGGTTTATTGATCTTATTGATTCTTTCAAAAAAACAGCTTCTAGTTTTGCTGATGTGTTCTTCTGTATATCTAGTTTCTATCTCATTAATCTCTGCTTTAATCTTGATTATTTCCCTCCTTGTGTGTGGGATTGGCTTAATTTGTTGTTGATTCTCCAGTTCCTTTAGGTGTAAAGAGAGCTGGTGTATTCTGGATTTTTCAATTTTTTTGAGAGAGTCTTGGATGGCTATGTATTTCCTCCTCAGGACCATCATTGGTGTATCCCATAGTTTTTGGACCAATGTGTCTTCATTCTCATTGGTTTCCATGAAGTGTTTAAGTTCTTCTTTGATTTTCTGGTTGATCCAAACATTCTTAAGCAAGGAAGTTTTTAGCTTCCAAGTGTTTGAATTCCTTTCAAACTTTTTTCTTGTGGTTGAGTTCCAGTTTCAAAGCATTGTGATCTGAGAGTATGCAGGGAATAATCTCAATCTTTGCTATCAGTCGAGCCCTGATTTGTGACCCAGTATGTGGTCTATTTTGAAGAAAGTTCCATGTGCACTTGAGAAGAATGAGTATTCTGTTGTTTTAGGGTGGAATGTTTTGTATATATCTATGAGACCCATCTGGTCCAATGTGTCATTCAATGCTCTTTTTTCTTTATGGATTTTCTGCTTGGATGATCTATTACTGACAGCATCATATCAAGATCCCCTACTATTAATGTATTCATATCAATATGACTCTAGATCTTGTTTAACAGTTGTCTTATTTAGTTGGCTGCTCCCGTATTGGGGGCATAAATATTTACAATTGTTAGATCTTTTAGAATGAGGTAGGGTCCTTCCTTATCTCTGACTACAGTCTTTAGTTTAATATCTAATTTTTCTGATTAGAGAAACACTACCCCAGTTTTCTTTTGAGGCCCATTGGCATGAAAGATGTTTCTCCATCCCTTCATTTTCAGTCTGGATGTATCCTTAGGTTCAAAATGAATCCCTTAGAGACAACATATGGATGGGTCCTGTTGTTTTATCCAATCCACAAACCTGTGCCATTTTATGGGAGCATTTAGGCCATTCACATTGAGAGTGATTATTGAAAGATACTTTTTATTGACATGATGTTGCCTGTGAAGTCCTTATTTCTATAGATTGTCTCTGTAAATTTCTGTTCTTTGACACTCTTGGATTCATTCTTCTTTTATAGAACCCCCCTTAATATGTCTTGTAGTGCCAGTTTGGTGGTCCCATACTCTTTTATACCTTACCAGTCTTGGAATCTCTTTATCTCTCTGTCCATTTTGAATGTTACCCTTGCTGGATAACATATTTTTGGCTGCATGTTATTCTCACTTAGTGCCCTGAATATGTCTTGCCAATCCTTTCTGGCTTGCCAGGTTTCTGTGGACAGGTCTGATGTTATTCTAATGTACCTTCCTCTGTACATAAGGAATCTCTTCCCCCAGCTGCTCTCAAGAGCTCCTGTCTAAAATTATGATTCATCAGTTTCACAATCAGGTGTCTTGATGTCTTTCTAGATTCTATGATCTTGGGTAGGGGAATGATCTTTCTGCCACTAGGATATGAATGCTGGTTCCATCCCCCAGTTTGGGAAAATTTTCATCCAGAATTTGTTCAATGATATCTTCTAGTCTTCTTTCTCCCCCCACTCAGGGATCCCAATAATTCTGACATTGGAATATTTCATGGTGTCATTTATTTCCCTAATTCTGTTTTCATGGCTTCTAGGGTGTTTTTTCCAGGCCTCCTCCTGATGCTTTTTCTCTATCAGTTTGTCCTCTAGATCACTAATTCTAACTTCTGTCTTGCTTACCCCAGATGTTAGAGAACTTAGATTAAATTAGATCTCATTAATAGCATTTTTAACCTCTTCCCAGGCAGCTTTCACTTCTTCCCTAATCAATTCCATGTTTTCATTAATGGTTTTGTCCAAACTATCCATTACCTGGATAATTGTTAGCCTGAATTCCATTTCCAACATACTGTTTATTGTCCATATCCAATAGCTCTGATGGAGGGCACAGTCTCTGAATTTTTTTCTCTGTTGGGAATTCCCCCTCCTAGTCATTTTGGTGAGAGGTGGTTGAGGTGACATGTATCTGAATATATTGACCGTGATCCAGGCAAGGTGCACTCTGTAATGCTTCTGGGCAATTGGAAGTCACCACCAAAAAGAAAAAAGAAAAAAAAAAAAAAAAAGAAAGAGAGAGAGAGAGAGAGAGACAGGGAAAATAGAGTGAGAGAGAGAGAGAATACCCAGCCAGAATCGGCCCCAAAGGTAAGATTTATAAGGTGTACAAACAAAAACAGACAAACAAAAAGACCAATAAAAATTAAGGAGAAGAAAAAGAATGAACCCAGCCAAAATGAACCCCAAGTATAATATTTATGTAATACCAGAACAAAACCAGATACACAGAAACACTGACAGAAGAAAAAGATGGGAGGGTGGTTATAAATCCTCAGTGTGGGCTAGGAAGGTTATTTTGTATCTTGATATCTTTATTAAAGGACTCATCTTTCCAGAGATAAAGGGATATTAAAACTGGTTTATATATAGGGGTAGTATTGATTAGGGAAAGATGATTACCTTGAAGCTTATATCTATATGTATATTTAAAAAAATGGAAAAGCAAAAGAAAAACACAGGTGTATGTATGAAAAAAAGTTCAAGTTAAAAGGTTATGGAATATGTTGTATTAAACCTCAAGGTGTAATGGTAAGTAGGTTAAAAAAAACAGAACAAGAATAGTGAGAATGAATTAAAAATAAAAGTTGCATCTATGAAATATGCATATTTTAGGGCAATACTGGGAACTTAATATATTGTTTTCCCCTGATATTGGGGTTTTACAGTTTTATGGGGACCCTGTGGTAGTTGTCCTCTTGTTCTTTTGGCTGGCTTTCTGGAGGAAGGACCTGCCACATTGTTTTTCAGTCAGTCTTGATTGGGTTGAGTGTTCCTACCCCTATCAAGGGGCTGGGCTCTGTGGAAACCGGTTTTTCAGCTTTTGTTCTCTGGAGGTGTTTTTTTGTTGTTTTTTTTTTTGTTTGTTTTGTTTTGTTTTGTTTTTGTCTTTTTCTTTTTCCTTTGGCAGCTTTTTGTGACTTTTTGGAGGTTTAGAGGAAAGTAAACTGTACCCAGACCTCAGTTGCAGAGAGAAGCCTCAGTCCGCTCCCCTCTGGGTGGTCCAGAACACACAGACTCCACCTCTGGAAGCTCCGCGCTGCTGTGCAACCTCCCGTAGGCAGATCGCGTCCCCAGGCACCATCTCAGGGGCTGCTTTAAGTGCTGCTTGTCTCTGCATCCCCGTGCTGAAACTCCAGGTGCCAAAACCACAAGCAATAGTGGTCCAGGGAGCCCATTTCTAGTGGGTGCCTTTGCCAGAACTATAGACCTCAGGTTGCCAGCTTGGGTGATTGCACTGAGGCTGGGAGATTCCAGGCCCTTGGCCAGTCCTAGAGACCACTGGCTAGCTCAGGGATGGAGCTTTCTCAGGGCCGGCAGGCAGTGGGTCAGTCCCAGGTAACACAGCGCACAAAAGTTCTAGGGAGTGCAGGCTGGTGCTATCATCAGACTCCCTCCTGCAGGGGTGGGAGTGGCTGTGATGAAAGCCTCGCAATCATGCAATCACGGGGGGCTCAGCTGCATTCTCTCTGGCACAGGTGCTTGCTGTCAGTGGCTGCCCTGGGTCTATGGGCTTAGACCCGTGCCCGTTCACGATTCCACCAGTTACCCCTTAAGAACTTTTGCTCTTTTTGAGTGCTTTAACCAGACTCCAAGATAATGCTGGTCCCCAATCACAGGGTGCTCTCATATTGGGGTATTATTTCCCAATGGGTCACTTCTGGTGGCTCCCTCCCCCTTCTTATTATCCTCCAATATCAGTCTGATCATTCCCAGTATGTTTTACCTCTTCACTGGTGTCTTCTGCCTCCATAGAGATCCAGAAGTGTATAGTCCTACATCTCAGGCTGATTTTATGGATGTTCAGAGTGTTCTGGTAGATAATTGCTCACTTTAGAGACCGGTTGAAACAGGGTCTCCTACTTCTCTGCCATCCTGCCCCTCCTCTAGTCAGGCTTATTTTTATAGGTGTGTTCCAACAACATTGTGGTTTTACACACAAAGATATCAGTAGTAAAAGCATTTTTTAAAGAAAAGAAACAATAATTTTGCTCACCTGATAATTTATCCACCTGATAAAAATAAAAGAAACAATAAATTTATTCACCTGATAATTTGTCTTCTAGCTTTCAGAAAAGTTGGTGTTTCTCAGGGATGGGCTTTGAGTCCAATATTACTTCACTATTTTTATTGAATACAAGTCAAACATTTTGTAAATTGTTTCCTCATTATAACACTGCTTGGGGTCTCTATACTCTGAAGACTCTAAATGTTAGTATTATATTATGAAAATTATCTGATCTTTTAAAGAGTAAACAAATAGAATATTGCATTAGATTGAATTATATTGAAATCTAGGGGTAGACTCCAGCCAATATGTACATAGTACTGTAATTTCCTCCACTTTTCTGTGTCATCCTTATTTGTAAATTCTCCAGGCAGCTGATTCTCTGGACTCTGCTTAAAAGGAATTACCTTGCTTGGTTGCCCTTTAGAGATTTATTGAGCAAATAATTTTTGCTTTCTGCTACTGTGCAGAAGCTGAATCTTTGCCATTTTCTCACTTCAAGGGGAACATGATTTTCTATGGGTTTACATTACAAATACTAAGGAAGCAACACACAAAGCCCCTTATTTTTAACTTTTTTCTCCCTCCCCCCTCATGCAGTGCTTTAATGAAAAACTCAGATTCATTCCCATGTCCTCTGTGGTAATATTCATTGCAAACATCATTACGGATGTGAGGTCTCTCCCTTAATTAAGAACTAAAAGGCTTCATTTCCTAAAACAAAGCATGTGGCAGGTTTTATTGATCTGGTCTGTGTCGCCAGCTGAACACATTAGCAGAGGTTATTGATTACTCTAGCAGTAATGAGCTTGGGTTCCTTGTTAGGTGAAGTCCACATTCCTTGGGAGCATTTTCTTGAAACAGGCTAATATGGAAGTACATGTTCACTATGATATATGATTCAGTAGACTTTTTAAGCTTTATTGCCAATGAATCATTCTTTAAAAATATAACAGCAGTCATTAAAAAGGTTATTTTCCAGTCATTATCTTTTTATAATTTCTTCTGAATGCTAATGATGCACTTATGAATAGATGCTAAGCCATAACAAGAGTAGCATTAAAGAAATGTGATCACATATGGCTCATACTGCTTTTAACAAGTTATCAAGTAACTATAATCATTACCTTCTGATGACCAGGCTGGGCAACTTAACTAGTTCAGCTTCATCACTATCAATAATCATGATCTCCAGTGTTTGAGTAGCAATAGCAGCTTTGTGAATTGATAACCAATAAGAAATTGTAACCTAGGTAGTAAATGTCTGTGAGATTTCTTAAGAAAAATGATAGCAATGTCTTCATTAAGAGAAATGTTTTCAATAACTATTGCTAAAACGTATTTCACCCCAAGATTTCTATTTAGGTAGAAGACCCAGTACATTATTTATTAATCTGTTTAGGTGGAACATTGCCAAATAGGATTAACAAAAGCAATAAGGGGACTTGTTCTCCTTTTGACAAAACAACATAAAGGTGATACTTAGAATTCTTGGATTGTTATAGATATGTGTTCAACCAAAAGAAACTGAGTAATTAAAAAAAATGCCTCTGGGAAATCATTAGACTATTTGAGTTTTAAATATGCTATTTTATTATAAATTCAAAGTGACCTGAGGGAGGAAAGTCTATCCTGATAAATGGAAGGTAGGCATCTTATACTACAAAGTACAATCAGTGAGAGTACTAAGAGATATCATTTGGAAATCAGGAACTTTCAATTTGTTTTTAGAATTAGAGGAAAATTATTTTACTTGGAACCTTCAATCTTTTTATAGATTGCTGAGAAGTTTCTGTTCAGTCATTGAAATATGTTACAATGTCCTTTGGACCCACTGCCAGACAAAGAAAACATCTACATTTCACCTCTGACCATTTCTGCAACACCTGACTGGAAGAGCAAAATTGTTTCTGACCTTTGAATCAATCCAATCCCCAGCCCCCATCACCCCATGAAAAATCTATCCACAATACATTGATAACATATGTTGCTTTTACTTCTGGTAGATTTTAGAGTATGTGTGCAGCTGATGGAATGAGATATAAATTTAATACAGATGCAAACACAAAAACAAATTAATATGTTATTTATAATTTAGAGTCAAGTTCACCTTTGAAGGTAGAGAAAATTTATATTTGGTGATGGAGAATCAGCTGCAAGTGTCAGAAGCCAGATTTATCAGGATAGCCATAGAATTTCAGTCTCAAATTCTTATCCAGATTTAAAAAAAAAAAATCCGTTGTAACTTGCTTACTTGGCTTATTTAAATTTCCTTTTATTTTAATTAGATTATCATATTAATTGACAAACTTTCATCCAGAATATTTTTTTTCCTAGATGACTTAGTATCTATTAGGCAGTATCAGTAACAACATCTTTCATAGTATAACAAATAGATTTACCTCATGTCAAAAGTACTATAATCTTTAGCATTGTTAAGTGTGACAGGCTATACATACATCCGTTTTTTTTTAAATAATTAATTGATTTTTAGTGGAGATGGCCCAAGTCTTGAAAATAAAATCTAAAACTTTAAAACTAATTCAATGACCACTAATACTTCACTACAACTCTCTATCACCTTTGAGAAAGAAACTACAATGTTGTAGGCTTTTTAGTTACTTATAAAATCATAGCATAGAAGATGCTATATTTTATTGAAGACAAGTAAAACGTCAATAAGAGTACATATCGTCTACTCTCCTCAACAATGGACAAAGCTTGTTTGGGGAACTAAAACAAGTTATTAGTGATGTCTGAAGAGCCTAGTTAGTAAAGAATAGCAAGTACAAATAAAGGATTGTAAAAATAAACATAAGATGAAAATATGAAAAAAAACCCTGCCATTATTTAGCTCAGGAAGAAACAAGATTTAATAAATGTGTTGTAGTCTCTAAAGGAAATCATATAATGTGGAATAAGGGACATCTATTCTTTAATAAAGAGAAAAAAATGAGTTAGTTATTTGCTCTTCCAGGATGTACAGAATAATTGCTTAACACTAAATCTCAGTGCCTCCATCATCTTGCCCTACTATCCCTTCCATGTGGTGTATTTGTAATCACACACACACATGCACACACACCAGTAGAATAGCAGGGGGTAGGTAACATTTTTTTTCTTCCACAAACACATTCTTCTTTTTTCCAGTTCTGCTTGTCCTGTTCTCTCTTTTTAGAATGTTCTCTATTCCATCTCTGCTTGTCAAAGTTGTTCCCATGTTTAAAGTGGCCCAAATCCAAGGCTCCCTTACTTACAGAATAATAATAAAGCTTTCTGTACTCAGTTATCCTCACTAGTCTTTTAATACTGAATCAAATTTATCTCATATTATAATTTATACAGAGCATCTGTCACCTTTCCATCCTGAATATTCTGTCAATATAGGTTCTGAAATATACAATTCTGTTTCTTTCTAAATATCTGGAGTAATTCTCTGCATTTAGAAAATACTTATTTTTAAATAAATTAAAATGATAATGTAGAAAGTTATTTCTATTCAAATATGCTGCCATGTAAACACTTTAAGAGGGTTTTGCTTCTTAGATGTGAAAAGGGTCAGCTGTTAGGTGTTCTCTCATCAAACAGAGCACACATGGTAGGCAGTAGTATGCTCTAACATGAAGCTTGGGAGTGGCTGCAATGCATCAAGCTCCTGTCTCTGCCTCCCCATTTTTTTTTCCTCATTCAGGCTCTGGATTTTATTTTTCCTTGTTATCAGATCATATACAGATTTTTCCTAATGTCACCATTTTCTCCCATCTGAAGTATGACTTTTCAGTATCCACCAAGGAATACTGGGTTCAAATCTTTTTTTCTTTTTCTTTTTTTTTTTAAGATTTTATTTATTTATTTATTTGACAGAGAGAAATCACAAGTAGGCAGAGAGGCAGGCAGAGAGAGAGGGGGAAGCAGGCTTCCCGCTGAGCAGAGAGCCTGATGAGAGGATCATGACCTGGGCTGAAGGCAGAGGCTTAACCCACTGAGCCACCCAGGCACCCCAAGGGTTCAAATCTTTTTAACACTTAAAGAATCTGTGGTACTTTGTAGGCTATTTGCCAAGTGTCAGTCTCATCTGCCTCATGGTTTTTCTTTGAGAATTTAATGAGTGATGCAACACTGAGCAGTGTACCTGGTATGTGGTAACACTTAGATAACTGGTAAATAGTAACAATTTGATAACTGAAAATTACCTTATGAATAGTCATTGTGAAGCAATCATTTGGACTTCTCTTAAAATCCAAATTTGGAAACAAACTAGGCAGATAAAGCATTGGAGTTTTGTGCTGTTTTAACCTCATGAGTTTAAAGCAGCTGGAGCTGAATTGTTGTAAAAAAATAATAATAATTTCTGTCAAGGAAGTAGCTTGTTAAAAGAAGATAATAAAGGCAAAGTATGACTTCCAAAATTCAGGGGGGAGGTCATCCTAATTACAATCTGTTACAATAGAAATAACTGTTCATTCTAGTTATAAAAGCCCATATAATCATAATATTTTTAATCCAGGGGAAATTATTTTATTTAAAAAAAATGAGAAAACTACTAAAAAAAAGAGAGGCTGTTGGGAAGGGTATGGTCTTTGAATTATGATTAACCTGAATCTACATCTTTATTCTACTATCTACTAATTTAGAGTCATCTACCTACACCTCAGTTTCCTTATCTTTAAATGGGCACGCTAGCACCTAGTAGAAATGTTAGGATAAAAAAGGATGCTATTAAAAGACACCATTTTTGGTGTCTGAATTACACTATTTGTTTGACAAATGTCAATATCCTCATTGTCTATCAAATACACACACAACTCACACATATGCACCCCCCCACTCCCCCCCCTCACCGATACTGATGAGGTGTTTGATGAGCACATCGACCTGTCTCTTGTTCTTGTCTTCTAGAATGAGTCCATTTAATAGTACATAAATGATGTATTGAACAGTCTAATGTGTATGTGTATTTTTAAAAATAAATATTTTATTATTCTGAATTTATATACTGATCTCTACCAATTTAATAGTCTGGAAAAGATAAATTGTAGTGTAATACCCTAAAATCATCTTTCCTCCTCAGTTTAGAAGAAGGAAATAGTATATATTATCTAAAGATGCAACTTCGAGTTACTGTATTCTACCTATCTGACATACCTTCTTCTTATTGTCAACCAGTGGCACCTGACTCCATATCTTTCCCTACCTATTTGATTCCATTCAAATTTGTCATGCCAATCTTTTTATATTGTACTGCAGCTAATCCCAACTACTCAAAATTCTCATGGAAATCAATAGTTATATGATGGTATTTATCTTAATTCATATAGTTTTATTATATCTGAGGCGGACAGAGACCCAGGCTCCAGCCCCTTTCTGTCCCTGGCTTCCCTTGGCCTACAGGGTTGGTTTCTGGTGAAACCTTTCTTCCTGACTTGCAGATGGCCTCCTTCTCCCTGTATGCTCACATGGCCTTTCCTCTGTTTATGCACACATCCTCTTCTTATAAGGACACCAGTCTGATTGGAATAAGGGCTCACCTTTCTAACCTAATTTAACTTCAATCACAGAAGCCAAGGCCCTATCTCCAAATGCAGTCCCATTGGGGGTTAAAGCTTCAAAGTGTGACTCTGGGTGGGAAAGAACACAATTCAAGTCATAACTTTGAAGAATGTTATTGGAATATTAAACTGTGAGCCTCAAAAGAAGGTCATCAAGATAAGTGAAGTCTGAAAAACTGTCACAGATCAGAGGAAGTTAGAAAGAATAATGGCTAAATATAATGTAGTACCATGGATGAGATCCTGTAACAGAAAAGGAACACTGGGGAAAACTTGTGAATTATAAATATAGTATTCAGTTTAATTAATAACAATGTACCGATGTTTGTTTTGTATTATGACAAACATACATGGTGATAAATATTTTATCTATTATTTTACCACCACTTTGTTAGTGCCATATATCACCATGTATGTTTGTCATAATACAAAAGAAACATCAAAAAGGTGATTAAGGGTTATATAGGAATTCTATTCATTATCTTTGTAATATTTCTGCAAATATAAAATTAGTATAAGTATAAAATTTTATTAGTAAAAAAATTATAAAAGTTACTAATGGAAGACCCAAATAAAAAGAAACAAAGAAACAAAATTAAGCCACTCATAGATTAATTAATGAACAAGCTTTACCTGAAAAAGGATTATAATTGTATTGGGGCTCCCAAAGACTACTCTTAAGATTAGTGATTTTCTAGAAGTACTGACAGAGCTCAGAAAATTAGTTATATTCATAGTTATAGTTTATTTCAGGAAAAAGGATATAGTTAAAATTTGCAAAATGTAAGGATACCGGGACAGAGTTTAAGAGATATCAAGCCAAGCTTCCAGGTGTTCCCTTCCAGTAGTATTGCATGGAGATGTACTTGATTCTCCTGACAGTTCATGGGAAGTATTGCCAAACAGGAAAGAACACCTAGTTTTGGTAGAGTTTTTACTGGAGATTGGTTGCACAAGCATGCATTTCACCAGCTTGACTGAATTTAACTAGTCCCTCTTCAGGACCCCAGGGATCAAACTGATACCATATAGCCCAGGGCCTCAGGCAAACCAGAACACTCATTTTCCCCAGCTTGGAGCTACTGAAGGGCCATTCTGACTGGGGTAACCCATGACTGCTGAATTAACTCTTCATTGCACAATAATAATCAGATTCATTATAGCCCTTGAATTTCTCAGAGATATAATATAATGAATACAAATTAAATGTCATGGCATATATACTTGACCCTGCGTAGTATAAAATTATAGGCAAGATACTCATGTAAGAAAAACTTTCAATGCAAGATAATTAGTGATTTAATAAAGGAAAATGGAATTGCCACATGAACCCCAAAAGAAAGAAATTAACTTGGAGAAATTAAGCTGACGAAAACAGGTGTTTGTTTGTTTGTTTGTTTGTTTGTTTAAATCTTCTCAGGACAGGACCATTGTTTTTTGAAATGACCTTTTCTTTGTAGTTTGAATGGGCATTTCCATGCAGAGCCCAGCCAGCTAAATACAGCTCAAGTAGACACCTGATGCAGATATGTTAATTAACCTCCTTCTTTAGATTTTTTTTTTCCCTCATTTGGAATCGTTGAGAATGAATTTAAATCCCTTATGTATATGAAGTTGGGAAGTGTAAATTGTGGGTTTCATGACTGTATATCAAGCCATGAGGGATAGCCATGCAAACTAAAGTTGCTAGGAAGAGCTACGAAATGTAGAACCAGAGGTAAATTCAAACCTTTGATTCTACTCCTACTTGAAGTTCATTCATCCTCTTGTACTGACTATTGTTCAGTTTCTCTTTTGATCTGAGTTATATCAAATTATCTTTCTGTTCACTGTTACCAAACAAATCCTTCCTGAAAGAACTATAAGTTGAAAATTTCATAGAGAAAATTACATTTAATTGAAGTTTTAAAAGATAAGCATCACCAATATTTGTTAAATATGTTCTATGTTTCAGATATAGATAAAATATGAATGATATTCTCAAAGAGCTGACAGTAAAGTGGAAGTTAACATGTAAACAGATTAGCATAATTTAGCATGCTTAGCACTATAAAGAATTATAGTCAGGATGTTGAAGCGTGAGTCTGAATTTGCTGATAGAAAGAACAGATATATTCTAGGCATGAAGAATTCAAAGTGACTTAGATTTGACTTTAAAAAATTGTAATAGAAGTGCTGGGAGTAGTTGGGATCACTCGGAGAAAGCAAATTAAAAAAAATAATAATAATATGGGACCTAGGAAAACATTACTATTATAGAATGAGTTTTAGAAAAATAAAAGAAAACATAAATCAATATCAAGAAAGAAAATGCAAGTCAAATATTTTCTATAAAGATTTCATTGTTAGAATGAATTAATGTTTTAAAATAATGATTTATTTTGAATCATCCTTGGACATTAGGAATATTTTTATTTAAACCAAATCCAGTTCCTTAAGCCTGATTTTATTCTAATGCCTTTACTATAAATATGTATATATTTAAGAGACCCTAAAAACTTCTCCCCAGAATATCCCCCCCTACCCATAGTAATAAACCCAAATTTCCCAACTGGTGGCTACTACTAAATCTTAAGAAGTTTCTTCCTCTTCAGAATACATATTTTAATCCTTTATTCCAGAAAAGTTGTATTTTCAACTCATTTTTCTTGATAAAACCACTTTTTCCCCCAAACAAAACATTCTTCCAGAGTCTTCTCCTGACCAAGATTTCCAAATAAAGTTTTATGCTTAGCAAAGCTCTACTTGATTTCCTTCCGCAGTGTTTGGTGTTGCCCTTTCAATAAGGAGTGAAGCCCTGCTGTTCAGCCCAGGTCATTTCAAGAGTGACCATGCCAAGTAACCACTTATGAAACCCTCCTCAGAGTCCCAGTGACAGGAAACCTGAATAAATTCTACTCCTGACAAACTAATGCAGTGAAGCACCACAGAAGCTTTTCTTTTTCTGTCTTAAGTGTCCTCAGCATAATCTTTGGCTTGATTTGTTTTACTACTCAGGAGTCTAATGGATAAGGCAGGAGCATGTGACAAAACTCTCTATATGCAATTATTTGTCTATTGTTCATTCTTGTCATTTGAATATGAGCAATATCTTTTATTCAGTGTGACTCCAGGTGTTACCTATCTTCTTCCATGTACAAACCTTATGATACCAACCACACTAAATACATGAAGCTCTGCAGAACTTTACCAAGAACAATTTAGAATTTCAGTAGCCATTCTGGAGAACTTGGTATATGAATAAACTTGGTATACAATAACCCTTTGTGTGGTAGCTTAGAATAAAAGGATTCAGAGTATTCAATGGTCAGCTTTTTTGATTCATATGAAGAGGCCTCAAAAATACATGAAAACTCTAAAATTATTTCCATTAAGACTTTCTTAGTAAAGGCTAGTAAAACACGAAATTAATCTCCTCTCCTTCTCACCAGCCAACTGTAAAGTGACCTTCCTCCTGAATGCTTGTACTTTGATTTCCTCTTTGCTCTTGCTCTGCTGTTTTACCTTTTCCTTGGCCACCCTTTCTAAACACTACCCTCTCATTAAGTGATGTCCTCTCTTAGTGTCTATCTTGGGTAGAGAAAATAACTAGTCTCATTAGTTCTAGAGTTTAGAAACTTGGTGAAGATCTAATTTACAAAAGCTAGCCAAGAACTTTTCAAACCCTCATAAGAAAAAACAAAGGTTTACTAGAAAATTTAGGATTGCTCTAAGAAATCAGAGCTCATAATTCTATCTCTATGAATTAGTTTATATCCTTATGAGACATAGAATTGATAAAACTTAGTTAGAAAAATCAGGATGAATTGATTACTTAAATAAATTCAAATATATGCTTTGACAGTTGAACTTGGATGGATATGAAAGGAGTGTAAAATAGGACAAAACCTCTTAGCAGCTATCCTTAATTATTTTCTGTTAAAATTGCACATCTGAATTTTGAACAGGCAAACGGATAGGATAAATTCCTTCTTGATTTCAGAATCACCCTCTTCTGTGAATATTCCAGGCTTAACAAGCATGAAGATATCACCACCTCATCCACTTCTGTTATTTGTTTTAATGATTTATTTATTTATTTATCTGAGAGAAAGAAAGAGTGTGTGGAATCAGGGGGAGGGGCAAACAGAGAGAATCTAAACCAGACACCCTGCTGACTGTGGAGCCTGATGCAAGGAGGGATCCCACAACCCTGAGACCAAGACCTGATAGGAAACGAAGAGCTGACCATTTAATGGCTGAGCCACCCAGGCATCCCTACTTTTGTTATTGTTATTGTTGTTACTGAATGGCCCACTGGGTGAGGAATCCTCTATTGCTCAGTGAGTAGGAAATGTACTCAAGGCAGTGGACTTTAACCTTATGATCTAAAATTATGTTGATCCAGTAAGAACTCAAGTGCACAGACCAGAATTAAGTTTGAATCCTTAAACTTCTTTTAGTCTGGCTAACATCCAGAGAATATACCAGCCCAGCATACCTTGGATTTAGAAAGAATCCTGAAAACCAGGAAAGGTCAGGTTAGAATCTTGAATATTCAAAAGGATTCTGTGTAGAATCCCTGCAACCCCACTTTGTACATCTCAGTACTTAAGAAGTAGCTGAGAGGAGATGATTCCTCTCAGGGAACAATTGCATTTTAATGACCAAACTTCTTTATTAAGGTGTGTGGACCAAGAGAAGGTATGGGAAATAGAGTTAGACTATCAGCTGATTGAGTCATATGTGCCATAAAAGTCATATTGACAAACTGAAATGGATCTAGAGAGCTGACACATGACACATGTTAATAATTGCAGTGGCTCTATGGCTGAAATTAACTGATCCAAAAACAACAACAACAAGAAAATAACACAACAACAATTTAAAAAAAGGAAAAAAAAATCAATACCAGAAATGCCAGAGATTGCACCAATGCTTGTCAATAGCCAGATGTGGTCAATCTGATAGAAATGGGCAGAATGCCACATTCCCTGTGACGTTGCTTCTCTTATCTTGTAGCTTCTGGTGGGATCACAGATTTGGCAGGCAATCATACCCTCTACATCAGAAACAGGATTTTTTTTGTTTGTTTAGTGCCTAGTCTATGATTGTGGGCATATTGCCATAGCCAATATGGTGAATCCATGTGGTGATCTGATAGTTCAGATAGTGTGAGCTCTATCAAGATCTTTGTGCCAGTTGGTCACATCAGTGAACCAGTGCTTTCTGTGGGCATCTGTATGAGTTTCCCTGACAGTTTAATCAGCAACCACAATTTGGTTGCACAATTAATATCTCCAAAGGCTTGTGTTCCTAATCTACAGTCCCACAATTTGAGTTCCATCCACTGAGGGGAGCAAGTATATCCATGTTCAGTTCATGAATTTAGTCCAACTCACATTTCTTCTCAAATTATATGTGCACATTGTTTCTAGACAGGAGATGTTAAATACTAAATATTATGTTTGCCTGGAGATATATACAATTCAATATTTTCTAGGGAGACCATAGTTGATATTCCACCTCCAAAATTTTTACCATGAATATTCAAATTCAAATATTTGTCAAAATATTCATATTTTACTTTATTTTATTTTGTTTTATTTTTTAAAGATTTTATTTATTTATTTGACAGATAGAGATCACAAGTAGGCAGAGAGGCAGGCAGAGAGAGAGAATGGGAAGCAGGCTCCTTGCTGAGCAGAGAGCCCGATGCAGGACCCTGGGATCATGACCTGAGCCGAAGGCGGAGGCTTGAACCCATTGAGCCACGCAGGCACTCCAAAGTATTCATATTAAAACAAACAAACAAACAAACAAACAAACAAACTTTTTCAGTATTAAAAGGTAATTGTTGTCAATTAGGTATCCATTGTGGTAGGAGTTTTAAGTTTACTTATTAGGCATCATTAATTTACCTACTAATGAAGTTCATGGTTCGGTGTCCCTGAAAGTCATGGCCTGAGTTGTTTTCACTTCACAAATGCCTAAGTTAGTAATTAGGAATGAGAAAGAAAAAAAAATCCCACTTTGTGGGGGATGAAATTCTAAAAGTCCTATGAATGTTAAGTTAATTATGTAAATTGTCACTTCAAAAGACTGTAGCTTCAAAAAGTAAAAAAAATGAACGCTAATATATTGTTTTAAGGAAAAATCCATCTAACAGAAATGATAATTTCTTTATAAAAATAAAGATGTATTTTCTTTCACTGACAAGTTTCTTAGAATCCTTGAATAAACAAGATAAGGGAATAGAATTAAGTTGATTTTAAACAAGGTAAGGGAATAGAATGAGGTTGATTTTGTGAGATTTCAATAAGATAAATATGTTGATTATGCAACTGAGTAAAAATTCAGTACAGCTCAAATATAAAAATTTTAATCAGAGATATCTGTGTATGAAGTTTAAGTGAAAAGAATCCAAAGCTGTGAGAAAAAGGCCCTGGGCATTTTCTCTGACTATGTTTCTGCTTCATATATATTGAGGTTGTATACTTACAATAAAAGTTTTGTATACATATAATTTATTGTCATACAACAGGATTATTCAGGTGTATCTGATATAGAAAACTATATAATTTTAATAATTACATGTAATTTGGCCAATTTTATTTTCTATCATTAGTATTATGTGTTCATTAATAACATTTAAATTTCATCTTTTTTATTTCATAGACCTCATATTTATTGAAGAGAAAAAAGTCTCAATATTTTATATAATTGCATTCCTAAATGAATGCAATTCACTTTCTCAAAATAATTGCCACCAGAACTGTTATTCACTATATTTTTATTGTTTGTGTAAAATTGTTCTCCCATTCTTCATGGGCCACTAGAGGTTTCATACATTATTTTGAAAACCAAAAGAATACAATCAAGTTGGAGTATATGAGGCTGTTTTTATTCACTATATGCTATTTTACCATATCCAACTCTACACAACAGATCCAAGTCAGATAGACAAAAAAAGAGCGATCATCAACTGAGACATTTTGAATTCTTTCATGGGGTCACCTTTTAAATAAAACCTATTAGTATTCTGTGAATAGATAGAACACTGTGCATTCAGAAGAGAAGACATGCAAAAGGGACTGAATTCTCAAAGGAGAAGGGTTATCTGCACACATTCATCATCAAAATAGCCAGCTAACAGAAAATAGGGCTGCAAACACCACATGTAACCCTGGACAGCTGTAACTCTGAGTGGGTCCTACGAGGAATGGGATCCACGCAGCCATCTGTTCCTGGATATTCCTGACATTCTAGAATCGATTTGCTACTATCACAAGTCAATTAAGGACATTCGTTTTTAACAAGGCATACAAAAATAAGAAGCAAAATAACATTGAACTGCCAACTTTTTGCTTTGATGGCTCATCCTGGGAATAGGAATGAATGAAAAAAGGACACTGTGAATAGTATACTTTTTGTTTTCTTTTGTAAAGTTACACGAACAACCCCAACATTTCATAAATGACTTCTCTCTCAAAAAAAAGATCCCGACATAGGTATTTGAAAAAAAACAAAGGGCTACTGCTCCATTTTCACAGCTGATTGAACATCAGAAATATTGATATATATCAAATCTGTATTAACAGTGGCCATTAAGGAAATCATTCTCTTACTTTCCATAAAGCTGTGTTTATAATTAAAATAAATTTGGGACACATATGTATGCTTTGCTACTTTCATCTGGGGATCTCAAAATGCTTGCAATGTGTTAACATTTTTAAAGAACTGAACATCTGAATTCACATAAAAGGATCATTCACATAAAAGGATGCTAAGAAAGATCTGTTTAAAGATTAGACATCTTCATCAGTGTGTTAGCTATAGCAGTATACTCGAGGTGATGAAATAATCCTTACTACAGAACAAGCCAGATTTCATAGCTTATACTTTAAACATCCATTCATGGAACATTTGTGTTCTTGCCTTAAGAGAAAGGCAACAATATTTTAGCATATGAAAGTGCAAATAGTCACTTTTTAAAAAAAGATTTGTATTTATTTATTTGATATAGAGAGAAAGAGCACAAGCAGGTGAACAACAGGCAGAGGGAGAAGGAGAAGCAGTCTCCCTGCGGAGCCAGGAGCAAGATGTAGGACCCTGGTATTATGACCTGAGCCTGAGGTAGATGCTTAACTGACAGAGCCACCCAGGCACCCTGTCACTTCTCTTTTTATACTAGGTAATATCATAGGTCATTGACCACTGAAATGACATTAGTAATGGCAGCAGTATGCTTAGATAGGTAACACATTCTTTTAAGGATGATCTAGGAATGGCATTTCCACATACACCCCAGTTCTCTAGCATTTTATCTGCACCACATTAACAACATGTGGCTAGTAATTTTAAATAAGTTGCAAGTTGCAGAATATCCCTCACATATATAACCACGTTTAATCTTTACAATGATCTTATAAGGTAGACTTGAGGCAAAGTGTGGAACAACCAGGGAGGGGTGAAATATAGACAGTAGGTGCTGTTGTTAGATAATAAATGCTGTAATTGACTACATTAAAAAATGAAGTAACTAGTGGATATTTTTTAGCTGTATTCATTTTTATAAGTTGATAAGTTGAAGATATAGGATTTTAGATGCACATGTAGGAGCAATAATGTTATGAGTGAGGCTGCCAACCCTTAGCAGCTGATGTCTCAGGATTTTAAAATATTCATTTTCACCTTAGAAAGTATGAATAGAGTGAGGCTTGGCAGAGACAGCACAACTCCCTGGAAAAATCAGATGAGTAATTTTCTTGAAGAAGAATGTCTACATATTAAGAAATGCAACAGCATTCAGTTAAGTAATAAAGCATTTTGTTGAGTCAGGCTAGGAGAATAATGTGTATACTTTTGTGTGAGAGTTGGTGAACACAGATGGGCATATACAAAATAAGAGGCAAAAGGATTCAAAAGTCATTATAGAGTCTTAAAAAAATGTTAAAATATACAATTCTCCCAACTAATATCTACATTAGTTTTCTTTTTTTCTACTTTTTTCTACTTTAGGAATAAATGGACACAAAGAAAGTGGTCACTAATTTTAGATTTCTAATGCAAAAATATCAGCAAAATTAAGATGTTCCTGAAGCTCCAGAAAGTTTAGCTCTATCAGTATCATAACAAATTATTAACTGCCATTTCCTAAGAACTCTGCCATTCTTAATCCTGGGATGTTTGCCACTAATTAACAATTAAAACTGTTTGTGAAGATTCAGGCAATAATGTGGTATATATGTACTTCCAAGAATAACATACAATTTTCACATATCAATAAGTCCAAGTCTTTGATTCTGGGAAATATAGAAATGCTTCTATGGGACACCTGGGTGGTTCAGTTGGTTAAGTGTGCAACTCTTGATTTCGGCTCAGGTCCTCTCAAAATTAAAAAAAAAAAGAAAGAAAAAAAAAAGCTTCTATATTTCTAAGCGGTACCTGGAAATAGAAGGGACAATGTTCTCATACTGCCCTGGGGAGACAGTGGCAATTGGGGAGCTCTCGGAGGCTAAAAAGGACACGACAACTCCTCCCATGCAGCCTTTCTTGTTTTCTGAATGTAATTTCCTTTGGAACCTGCCAAGGATGATTCTCTCCTGAGGGAAATACGTTGACTTTAAGAGACTGGGAGAGGGCAACTATGGGTTTATTATTAGATGTGCTTTTCAGAAGTGGAGTTTTTAAAAGTTTCAGAAAGTGGTGTTTAAATTACTATATAGCTGCAGGGCACCTGTAGTTTATGTGCTAACCATGTATGTATGTTTTCTGAAGCTATTTAATCTGCATTTCACTTTTTTTTTAAGGCAATCACCATAGCAACTGACATCAAAAAAGTTTTATGCTGGCTTTGACACACACAAAAATTGACAGACAATTCCATATATATATACTAGGTAGCCTGCATAAGCCACAAATGACTGGTTTCAGGAAAGTGAGAGTTAACCCATTATTTTAGTCATTTACTGCTTATCACCTTAGGCAAATAATGAAGGTAGTGAAGTATAAGCAAAGTAAAAACCCCTGAATGTTAGCTGAAATATTGCTTTCAGCTGAGATGGAGGCCCTTCCTTAAGGTAGCCTTAACAATTTTAAAAGAAAGTCTAATTTAAGAGATTGAATACTTTTCAGTCATAAAGTATTCTCTGTAAAGAAAATAATTACTTTCCCCACATGAACACATACAATATGATTTCCACATCCAAAATTCACAGGAATTCTGGAGACTATTCTTTTTCAGAAGTATAATTATGCGATGTCCATCAGAAAAAAATTTTTCATCTCAGATCAGTAATACACACACACAATTTAAAAATACTTGGTGTAGTTTTATCAATAACCAAAAATTCTTAGCATGTTATATTTTGATAATATAGAATACATGATATTTTTTCTGCTTTTAACAATTAATAGAAACCGTGTTCTGCTATGAAATTTGTTTTAAACACAAACATAGCATGTTAAACATGTTTAACTATAACATTTGTTTTCAACAAAGATTTCCTATCTTTTGAAGCTTTACAAAAATACTCTTTTAATTTTCATCTTGAAAGTATGCTTGGGGCTCCTCGGTGGCTCAGTGGGTTAAGCCTCTGCCTTCGGCTCAGGTCATGATCTCAGGGTCTTGGGATTGAGCCCCATGTTGGGCTCCCTGCTCAGGGGGGAACCTGCTTCCCTCTGTCTGCCTGCCTCTCTGCCTACTTCTGATCAATCTCTCTGTCAAATAAATAAATAGAATCTTAAAAAAAAAAAAAAAAGAAGGTATGCTTTAATGATGGATTTTTCTTCTTAAATCCTACTTACTTGAATTTGTTACTGAAAATGTTTCCAGTCATTCCATCTGTAAAATTATAACATCTAGGTTATAGTTAATGAATAACCAAAATGATAATTTACTTTTCATATTCAATTAGGTTAATTATTCAATATTTATTGACTACATTTTATTATATGTACATGACTCTTCTAGGTAATACAGAGATAACTTTAAAAGATTCTTTATAGGATCCCTGTCTTTAAAAAGTTTATATTATAGGGGCACCCGGGTGGCTCAATTGTTAAGTGTCTGCCTTCGGCTCAGGTCATGATCCCAGGGTTCTGGGATTGAGCCCCACATCGGGCTCCCTGCTCAGTGGGAAGCCTGCTTCTCCCTCTCCCACTCTCCTTGCTTGTATCCCCTCTCTCACTGTCTCTCTCTCTGTCAAATAAAATTTTTAAAAAAGTTTATAAGATACAATAATCTATAAAACAGATAAATTGTACAATTCACACAAGAAGAAATAACCTAATCATCTTAGAATCTACTTTGACCCCCAAAGAAACCTGTTACAACTTGTTTTTATCTTTATAAGTGAAATGAAATACTCTCATTTATATTATTGTCCCAGAATCAAAAATATCTAAATATATCTACATGAAATCACATTTTAAATTCACATATATGTAGGATCTTTGAGGACTAAAATTTAGTTTTGGCTTAATTTCTTCTGTGCTAGAGCACTACTTTTCTTCCCCTCTGAGGTCAGCACATGGATTCTACCAGTATCAAAGAGTTCATCTCAAAACAAAATAAAACAAAACAAAACAACAACAACAACAACAACAAAACTTCATCTAAAGACTTCTCCCCAGTAAACTTCATCTAAAATCCATTTCACGCATGTAACACCTGCTTTTACTTGTCTGGTTGCACACTTGGCCTGGAGTTACAACCTCTTCTAAAACTCAAGATTTGGTTTCTTTTAGACTTGTGAATCTTTGCCTTATATCAACCAACTGCCTTACTTGATTTCCTGACTAATTTTATTTTGGTTCTCGTGATCTGAACATTGTTCTGTGGGTTCTTTTTACATGTTTATTTATTTATTTGTTTGTGCATATGTCATTCCATTTCTATAGTCTGTTGTTTCTCCTGATCCTAAATTATAGCCACCATGCTTCAGCTCATTTCTTAAGGGCATAATGTTTCCTTCCCATTGTTACTCTTGGCCCTGTTTGGCCCACTGTTATGCTGATAGAGATCTTTCTCTCTCACTTTCATTCAGCCCTTTCTGGAGTAGGAAATCTTCCTCTGTGATCCAATGACCCTTCATTGAAAAGAAAATTGATAGACTCATAAAATTTATGTACATTTTTTCCATGCATAAACATTTACACATTTCTTTTGGGAAGAGTTTCATAGCTTTTATCAGTTTCCTTAAGAGGCTGCTAACACTCTAAAAGTTTAAGGGTCATTGTTCTTATTTCTTAGTTATATATTCATTTATTCATTTTATTCCATATTTAAGTAGATACTACATCTTCTACTGGCTTCATTTCCTTTTTTCTTCTCTCTTCTTGGGTATTGCATTAAACTCAGTTTTTGACCCTATACTGTGTTGGAGAACCTTCTTCATTTCACAGCTTTGGCTACATGTGAACCAAAGAAGACCTCAACATTTTTGGCTTAGAGCTCAAACAAATATCACCATTTACTTAAAAGGAATCCTCATCAAATTCAAATTAACTAAAATCTTACTTGCTGTCTTTTCTCTAAAATTAGATTCTTCATTTAGTCTGTCAGTGACACTATAATTCTTTTGATCCACTAGGCACAAAGCTTTGGAAATAATGTCTTCCTTATCCTTTTTCTCAATTCTCAGGTGGAACCAGCCTCCAACTCTATTGCATCGTACAATATAAACCTTCCACTGTCACCTTCCATTTCTCTCAGGCCACAATTATTAGAAGCTTGTTTAACATTTTCCTACTCTACAACCCATCTCTCAACACTGTTACCAGAATAAACTTTTTAAAACATATATCATCATTTACTTTCCATTTTCAGAAAACTTCTCATAGATGCTAATTGTCCTGATGCTAAATCTCACATTCCGAAATCTATGATTAAAAGGCTCCACAATTTGGTTCAAACTAATTTTTCCAAAAGTTACCTTCCTAGTGTTTCACAACTTCTTTATCAACTGTCTTTTATAAGATCAAACAAAAACTGTTCTACAATATACTACATGTAATACTCCTATATTAATATCATGACTAAAAATGCCATTCTCATCTTTATCAAATTAGGTGCATTATTTCAAAACTCATTTTCAAGTTCAGTCCAAGAAATGTGCCCTGATTTTTCAACATGTTCATGGTATTAATTCTTTAAAATTACATTAAAAATAAAACCAGACTATTTTCTTTGCAAGATATTTAAGACATTTGAAAGGCATAGAATATTAGAATTATCTTACCATTTTGTGAATATTCCTCACTATCATGTGAGGCTCTTAATTGTAAAGATTATGCTTTTACCATATGTTTGCTAGCCCAGAGATTCCTTAGTTATGGAATTTCATAAATACAGAATAATCTATTTATGAAATAATTGTTCATGATAATGAATAAGGTTTTATTCATTATTCAGTGCAACTATAGTCAGTGAAATGATATTCAAAGCAAGTATGTCCTTTGCAATATTTGCTACATACTTATACTAAAAATCTATCTCTTTTTTATCTGAATTCAAATCTTACTTTATGCCTTATTTGTATTTATTAAATCTGGTGTCTTTAGTTTACAAGATTGGTTTTCTTTTTAAGGGGTAACCACTCATATAGAAATTAAAACTAACATTAATGATGTGAAAGAAGAACATTAGATTCAGCATTTTCTTCCTTTCACATTTAGAATACAATATATTGTGAAAAAATTAGAAATATCTGGAATTTTGTGCCCTAAAATGTAAAGGTTTTTTTTTTTTTTTTTTTTTTTTTTTTTTTTTTATTTCAGAGAGAGAGAGAGAGCATGAGCTATGGAGTGAGGCAGAAGGAGAAATAGGCTCCCCACTGAGCAGGAGTAGGCCTCGATCCCAGGGCCCTGAGATCATGACCTGAAGGCAGACAATTAACCAACTGAGTCACTCAGATGCCCCATGCCTTAAGGTTTAAACCTAACTGTCTTCCTGTCATTGCAACATATTACAGCTCCTCAAGGGAGTCAATGGGTTATTTTTCTTTTTTATTAAACACTACTTATTTGTTTTTTTCATCTTCAACGTATTATGGAAGCTTGATATGAACTGAGCATTTTTTTAGGTGCTAGTGATAGAGCAGCATATAAGACCAACAAAGTATCTGCTTTAAATGGCAAATATGGTAATTTAAAAATAAAATTAAAAAAATCAGAAAGTAATAAGTGTTATGAGGAAAACAAGCAGGTAGAAGGATATGAGTTGTATGATTAGGGAAGTTTTGTGGAGGAGGCCACAAGTGAGCAGAAGTTTAAGTAGAAAAGAGCCATCCAGAGATGGCTGAAGTGAAACCCTAATGGAAGAACAAGGTTGGCATGGCAGCCAAGGAATGTGACTGGACTGTACAGAGCCAGAGAAATGGTTACAGATGAAGAGAGACAGCTGAGTAGAGGACAGCTCATGCAGGGTCTTATTGTTCATGTTAAATATATTGGGTTCAATATTAAATATTTTAAATACCTGTTTAAAAAATATTGCTCTGCAAGTGCCTGGGAGGCTCAGTTGGTTAAGCGTCCGACTCTTGATTTTGGCTTAGGTCATGATCTCAGGGTTGTAAGATCAAGTCTCACGTTGGTCTCCACACTGAGCATGGAGACTGCTTAAGATTCTCTGTTTCCGGGGCACCTGGGTGGCTCAGTGGGTTAAATCCTCTGGCTTCGGCTCAGGTCATGATCCCAGGGTCCTGGGATTGAGCCCCACATCGGGTTCTCTGCTCGGCGGATAGCCTGCTTCCCTCTCTCTCTCTGCCTGCCTCTCTGCCTACTTGTGATCTCTGTCTGTCAAATAAATAAATAAAATCTTTAAAAAAAAAAAAGATTCTCTGTTTCCTTCTCTCTCTGCCTCTCCCCCTCTCCACACTCTCAAAACAAAACAAAACAAAACAAAAAAAGAAAGAAAGAAGATAATATTGTTCTGAAAATCATGTGGAAAATTATTTTTTAAGGGAGAGGGACAAAGCAAAACGAGAACAGCCAGTCAGATAGCTCTTCTAGCAGCCCAGTGAAGACATACCACGCTGGTGGTGTCTACTGGGGGATGAGAAGTGGAGATGGTGACTCATATGAATCCAGGACTCATTTTGAGGTCATAACTAGCAAATTTTGTTACCAGAATACTGAAGGCAAGAGGGTGATGCAAGATAATTTTTAAGTTTCATCTGGATATCTGGATGAATAGGAAAATAGAGAAAGGAGTATCATTAGCAGGACTAAAATGATTCACTAATTCAGGCTGAGGGTAGAATACCAATTTTTTTGGCTAGAAGATCTATGCACACTCTTATTGTACTAGGGCAAGGGGACTGAGACCTTGTTGGTGATTATGAACTTTTTCCATGTGTTTCAGAGAGTATATCATGGTTGACAAACCCCACACAGGTGTAATAGCATATGTATTATCAGGAAGGGAGGTAATATTTTAGAGACATTAACTTCAATTTAATAGACATGGCAATATTTAGGATTCTCAAAACTAGAAGTCAGTCTTATCATTCATCTTTAGAGTAAGTTCCTTATACCCTTTATGATGAATGCCAGTAGATGCTAATTAATAACCTGTAGTTCAGTGCCCAGGCTCATCTTTGTGTATACTGCATCATATTAACTGAGCTCCCATTATTTTCTCTAATAATCCTTAACTATTTCTGTATTCCACACTCTTCCACTCTAAATTCTGAATTGGCTTTGGAACCAAAACACTGGCTAAAACATTTTTATATTAAGAGGTTTTCCCAACACACTATTTAGTGGATAAGACATATTCACAAACATATATTAAATGAAAGAGATCCATACCTTGGGGAAAGAAATCCAATTTGAAAATAATTGTGAAGACTTTTTTGTTTGTTTGTTTCCCCCAGATCAGTGTATAATGATTAAGGCCATAATATGAAAGATAGCTTTTGGGTCTGTATCTCATACTGTTTTCAGCATGTGAAACTCAGCAGGGACACTACATTTTGAGCATTAACCAAGTTAATCTGCAGGACAAACACCTTAGCACTCAAATTGAGGCAGCTTTTTGACCCTTCATGTCATCTTTTTCTATAAACCATACCGTTGATGTAAGGATTCTGTTCTTCCTTATTAAGAGAGGAAGGAAATTCTGTCAGCTAAATCAATATCTTACTACTGGAAAAAAAATAGAAAATTGTAAATAACAGCAACAATTTTCCATGATTGGCGAAATGCCATGGCAAAGCAACACTGATTATCTCCAGGCGCAGAAAATTAACATTTTAACCCAGCCACCTCATTCCAATAATTTCAAGGTTTTTTGTTTGTTTGTTTGTTTTTGTTTTTGTTTTTAAGAACAAGGAGTAAGTTTATTTTAAGTCATTTTATCATTAAATACCAATGTGCACAGTTTCAAACATTTATAAATATTGTAATATATAGAAAACTGAGGTAATCTTGATCATGATCTGAGCCTAAGGCAGATGCTTAACCAACTGAGCCACCAAACAACCAAGGAAGCAGTATTTTCTTATTTGTACTAAACGGAAATTAACTTTAAGATTTTAAAAAATTAAACTAGATTAAATTAAACACTAGATTAGGTCGGTTTTTATAACATGTAACACTAAATATTTTGAGAAATTCTTGGTTTCACTGGAAGCCATTTCTAATTGCAAACCTTTCTTCATTTATACCCTGACAGTAAGTGGAGATAATTCTCTGAGATCCCAAATAGAAATTATATTTGTTTACCAGCAATTAATAGCATATTTAGGTAGAAAGATATTCTTGGCTTTATTCCTAAGGTTTTCTTCCTACTTAAGTGTTTAACCTTTTTTGTTCTCCCCTCAAAAGAATCCCAAATATGTCTAAAATTATGCCAAAGGAAGATAATTTTATGTGGATTAGTGCTTGTTTGAAAACAATATTTACCGTAGTATTCCACAGCTGTCTTTTTTTTTTTTTGCCTTTTCCTTTTTTTGAAAACATATATCCAGCTAAAACAATGAAATTAAAAGGTAAGGTATAAGAAATATAGTTGAAGTCTCAATAAAGTATCTTTTATTTTATTGACATAGAACATAAACTTTTAGTGCTGGCTCTTTAAGAAAAAGTTTCTCTTTGTAAATATGCATAACTATTGCCCAAAGATGTTTTCCCCAAATATTTATACACATAGTAGTCCACTTAAGACCATCCCCATTACAACCTACTGAATATAATGTGCTCTGATTTTATAATGGGCTACCCTCTGTATATAAAATATATAGGCATGTATGTTACACATGAAGTGAAAAATATAAAAAGGAGAGATGAAAAAAGAAAGGGAAAGTGTCCTTCCCTACAAACCCAGACAGCAGTTCAATGAATTAGTGAGACTATGTAAAATGTCCGAAGAATTTCAGTTGTGGCAAATACCTTTCTGAAAAATATCTAAATTATGAGAACACTAAATTTCCATTTTAAGAATTTAGTAGCCACTCATTTTTAGGGGGTTGGTGATCACCCCTTAGTCAAGTATGTGTAGTACAGAGAATCAAATCCTAGAACATCCACATTTGAGTGTGTTTGATGAAAGGTTCCAATGAAGGATCTGAATTCTTCCTCCATCTCAGAGAGAGTGGGGCAGGACAGGGTGGTAAAGGAGGGGCCAGCCCCAAGATGGCTGGTCCAATCTTAACTCTTGATGTTAAAAAAACACACCAAATGCTTCTATTGCATTCTTTCTGCTGGATTTTCTTTGTTTCAAACCACAGGGCTACTTGGAGGGTTATGCAGCAACTGGCTAATAAATAAAATGAGAGTCTCTGAATAGTGTCATCACATTAAGAGACAATTGCTGGATTTTCTCATTAGGCAAAGAGCTTGCATCTTTGGAATCCATGAGTTGGTATCATTTATGCGATACCTGAGATGTACCTTGCTCTTATGAACATCACCATGCTATTCACTACAAAAAAAAAAAAAAAGGTAGACTACAGAAGATAACTAGGGTCACCACTTTCTGAAGACTCAGTTGTAACCCAACCCACTGACATCATCACAGCTTTCTTCCATGTACATAACAAATTTTACTTTCCTCAGCGTTGGTCTGGGATTCAAACCACTCCACTGTGGCCGCTGACAGATCCTCAGATTCAAGACTCCAGATTCCAACTCCTTCTGCAGCCCCTGCAACCATGCCCTTGCAACCCAGGGCAGTTGTTTTGGGTATCAAGGGCTTCACTACTGGGATATACAGAATATCTTATTGCAGCTGCATAAGGATTTTGTTGGTGGTTATTCCTCTGTCTACCTCCAAATGAGTGAGTGGAATTCTATAATCACAGGTATCCAAAAATCTTCCAGGTTTGGAAACAAACAGCTTCTAATCCAGCAAAAGCAATATGGCATTTATTGGTGAACTGGGTGAGCCCACAGTTGATCCCTCTCACACTAGGCTCCCATTAAGGTGCATATAACCCTGAAAACCTGGGGACAAAATAGCAGCCATAAGATTGTCTCCTAGCCAGCAAATAATAGCATCAGCTATAGGTACAGAGCCTGCCAATGCATAATACACTGGTTTATCTCTGCCAAACTTGTAACTCAACTGTGGTCAGAAGGCCATGTTCAAAAAAATACATACTGTCTATATTACATAGTAAGAAACAGCCTGCTCCATCTTTTGTTTTGTCCATCCTGGAAGCCCATTTGTCCCACCAATGCAGCAGACTGGTCCCCCAAACACCAGATATTGGCATACCTTCCAAGGCCCCAGGTTTCATTAGGCCACAGATCTCAGAAGAACTCCAGGCATTTGGAAGAGTTTTCATTGGAATTTTGAAAAATTTGCAGAGCTCTTTATCCCATTCCAGAGAATGAATGTCAAAAAGCATCATCCTACTTGCATTGTTATATCTGTGCAATGGACACCTCCACTGGCCGCTCCTGTCAAACTCCAAATAAACCATGAATCGATGGTCCCCAAAAGAGCACTATCTTCTTCAACAGCCTTTTGGACTTTTCTCAATTGTCAAGGAGCCAACAAAGTTTCACTGCACAGAAAATAAGTGCTAAGTGGAAGGCCTGCCTTGGAATTCTCTTACTAAGATTCTCAGTGGTAGACCAGGTTCTTAGATCATGCCACACAGCAGCATCCTAGAGAGACTCTCCAGTTAACTTGTCTCAGACTATAGTAGTTCCCCTCTGATTACTGACACCAGTAGTCTTTAGGTTGGAAATATCAATATTGAGCTGTCCACGTTTCTCACATGTTTTCTTTATACACTCATAGACAAACTGCAGAGTTTCCTTCTGGTCTTGTTCCACCCATCCTTCTCTTGGAAACTCTTATTTTATTTCCATTTGATGATGACTAAGTAGTTCAGCTGTTTTTGAATTGAACACCAAAAAGCACGTTGAGCTGATGCCCTGGTCCCAGCCCCCACCAATGGCCCCAAACTGCTTTTTTCTCCATGGCTATCATGAAACCAGCTTGAAGTGAGCCGTCTATTGTGGCTTGTTTTCCAGGTGACAGCGGTGGGCGAGGCGGGGGCAGGCCTCCAGACCGGAAGACAAGGCAGCGTGCTACTACAGAACCCCCCAAATTTCAAGGTTTCTAAGAAGATGAAAAACATGTTGTTTCTCTCTCTCTCTCTCTCTCTCTCTTTTTAATAGCATTTTTCTGTTATGGTATTTTAATTTCCATGAGTAAAATTAATTACAACAACTACTACCTACTCATACTTGGGACACTGCATGGCACATATTAATCACATTTCAAGTTTTCTTTTAAAAAAAGATGCCATTATATAATAAATGCAGGGACAAAATTTCTGAGATTTTTTTTGTATTGATTAACAAGTGTAATTATGCCCATTCATATCAGAAAGCCACAGAACTAGTAGTGTGCTGGCAAATATTTAACCCACATTCCCAAGATAAAAAAGCCTTAATTTGCAAATTTGCTAAATTCTGTGGTCAACTATGGATGATTCCAAACTATTCATGTGATGTTGCTGAATGGTATATATTGGAGGAAATGAGAATAGTCAGTTTTCTTGAACAAGTATATTCTTGAACTAGTTGTACTATATATACAAGTTGATATGTGATAGTCGCCATTGTTTATATCACAAATCAAAAATCTTAAAAAATAACAACCTAAAATACCTTTGCAATTATGGGTTTTGCAAGCATTTTCTCCAAAACTGGATTTTACTTATTTATTATATATTCTGCATTTGCATCTACTTACTCATTTTTATTCTAGGATTTTGCCAGCACTGGCTTAGAACTAGATGGGCAAATACTTGGTACATGCGCCATCTCTGTTCTCCACAATATCCTTGTATGTATCATATACATAACTACAGACCTTCCTCCTCACACTTAAATCCATCATCCTTCTCCACACAGCACTCCAGAAAGCCATTTCCACTTAAATATCATTTGACAAATGGTTACAGCTGCTTTGCCAATCTCAAATACTCTTGTTAATACTAACAATGACTAACACTTATGGAATCCCTTGCAGAGCAGGGCTCTAAATACTTTTTGTATAATCACTCATTTAATCATCCTGACACCATTAAATAAGTTCTATTTTTAAATCTGTTTTTACAGGTAATAAAATCAAGAAACAGAGGTTAAGTAAATTTTGCTAGTCTTATAAATGGAAAGCCTGGAATCATAACCAGATATTTTGACATTCTTACTTCACTTTGAAATCAAGATTTTCATTTTCTTCCTTTTAAAATATTTTCTCTAGAGGTCTTTTAACATCCACATCTGCTTGATTCTCCGGCAGTCCTTGTCTCTACTGGCCTTCATCAACCTCATCTATTAAGATCATTATTACACTGTGTCTCTCATTACTTTGAGTAAAATTGAAAGCTATATCATAATTTTATCTTGTCCAATTCAAGACTATAAAATTATTTGTCTTTATCATTCACTCAGATTTTGAATTCTAAGCACTGAATTGAATTTTTCCTAAAATAGTGACAGAAAAGCTAGACTGGCTGTTTCATTTCATGCTCTATCTCCCTAAGTGAGTTTCTCTTATATTTTTTTAGGCATGATATCAATTAAGTACTACTTTTCTAATCCTTCATTGATGTTATTCTGTATTTCAAAGTGGTATAAATGCATGTTTTAATTCTTATGTTTTTTGACTTATATTGCGTTTACTTTATTATAATTTCAATATATATCATTATATACCTAACCAGGTGTTTATGTACAAATATATAACACATTTGAAGAAAATGAAAAAAAAATTATTTTTTTTTAAATAAGAAAATTAGGGATCAGTGGTGAATTGAAAAGTGTTCTATACGTACAGTAGTTTTAGATAATACTGAATAATTTTTAGAGTATCTATTTCAATTCTTCTTTACTATTCATCATTCTGAAATTTAAGAATGTTTTAAGCATTCTTAAATGCTTAAAGTCACCTAAAACATGTTTTGAGTATAATGTATAATATGTAATATAGTATGTGTTAATGTAATACATGAGATATGTAATATATATTAATGTAATATATAATAACATATTACATATATAAATATATATCTTTTTCGCTATGTATCTCTTATCCTACAGCCTTGCCCTTGCATTTTTTTTTAAGATTTTATTTATTTATTTGAGAGACAAAGATTGTGACAGAAAGCATATGAGAGATGAGCTAGAGTATAAACAGGGAGGAAAGGGAGAAGCAGGTTCCCCACTGAGCAGGGAGCCCAATGTGGTCTTGATCCCAGGATCCCAGGATTATGACTTGAGCAGAAGGCAGAAGCTTAACCAACTGAGCCACCCAGGCACCCTTGCTCTTGCATTCTTTACCCTCTCTGGGATTTTTTTTTTCCCCCTTCTACGGATACTATTGGAATTAGGTGTGATATTAATAATCTGTCTTAGAAAATGTTTTTTGTTTTTTTGTTTTTGTTTTTGTTTTTGCAGTGGGCTCCATTTTTTGGTTTTTCCTTTTGAGAAAATCATCAGGGACCTGATGGAGTTCTAAAGTATCACCTGAAAAAAGCCAGATGTTTACCATCCAGATGTGTGTCTTATTATAGGGCTCTTGTTCCATCAATCCTCTTGTTCATCAGAAAGATTGACTCCCAACAGTTCAATATATGGAACACAACATTTTACTAAAAGACAAATGTAATTAGCTACTAACAGAAAACTGACTTTTACCCTAGCCAGGGTATGTTAAAGAACACAAATCTATCTTCAAGTCATAGTCAATTTTAAAATAACATATATGCTATATCTTAACATAGTTAGAATGCTGTTTCTTTGTCATCCTAATGTTTATGAGGAAAAAATCATAACATATTATTGCGTAGTAAAATTTTAAGAAATTTTAAGAAATAAAACATCTACTTTTTCTTGCTTCATTCTCTAAGTATAGCTTTTCATTATTATATAGACAATGAAATTTTGATACAAGTATACTGTGATGGAATTATTCCTGCTTTTGTGTTTCTGAAAAGCTATTTATTTGCCTTCATTTAAATATATATTAAATATTATATTTTATTATATTTTACATTTTTTTTTCCAGGAAGAGAATTCTAGGTACCTAAGTATTTTTGCCCTCTCAATACTTTAAATATGTTCTTTTACTATCTTTAGCTTTATGGTTCTGACTAGGCATCTGCTGCTATTCTGGTTTTTGTTCCTTTATATATAGCATTTCATTTTTAAATAGCTGTTTCTAATTTTCCTTTTATTTTTGGTTTAAGGCAATTTGATTATGATGTACATCAGTCTCTTTTGCTTACAGCTTATTAAGCTTTTTGGATTTGCAAGTTTATATTTTTTTCATTAAGTTTTAAATATTTTTAGATAATATTTATTAAAATAATTTTCCTATCCCTTCTCTTTCCTTCAAATATTACAGTTATAAATATATATGGTCCAGAGCCTACTGAAACTGTATTCAATATTGTTGAGTTTTTATTTCTCTGTATTATATTTTAAATAATTTCTACTTCTATATTTTAAAGATCATTTTTCTGTTATGCCTAATTTGATTTTTTTAACTACAAATCAGTGGTTTTAAAAGTTTCAGATGCTTTCTAAAAATATAGAGAATTCTGAATTGAGCTTTTTTTAAGTATCTTTCATATCTCCATTTTATACACTCCAGTTTTCCTATATCTTATTGATTATCTAGAACATAATTATAACTAATTTTGATGTCTTATATATCATCTCAAATATTTATTCTATAATAAAATATTCATGTGTCAGTTTCAATAGTTTTTTTTTCTTTTTTTTTAAGTTGTAGTTATCTACTTCTTTGGGTAAGTAGTTATTTATTTTTTTTTTACATAACAACTGAATATTTTATCCCTAGGGATAATGGATATTCTCATATTATTTTAAATGTTTTCCAGGGTTTTTTGTCTTTTTTCTTTTTCTTCCCCCCTTGGATATGTTTAAGTTGTTTGGAGTGAGTTTGATCTTTTGAGATATTTCCATGCAGTATTTAAAATAGGATTAGAACATTTACTCTAAGGACAATTTTATTCATTATTGAGACAATAGCCTTTTGTATAGTCTGATGGCCTATATTTATAAGTTTTTCCACTTTGATAGAAAGAAACAGGAATTCTTGATGCTCTATTTGAGCCATAAGAATTTTTCTTTCTACTTCTTTCAAATGTTTTTTTATTCAGCCTTGGATATTTTCCCTGCATACATGTGTGTATTTGTCACCACTCAGGTGAATACTTGAAGGTACTATCTGGAGAACTCCATAGTTGTTTCTTTCTCCCTCACCCAACCACTCCCTCATTCTCCTGTACAGTTCTCTTCTTTCTCATTCTCTACCCTGCCATACAATTTTTTTTTCAAAGATTCTATCTATTTATTTGTCAGAGAGAGAGAGGGAGAGAGAGAGCGAGCACAGGCAGAGGCAGAGGGAGAAGCAGGCTCCCCGCCAAGCAAGGAGCCCAATGTGGGACTCGATCCCAGGACGCTGGGATCATGACCCGAGCCAAAGGCAGCCGCCCAACCAACTGAGCCACCCAGGCGTCCCTGCCATACAAATTTTAACTGCTTTGTCGTCTCTAAATCCCAGCTGTGTTTCCTCAAATCAGAAAGATAATCAGGCACTGCATGATGGTTTACTCCCTGCACTGCAACCTGGAAATTCTCCAAGTACTCCAAGTACTAAACTAGAGCAATCATAGAATATTTCTCATTTGTTTCCCTCTCAGATATCACTGTCTTGTGTTACCTGTTGTCCAAACTGTGAAAGCAATTCTTCTATATATTTCCTTAATTTTTTAAGCCATTGTATCAAGACTGGCCTGAATTGGAAGTACTGAAATATTTTCTGTAAAAGAGTTTCAGATATATTTTTAAAGTTTTTATTTTAATTCCAGTTAGTTAACATACAGTGTTATATTAGTTCATGTCAATACTTCCATACATCACCTAGTGCTCATCACAAGTGTCCTCCTTAATCCCCATCATCTATTTCAACCATTCCCCCAATCACCTCCCCTCAGGCAACAACAGTTTTTTCCCTACAATCAAGACTCTGTCTCTTGGTTTGTCTCTCTGTCTCTTCTTCTTCCCTTTGCTCATTTGTTTTGTTTCTTAAGTTCTACATATGAGTGAAATCATATGGTACTTGTCTTTCTCTGGTTGACTTATTTCACTTACCATTACACACTATAGCTCTATCCATGTCATTACAAATGTCAAGATTTCATTTTTTATGGCTCAGTGATATTCTATTATATGTATATACCACTACTTTATCCATTCATCACTCCATGGACACTTGGACTGCTTCCATAATTTTGCTATAGTAAATAACACTGCTATAAGCATAGTGGTATCTGTATCACTTTAAAATTAGTGTTTTTGTATTCTTTGGGAAAAATGCCCAGTAGTGCAATTGCTGGATAAGATGGTAGTTTTATTTTTAACTTTTTGAGGATTCTCCATACTGTTTTCCAGAGTGGAGGCACCAGTTTGCATGCCCACCATTTCAAGAGGGTTCCCCTTTCTCCATATGCTTGCCAACACATGTTGTTTCCTGTGTGGTTTATTTTAGCTATTCCATCAGGTGTGAGGTGATATCTCATTGTAGTTTTGATTTGAATTTCCCTGATGATAAGTGATAATGAACAACTTCTTATGTTTCTGTTGGCTATCTAGAGGTGTTCTTTGGAGAAATGTCTGTTCATGTCTTTTGCCTACCTTTATCATGTTTTTTTTGGGGGGTGCTAATTTGTATAAGTTCTTTATATATATTAAATGCTAACCCTTTATTGGATATTTCATTTGCAAATACCTTCTCACATTCCATAGGTAGCCTTCTAGTTTCAGTGATTATTCCCTTTCCTGTGCAGAAGCTTTTTTTATTTTGATGTAATCCCAATGGTTTAATTTTTCTTTTGTTTCCCTTGTCTCAGAGGACATTTCTGAAAATAATTGCTATGGCTGTTGTCAGAGAAAGTACTGTCTGTGCTCTCTTTTAGGATTTTTATGGTTCCAAGTCTCAGATTTAGGTCTTCAATACATTTTGAATTTATTTTTGTATATGGTGTAATAAGGAGGCCCACTTTCATTCTTTTGCATGTGGCTTGTATATAGCTGTAGCTTCATTTCTGGATTTTCTATTCTCTTCTATTAATATGTGTGTCTATTTTTGTGACAGTACTATACTGTTTTAATTACTACATCTTGGTAATATCACTTGAAGCCCAGAATTATTATGCTTCTGGCTTTGCTTTCATTTTTCAGGGGTGCTTTAGTTATCCATAGTCTTTTGGGGTTCTATGCAAATTTTAGGATTGTTTGTTCTAATTCTGTGAAAAATGTTGTTATTTTGATAGGGATTGCTTAAATATGTAGATATTGCTTTGAGCGATATAGACAGTTTAAAAATATTTGTCCTTCCAATCCATGCACATGGAATGCCTTTCCATTCATTTCTGTCATCTTCAATTTCTTTCATCTGTGTTTTATAGTTTTCAGAGTACCGGTCTTTCACCTCAATGGTTACGTTTTTTTCTACCCATCTTATTATTTTTGGTACAACTGTAAATGGAATTGTTTTCTTAATTTCTACTTCTGATGACTCAATTTTGATGTATAGAAATGCAAGAGATATCTGTACATTGATTATATATCCTGCAACATTACTGAATTAATCAGTTCTAGCAGTTTTTGGTAGAATCTTTCAAATTTTCTGTATAGAGTATCATACCATCTGTGAATAGTGAAAGTTTTATTTGCTTCTTCCTTACAAATTTACATAACTTTTATTTCTTTTTGTCATCTAATTGCTGTGGCTAGGACTTACAGTAGTACGGTGAATAAAAGCAGTGAGAGTGAACATCCTTGTCTTGTTTTTGACCTAAGGGAAAAGCTCTTTCCTTTTTTTAAGATTTATTTATTTATTTGTCAGAGAGAAAGGGAGAGAGAGAGCATGATCAGAGGGGGCAGCAGGCAGAGGGAGAAGCAGGCTCCCCACTGACCAAGCAGCCCAATGTGGGACTCAATCCCAGAACCCTGATATCATCAACTGAACCACCCAGGCATCCCAGAAAAGCTCTCAGTTTTTTTCCCAATAAAGATGACGTTCACTGTGGGTTTTCCATATGTAGCCTTTCTTATGTTGAGGTATATTCCCTCTAAATCTACTTTGTTGAGGGTTTTAATTATGAATGCACATTGTATTTTGTCAAATGATTTTTTTGCATCTACTGAAATGATTATATAGGTCTTATCCTTTCTCCTATTGTTGTGATATTTTGGGGTGATTGATTTGTGAATTTTGAACCACCCTTGTATTTAGGGAATAAATCCCACTTGATCGTACTGAATGATTTTTTTTCATCTATTGTTGTACACATTGCTAGTATTTTGTTGAGGATTTTTGCATCTGTGTTCATCAGAGATATTGGCTTGTAGTTCCTTTTTCTAGTAGTGTCTTTATCTGGTTTTGGTATCAGAGTAATTCTGGCTTCATAAGATGAATTTAGAGTTTTCTACTTTTTGGAATAGTTTGTGAAGAATTGGTATTAACTCTTTAAATGTTTGGTAGAATTTGCTTGTGAAGCCATCTGACACTGGATTTTTTTTGTTGGGATTTTTTAATTACAAGTTCAGTAACTCTGCCAGTAATCAGTCTGTTAAAATTTTCTATTTCTTCCTGTTTCAGTTTTGATGGGTTATATTTTGTAGGAAATTATCCTTTTACACTAGGTTGTCCAATTTGTTACCCATATAGTTTTTCATAATATTCTCTTATGATTGCTTGTATTTGTGTGGTTTCAGTTGTCATTTCTTCCCTTTCATTTGCAATTATATTTATTTTCGTCCTTTCTCTTTTTTCTTTTAAATCTGGCTAGAGGTTTATCAGTCATGTAGATTTTTTCAAAGAACAAACTCCTGGTTTCATTGATCTGTTGTATTGTTTCTTTTTCCCTTTATCATTTATTACTGCACTAATCTTTATTATTTTCTTTTGCTGTTTTAGGTTTGTTTTTTGTTTTTCTTATAGTTCCATTAAGTGTAAGGTTAGGTTTTTATTTGAGATTTTTCTTGCTTCTTGAAGTAGGCATGTATTGCTATAAAATTCCCTCTTAGGAACACTTTCACTGCATCCCAAATCTTTTAAACCATTGTTTTCATTTTAATTTTCATTTGTTTCCATGTGTTTTTTTTTTAATTTTTTCTTTTATTTCCTGGTGTACCCACTCATTATTATTAGCATGGTATTTAACCTCCCTATATTTGTAGTCTTCCCAGGTTTCTTCTTGTGGTGACCTCAACTTCTAGTTTCATAGCATTGTGGTCAGAAAACACTCATGGTATAACCTCAGTCATTTTTAATTTATTGTGATTCGTTTTGTGAGCTAATATAAGATCAATTTTGGAGACTGTTCATGTGCAATTGAAAAGAATGTGTATTCTGCTGCGTTAGGATGGAATGTTCTGACTATATCTGTTAGATCCATCTGGTCCAGAATGTCATTCAAAGGCATTGTTTCCTTGTTGATTTTATGTTTAGTGATCTGTGCATTGACATAAGTGTGATGTTGAAGGTCTCTACTCTTTATTGTATTATTATTGATTAGTTATTTTATGTTTGTTGTTAACTGTTCTATGTATTTGGGTGCCCCCATTTTGGGTGCACAAATATTGAAAATTTATTATATCTTCTTGTTGGAATGTCTCCTTTATTATTCTGTAGTGTCTTTCTTTGTCTCTTGTGACAGTCTTTCTTTTAAAGCCTATATTTTCCAATATAAGTGTCTTTACTTCAATTTTCTTTTGACATCCAGTTGCATGATTGATGTTCCCCAGTGCCCTCACTTTCATTCCACAAACATCTTTAAGTGTAAAATAAATCTCTTGTAGGTACCATATAGATGGATCTTGATTTTTTGGTCCATTCTGTTACCCTGTCTTTTGATTGAAGCATTTCATCCATTTACATTCAAAGTAATTATTGATACATATGTATTTATCGTCATTTTATTATTTGCTTTGTCATTGTTTCTGAAGATTTTCCCTGATTTCTCTTGTCTTTCTCTCTTTTTAGGTTGCTTATTTATTTAATGATATATTTTGCATTTCCTTCTTTTTATTCTTCACATATTTATGAGTGGTCTTTGATTTTTGGCTAACATTTGGTTTGTATTTAACATCAGCATATAACAGCCAAAATTAAGTTGATGGTTATTTAAATCTGAACCCATTCTTTTCTCCTCTTTTCCTCACGTTTTAGGTATGTGGTGTCATATTTTACATCTTTTAATTTTGTGAGTTCTTTGGTATTTTATTAAAATATTCATTTTCACTGCTTTTGTGTTTCTTACTTTTGTACTGTCACTATCAGCCTTTCTGTCCCACTCAGGAAGTTCTCTTTAATATTTCCTGCAGGGATGGTTTAGTGGTCATGAACTCTTAGTTTTTGTTTCTCCGGGAACTCTTATCTTTCTATTCTGAATGATAACTCATTGGATAGAGTTCTTGGCTGCAGATTTTTCACAATCAGCATTTTGAACATGTCATTCCACTGTCTTCTGTCTTGGAAAATTTCTGCTGAAAAATTCCCTGATAGCCTAATGAGGTTTCCTTTGCATGTTACCATCTTCTTGGTATTGCAATTTATTTATTTATTTAATTATTTATTTATTATTTTTCATTCCACTGTATTTTGTCATTTTAATGATAACTCTTGGTGTAGGTCTGCTTTTGTTGATCTTGTTGGGGTTCCTCTGTGCCTCCTGGATCTGGATATCTGTTTCCTTCCCCAGATTAAGGAAGTTATCAGCTATTATCTCTTTAAATAAATTTCCTGCCCCCTTTTCTCTCCCTCCTTCTTATGAGACTCAAAAGGGAAATACTATTACATTTGATGGAGTCCAGCAGTGTCCTATTTATTCTTATTTTGCATAATTCTTTTTTTTTTTTCTCTTTTGTTCAGCTTGATTACTTTCTGTTATTCTATCTTCTAGGTCATTATTTCATTATTCTGCTTCTTCAAGCTTGCTGTTCACTTCATCAAGCATATATCTCATTTTATTTACTGAGTCCTTTATCTCTGCTATTTTATTCATTAGCCATGTGTTAAGGGTCTTATTCATGCCTTCCACTCTTTTCTCAAGTCCAGTGCATATCTTTATGATCATCACTTTAAATTCTCCATCAAACATGTTATTTATATCTGTTTTGCTTAGATCCTTGGCCATGGTCTTATCCTGTTCTTTCATTTGGGACAATTTTTGCTATCTTCTCATTTTATCTAAGTTTCTGTGCCTATTTGTCTGTGTTAGGAAGGTCAGCTATGTCTCCTGTTCTTTGGGGTAATGGTCTTATGAAGAAGAGGTCCTGTAGTACCCTGAAGCATAGGGTCCCCTATTCCCCAGGGCCTCTACTGTTGTGTCCTGGGCATTTTATCCTTCAGGCCAGTCATCTCCAGAAACTATAGCTCTTGTGGGCAGTGTTTGGTCCCTTGCCTGAAAAGGTGCATTTTATTTTATTTTATTTTATTTTATTTTTTAAAGATCTTATTTATTTATTTGACAGATAGAGATCATAAGTAGGCAGAGAGGCAGATAGAGAGAGAGGGAAAAGCAGGCCCCCTGCTGAACAGTAAGCCCAATGCAGGGCTCGATCCCAGGACCCTGGGATTATGACCTGAGCTGAAAGCAGAGCCTTTAACCCACTGAGCCACCCAGATGCCCCCAAAAGTTGCATTTTAACTAGATGTGCTGTGTGCTGCTTTTGAAATGAGGCCAGTCTCCACCACCATTAGAACTGAGGTCCTGCAAACCTTTTGGGTGAAGAGATATAGTGTGGGCACAGGTTTGGGCCTGTCTTCTGGGAGAAGAGACCTACAGTGCTGGGAGTGAGGCAAGCATAACTGGGAAGGGTGGTTTCACCAGGGGGTAAAGAGCAGAACTTGATGTAAGCAAATTAAGTAGATTTGTTGCACTGCTGGTTCCTACAGGTGACTCTGTGTTTATGCTGAGAGGTGGGAGAGAGAAATGGCAACTTCCAGTTCCTTTGTTCCCAGAGGGATCTCTCCATGAATGCTTCTCTGTGACAAACTCAGAGATGTACAAATAACTTCCCACTATGTGTCCCCTGAATTTTTCAGATTACTGTTTCCATGCAGTATGTCCACAGGCTGTTTGCCCTACCTACTCTCCAAGAGCAGCCCAAAAGGTTCCAGTCTCTCCCTGACCCAAGTCCATTGACCTTTGAAACTCCAGGCTTTAAGTTCTGCTGGTTGCCAGGATTCAAGATATATGGCCCTTCTGCTTTCCAAGCCAGTCACTATGGAGATTCATCTTTCCTGAGTGGGCTCCCCTGTGTGTCAGTCTGTCAGTTATCCTTCTCCAGGACCACAGCTCCCTCCCCATTGTGGTGACCATGATCCATTTCTCTCCCAAACATGTCTCCACACTTTCTACCTTCTTTGATGTGACCTCTTCTCCATCTTTAGCTGTGGAATTTTTCTGCCTGTCTTCTGGTCAATTTCTGGGGTATTTAGGATGAGTTAATAGTTATCTAATTGGATTTGTGGGGCCAGGCAAGCCTAGGATCCTCCTACTCTGCCATTATCTTCCAAAAAAACAAAAACAAAACAAACAAACAAACAAACAAAAACAGGGGCACCTGGGTCAGCTCAGGTCATGATCCCAGGGTCCTGAGATCAAGCCCGGCATTGGCATCGGACTCTGCTCGGTGTGGAGCCTGCTTCCTCCTCTCCCCCTGCCTGATGCTCTGCCTACTTGTGATCTCTCTCTGTCAAATAAATAAATTAAATTAAAAAAAAATAAAACAAAACAAACAAAAAACTTCTGTATATTCAAAGTTAATCAATCAGTGTGTGTGTATGAAAAATAAACTCTCTCTCTATATATATATTTATATATAAACATATATTTATCTGATTTAAAATACAGACACTGCTCTCAGATAGGTCATAGTCTAAAAGCAAAGACAGATAAATAAATAAATGCATTAAAGGATCCATCAAAGAGTACAACTTCTGCAAGGGACTAACAGGAGCCAAGAAATAGATTTGACATTTCATTAATAAGAATAACAGTTCTGATAGCTCTGAGAGCAACAAAAAAACAGTTTTTTCCCAATAAATGTTTACTTCTCATTCTAGTCACAATCTTATATATACCAGGTGAATCTTTTTGGATGTCTCTCTTTAGTTAATGGAAGGCATCAAATTTCTCTATTATGGCATAGCATCTCTCAGAATTCTTCATTTCCAGCAGCATAAGTATGAGAAAGAGGATTAGCCAAAGATTTCTTGGGAAATAATAAGAGCCAAAATGCAAATTAGTATATGTCACATTTAGTTACATCAGTTAACTAAATGCCTTTGCATGACCTGGACCTGACCACATAGGTAGCCTGGAAAATAACTTTATGTGTGCTCAGGAAAAGTAAATAGGGTTGGGAGTATTTAGCTAATGTTTTCCACAAGTCTATGTGAATGACTAAAAAAAATCCAGCTTATTAGAATGGGTATGGATACTGTAAAGTAGGAGGAAAGAAGCAATTTGTAAATAAAATGACTCAGTGCTCTGACATCCCAACAGAAGCCTTCAAGATATATGAAATAAGTAACGTGGTACTCTCTTAGTTTATTAGAAAAGTAACGGTAATTATAAAAGTTAAGTTTGGGAAAATTCATGTTAGAGAAGTATGTGAGTTCCTCAAGGAAAATATCAGTAAAATGAGCAGAATTTTGAAAGTTTTTGTTTTCTATGGTGGTACAAAGTGATTAAGTCATTAATCCAAATATTTCACAAATAGAAATTATGAAAGAGAAGAATCAAAGTCAATTTCAAAAGGAAGTGACATAGAGATTGTTGATAAGTAAAAATGTAGGAAAATAGAAGGGAGAAGTTCAAAATAGCCCCAAAGTCAACTTAATCAATATCCTTATGAAGAACAGTGACCATGTACATATAGAACTTCCTGGTAAACTTAAAAAAAATTGGAGGCTTAAATCAAGTTTTATTGGTAATAAAAGTAATGATGTTATACATTTTGCCTTAAAGGCATATGAATAGAAGATCAAGGGAACAAAAGGAGAAAAGAGTGTCATAAATGAAACGAGTTTGCTCTTCCAGAATAGAAAATAATTCCTAGATCATTTAAAGATTCTGTATCAGTGGTTTATAATATCTTTCTAGTGTACCATTGCCACATATTGAAAAGTGTCAACCTATAAAATCATTTAAACTGCACAAAATTAGGAGTTAAAATCCTGTATGTGACTAACTAGTCACAGGAGTATTTAAAGAGAAGTGGAAATGTCAAGAACATAAATTAGCTTTTACCTCAGTGGAAGTCTTGACAAATGCAAGAACATAACTTTTGAACATGGGAGGAAAATTCCCTTCAGCAACCATTAACAGCTTATCAATGTCCTACCCTTAAACATGAGACTGCTTTATCTGAATACAAAGTATATTAGTATTAACTGAAATATCTTCCTGCTATTTACAACTATCAACAAACCCACATTTGCACAGATGTGCAAAAGAAACGTACATACAGATGCTTGAAAATATTTGTTTTTGATTTGAAGTTTCTGTTGATCTACTTATAAATAATAGCTGCCATTTTATTGAACATGATTTTATGCATACTTACTATATATGTATATATTATACATATAATATTTCCCATTATTTAATCAACACAGCTACATTATTTTACCACTGAGTTGACTGACATTTTGATGAAGGTTAGGAAAATTGTTTTGCTATTGAAATAGTAACCATTAACTTTTGAACATGAATTCAAACAACTTTCACAAGCTAGGTGAAAGGAGACTGAGGAAAATTGAAAAGTCTACTGTTTGCAATCAGGACAGTTTTTCTAATAGAACTTAACTGAGAATATATTCTTTCTCTTAAAACAAATTAAATAAATCTTCCCTGTAGTTGAAAAAGGAATAAAGAGAATAACTTAGACCCAAGGTTTTTAGTAGAGAAAAAGATATGATAGGGGAATGAGGTTAGTATTGGTCTTGAAGGCTTATTTTGGTTGTATATCACCATTGCACAGTACAGGCAGGTTGGCAAACAAAACTATAAGAAAGACACCAGTGAGGTATTTGGTCCTATTGCCACTTGACTAGTTTTAAGAATTATCAATGAGCCAGGTGATTTTAGAGCTGGCATGATATATTCATGACCATGTAGGAAAAGAGCCTTGAAAAAATGATTGTAGAAGGGATTATAAGAAAATTCAAATTGTGAAATGTATTGCTTACTGTATCATTGACTAAATTAATCCTCATATATATTAGTAGACTGTACAGTACAATGTGAGATAAAAATTTTACAAATTTTCTGAATTAGTGGAGATATGTAGGATACAGAGAGATAGGAAAACATAATATCAAATATACTGGTAGTAATAAGAACAACAGTTACAAGTTTGTATACTGACATGTATATTTCCTTAAGACCTTTTTTAATGTAGTTTTCCTGGGGAAATAGTCATATAGAAAAAAATAGCTATCTGGGTAAGAATAAATGTGGGGTTGAAAGTAAATGACTCCAATCCAAATGTTAGAAGTATGATCAAGACCAAGTCTGAAATTAACATAATTACCATAAGACATTCAAACATCAGGCCTTGGTATTATAATAATATTACATGGTATATTGGATATATCAAATAAAAATAAACTTATCTAAATTATGTCAATACTATGGAACTTTTATTACAGAGAATGACAGATTAAGGTACTAAATATGGATTTCTGACTATTTTAACATCCTTATGTACAAATTATTAATTATTTCCAGCTCTTCAGAAAACAATGTCCAATGACAATGTAAGATATGTTAATATTATAAAAGTTCTAAGTTCAAAATAACAAGAAAATATTGGGAAAATATATTATAAAGATCATTTCACAAAAGAAAATTCTCCCTTTTAACCAGGAAAGACACAAAAATAATTTTAAAGCAGAAAAGTAAATCATTTTAACAATTATTCATTCACTAGTGTTTCTTTTTACTGTCTCTGAGAGTACATAGTTTGTAAGACTTATCAAAATGGAAGGAGATACAAAATATCAGTGAAACCAAAAATCTCACTATAGTACTTTTTGTGACACTTAATAGCTTTAGAAACAGTTAGGTTAAAAACTAATTTTAGTCATTTGAGTAAAATGTGGTTAAATATGTTCTAAACACTGATCTGAGTATGGGGACAATTTTCCTCATTCCAGGCAGATTGTCTATCAGATGGAATGACATGTAATATTGGTTCCTTAGTTTTTCAGTGTATGCTTGGTGTTAGTTATTTCTACTTAACCATTATAGTGAAAAGTTGCTTAGTTTAATTTTATCCTATTATACTACATGATGTTTTTGGAAGCACTCAACAACAGTTCTCTAACCTACTTTATTTTTTTTTTTTTTCTAACAAACTTTGCAAAAGTCTTTGACTCTTTAGGCCTTCTGACGTGTCTAAACTCATGATGGAAATATTATAAATGATGAGCAGTTTAAAATTGAAGAAAATGTCAAGTGTTCTTCGTGTTAGAAATTGTTCATGAGATTTTCTAACCTGTTAGGAAGTGAAAGTAAAGAAAATAAGATTTGTACATCCTGCCCTTTCTAGCACAGTAATAGGTGTTCCTGTAAAAAGGTAACAGCAGGGAATCTTTCCTGTTGAGTAATATCAGTCAGAAGGTGAGATGATGGTTAGTACTATATGGGGTACAGGATGATGAAATGCATCAGGGCTTAAGGGCAGTGTTAGGAAAAATATGAAATGGGAGTTGATCAATCATATGAATGTCAAAATGCTTCAGGCTGTTTTCCAGTAGCCTTCTTGTCTCAGTATAGACCAAATAAAGAAACTGTGTTATTTTTACTGAGAAGAAAACCATACTTTTGTTTGGTTTCGGTCTTGTTTTTCAGAAGATAGAGCAATTGATACTTATAAGAATAAGCTATTGGCTTAAAAATGAAATTATCGCTAATGATATACAATTTTTCCAATGATTGAATAATTAGATCTTATAGTTCAGAATATATCTGATAACTAAGAAATATTTGACAATCAGAAGAAAACTGATTGGTGGAATTGGTGGTTTATATAATATGGCAGAGAAAACTTCCTTCTACAGTATTCATTGTTTCTTTCTTTTTTTTTACCCCCCACAATGATAAGAGCATTTAACCTGAATGTGCTCTGTGAGAGCAAAGGCTGTATTTACCAACTCACATCACATTTATTTGTGGTCACATGACTATCTTTCTGGCAATGGAACATTCTCAGAAACATGAAATGTAAGTTCATAGGAAATTTACTTGGACATTTGCAACATGATTTTTCCTCACTTTTTAACCCTGTTTCTTACATCTTACTACTTGAATAATGGGTGTGGTAACAAGGTATTCTTCATCAGTGATGAGGACCAGGATTAGCTTTTTCCTAAAAAGCTGGATGAAGTCTGGATTTTTGAGGACTCTATGGATTCCAGTCTCCCTCCTTACTCTGATCACTTAACTATATGATAAGTTTATGAAAGAGAGGAAAAGTATTTATATCTTGTTTCAAACACTTTTCTTCTGATCATTCATTATTCTAATAATGAATATTATCCATTATTCATTATTCTAATAATGAATATTCTAATTCATTATTAGAATAATGAATCAGAGTTGAGTACCTGGAAATGTTTTGTTTTGTTTTGGCTTATAACAAAGTCCCACAAATAAAGAAAAACTCAGGTTAGAACCAATTCATCTGCAAAGAGAAGCGGAAGGGAGTATAGCTTTGCCAAGGAAGAATCTGTCTGCTGCCTGAAATCTAAGCTGCTGGAGGGTGCAGCTACTTTGGAATCTTAGTAAATTTAAAAGATTCATTGCAACTGGGTAGCAAATTGACATGACTATTTCCCTGATTTTCTTCAAGACATTTTCACTAATATCTCTCTCAGAGAGACATGAGTGCAGTAGCAAAGATATGCCAAAAGGAAAACAATAAGAAATGCACAGCTTAAAAGTAGGTCTAAGCAAGATCTTTGACTGTGGTTACCTGCAAACATCTACTAAGGTATTGTTGTGGGGGGATTATGTTTCCAAAGATACCATAGTCCTGGTCAATGTATGCTTGGATTTAAACCTCTAACGCAACCCTAGCAGCCTCAATTTTGCACCAGCATAAAGGAGCCAGTTACAGTTATTGTGACTGCAAAAGTGAATACTCTTTAACAATAGCTTCACTTTTGACTGTACAGGTCAAAGATGTGGAGAGACTACCCAGAAATGAGAGCTGGAAATAATGGCAGAAAATGAACAGGATTATTTCCCCTTACAGAATAGGACCAGAGCTTCTGGATAGACTCACAGAATAGCATGTATTACTACAAAAATAGATACTTCTCTTTGTGCCTAGAAAGATATAATTATTTTTGCAGACAATGAATATCCTCTTTTCCAGGTGGAGATTTTAATTGCGGGTATCTTATTCTCATGCTACCATCATGCATCATATATGGGATGGAATTGCTGTAATGGAAAGCAGATTTCTTGTTTTTTAAAGGCCTCTGGACCATAAGAAGCCACATTCATATTAATAGAAAGAAATCTCTGGTACCCCAAGACTCTAAACAATTAGCTAGAGGCAGAAACTGGGTGAGATTTTATTGGCATTACTTTTCTCTGAAAGTACTGAGTATATGCTATGCCTTGCAAAAATGTTGCACACAAATATTGCCATAGCCTAAAACTAGGATTCTTTGGGGGGGGGGAGTCGTACTGTTAAAGCTGTTTCTTATGTCTTCCATATTAAAGAAAATTAATCTGTTAAATTAATCTGAAATTTATCTGTTTACAGAACCTGTGACTGTGGCCATGTGGCTATCTTCATTAAGTGTCAGGTTTTTTATTATGCAAGGGTATCTATGTGACAGTCATGTAGTTTTTTGGTTTTGTTTGTTCCTTTTTTTAGGTTTAAAGATCAACTGATGCTCACCTTTTAAAATTTCTCATATTTTTTTTTGTTGATTCTTAGAATATAATCATAATGGTAGGGGCTCCGTTTTGGACCATTAGGGTTATGGCAGACCCTACAGATGGTGGAAAGCCAGAATAGGCCCCCACAAAGTATCTCCAGTATTAAGGGAACTGACGGAGCTTGAAGCTTATATTTGTTGGTGACAAGTTTAATAGTCCCTTTATATCCTGGTCCTTTAGAACAACATTCACAATCTATTATGGTTTCTCAAAATCTTTAGTCACAGATAGTATTTACATAACTCTCTCTCTCTCTTTCTAAGAGAGAAAGCATGAGTTGGGGGGAGGGGCAGAGAGAGAGAGAGAAAGAGAATCTTAAGCAGGCTCCTTGCCCATAACGGAAACTGATATGGGGTTTGATCCCATGACCCTAATTTCATGACCCTGAGATCATGACCCCGAGATCATGACCTGAGCCAAAATCGGGAGTCAGACACTTAACCAACAGAACCACCTAGGCATCCCAGTATTTATATAATTCTAAAGTAATGTAAATATATTAGTAGCACCATAGTTCTTGAAGCTCTAATTTAATCCAATTAATGTGTTCAAAACATAATGTGCTAGACGTCAAAAATACAAATATATTTAAATATGGATTATCTATTAAAAGACATATAGTGTAGTAAGAAATATTAATATAAATAGAAAATTAATATAAGTAGAAAAATATAAGTAGAGAATTAATAAATGTAGAAAATATTAACATAAGTAAAAAATTAATATAAGTGCAGAGATAGAGTGACACTCATTCTGGAACAGAGATAGAAGGCCCATCTCTTGCCCTCCACATGAAACTGATGACCAAGTCCTGGTAATTCTGCCACTTTAAATTATCAATTATCTGTCCCTTCCTCACCTTGCTCACCTCACCAGTAATGCCTTAGATTCAGCCTCATCACCATGGACTACATGTTTCTGAGCAACTGTCTCCTAGTTTCTTATTCTTCACAATGTTTCCTTCATTCTGTCATGAACTTGACAAATAATTCATTATTTTTAAGATACAGTCAATGTTTTATTAATATGCAAGCTTATTCCCTCTACCTATAGAGCACAAATAGTTGACTATTTAAAGAGAAAAGTCTGGACAATATCACTTACTTTTAATAATTCCTTGATTTTAAATGATGTACTCCTAGTTCTATGAAAATATAAAATATAAATACTTCTGAAAAATACCTACCATTTTAATTCATCCATGCAATATTATCAACTTATCAGAATTTGTTTACATAGCTGTAGTCTCAAGTCAGAAATGTAGAGTACATTTTGTTCAAAATATAGTTAATAATTCTTAGCATTACAGATACAATTACAAAAAGGTAAAAACTAACTTTGGAATATATATCAAGATTAACTCTTTATTAAACAGAAATTAATATAACTATTAGGTCAGACAATTTCAAAATGTATACAAAACTTTTAACTTTTGAATAGAAACCTTTATCTCAATATTATTCTTTTATCATTGTATACTCGGAAAATAAAGGAAAAATGCAAAGATTTAGGTTAAAGTTCATTCACTGAAGCATTTTTATTACAGCAAGAAATGGAGATATCATTTGATTGCTGAATAACTTAGGGTGCATTTGTACATTGAAATACTGGACAGACACTCAAAGTTATGATGAATAATAAAATTTATTATGCTGTACACTGTATATTCACATTATTCAAAAAGATCTATAGTGTATTAAGTAAAAACAGCAGGTTATAAAACAGTATATATGGCATGACTCCTGGTTTATAAAATATGTAAGTATATGTATGCAGAGATTAAACACAAATAATGTATATTTAGTTGTAATTCTGCAACTGATATTGAATTAAGGGCTTTATAAGCATCATCTTATTTATTTATGATATCAATGTTATTACAATTTGCAGATAGACACAATGACTCCCAAAGACTAAGTTTCATGCATAAAATCACAAGATTGTCCAGTTAGTAGTAGAGTTGATACTGAAATTATAATTGGCTTAATGAGGAAGTCCATTCATTTCACAACCTGACAACATGTATGTACACTGAGTATGGAATGTAAAAAGTAAACCTCAGAGAATACATAAAAATGTCTTTATTTGTGGAATAATTTACCTGCTAAAATGATCTTTATACACAAGTGCAAATTCTAGAATTATAGTCTTAAATACACTATATCATATCTCACACCCATTTCAATCGCATTTCCCAAGAAAGTTTAATAATTTCAAGAAATATTAAACATAGCCATAGAAAAGTCATGGTTGGACAAGGGGATAATAGGGGATTATATAGGTGAATTTATGTTGTGTCTGATAAATAGTTTATTTATTCACTCTACTACATATGAATATGCCTATAAGATTGCTTTAGAATCAGGAAAATCAAAAATTGCTTAAAAGAAAGTGACCATAGACAATACAACAAATATTTGATTTGGTTTAAAACAGTGACCTTGCTTAATTAGTTTCTCCTGCTTTAATTTTCCTGCTTGTAAGATTTTGTCCACTCCCATCCTTAGTTAAATTTAAAAAAAAAAAAAAAAAGGAAAAGAAAAGAAATAAAAGAATCTGTGATAGGGCACCAGGTGTTCATCAGGACTTCAGTATGTTCCTGGCTCATTTCATTTACTATTCCACAGCAAATGAAAGCTCAGGCAGTCCAGCCCCATTTTGCAGAAATTAAACAGGAAGGGCTGACTTTAATTGCTTTGCAAGTCTGCTGTTTTTGAATGACTTGCATAGATGGGTTTGAAATTTATTGGCAAGCAGCTTGATTGTCAGAGCTTAATCTCCAGTTAACAGTTCCCTCTGACTCTGTTCTGCATTCAGCACAGCTCCCTCAGCTCAGATGAAAATGCACAGAAATCCCCGTTCTTTCAGGCTTTTCTAAGCAAAGAATGTCCCTAGTGCCAAGCCTATTTCAATATAATAGAAATGACATTAAAAATCACTAAACTCATTTAATCCAGCACTTTGTGTGCTTGTCTGTTCAGGCTGATTTTTCAGTCACTTTTTACTCTATTCGGTATAAGAAAAGAGCATTGAAGCCCATATGTTCCCACAGTTGCATAGCTGAGATGAGGTTGCTGAAAAAAGGTAACAAGCAGGGAAATGTTTTGTAGAAAACCATAATGCACCTTTGGGAATATTCTACAGAAATAACACACCCGAGGATGAAAATTAGTACCCAGAACACTCCACTCCAACTAACTGTTCCACCTATATATTGCTAAATTGTTCTGATATGAAATTTTAAAAATAAGAGAAAAAAGAAATTCTACAAAGAAAGTGAATACAGTGTATAGCTAGAAAATTGTAAGGACACAGAAAGGTATACAAATGCAATCAGAAAAACAAAACAAAACAAAACAAAACAAAAAACCAGGAAACCCTTCCACATATTAAGAGCTATTAAGTTGCGAAGGAAAATACAAGTAGTGTCTAATGGTCTCTTGCATAGACCCTTTCCTTCAAATGGATACAGGTGACCAGTCATCTCAATTTAAATATCTTTCCCAAGTTTCAAGATGTGTGTGTGTGTGTGTGTGTGTGTGTGTGTGTGTATGGGTATGTGTGTGTATATATACAATTTTCATACTCTACTTATCTACTGTCATTAATATCACAAAAAATTCTCTGAAATCTGCCATTGAATATTTGGATGCCTCCAGAAAGTTAAAGAATGTTAGGGTATCTGGTCCAACATGAATTAATTCAAGAAAGCTGAAACACATAAAAATAATTTTTTAGGGGTGCCTGGGTGGCTCAGTGGGTTAAGCCTCTGCCTTCGGCTCAGGTCATGATCTTGGGGTCCTGGGATCAAGCCCTGCATCGGGCTCTCTGCTCAGCAGGGAGCCTGCTTCTCTCTCTCTGCCTGCTTGTGATCTAAGTCTGTCAAAAAAATAAATAAAATCTTAAAAAAATTTTTTTTGAACATCTCAATATGAAAAAGAGATTGAGATGAAGTAGCCAGACCTTTGATTATTCAACCCACTGCTCAAAATATTTTGCATACCACTGGTTACATAATTTGGGCTTTTATCTATTTGGTTCTCTTCTTTCCAAATATTTTGTTGTTGTTATTGTTGTTGTTGTTGTTGTTATCTGTTTCCTTCTTGCTTGCTCACAGCCTTCCTAACACTGTTTTTTTTTTTTTATTTTCATTTAATATCTTAGCAATTCCTTTTTTCTCCTGTCACCTGGTAATTACCTCTTATACAGTCTGCCCTTTGCTAGTGTAGGCAATGCAAACTTCAAGTTCAAATATTCAGTTATTTATTTAAGCATAGTTGATGTAAAATTTTACATCAGTTTCAGGTGTACAACATAGTGATTCCACAAGTTTATACATTATGCTATGTTTGCTGTAAGTAGAGCAGTGTCTATCACCAGGTAGCACATTACACTATCATTGACTAATTTCTTTGTGCTGTGCCTTTTATTACCATAACTTATTCATTCCCTAACTAGAAGCCTGTATCTTCTACTGCACTTCATCCATTTTGCCCATTCCCCACAATTCCCTCCCTTCTGGCAACCATCAACTTGTTCTTTGTATTTATAGGTCTGATTCTGTTTTTTGTTCATTTGTTTATTCATTTGTTTTGTTTTGTTTTGTTTTGTTTTTTAGATTTCACATCTGAGTAAAATCATATGGTATTTTCTTTCTTGTTCTGATATATTTCATTTAGTATAATATACTCTAGTGGTATATAAAAATAATTACTTACCTTTAGCAATCTATCAAAACTCAAGACCAAAGATGAGTACCTTAAAGTAAGGACTTCGAGAGAGCTAACATTGTTTTAGATTATATTTTAAGTAACTAGTAATGACATCTAGTTTTTGATATTACAAAAAATGGGAGGGGAAGGAAGAGAGAAACAGAGAGGAAGGGTAGGAGGAATTAAAAGAAAGAGATAAAAAAAGACATAAAGGAAGAAAAGGAAAGGAAAAAGAAGGAAGGATGGAAGGAAGGTAAGAAGGAAGGAAGAAAGGAAAGAAAGAAAGAGGAGAAAGGAAGGAAGAAAAAAAGATAAAAAAAAGAAAGAAAAAAGGAAAGGAAGTAAAACAAATGATATATGCACATGGCTATCACTGTAGTATTATTTATAATATTAAAGACTATTATGAGCTAAACATACATACCCAACATACGTGGTTGAAAATGTTACAGTATTTCTAACACAGTGATATAGGATTATAAAAAGAAATAAAAATAATCTTTTGTGAATTAAAAAAAAAATTTCTTTATAACAAATGGCCTTTGTATATCATTGAATTAAAAAAAAAAAGAAGCTGTGTTCAAAGAGTATTTATCTCTTATTTTCTTATGTGACATAAAGGAGAAAGAATATGAATATATATACATATATTTAAATTCAAAACTAAAAAGTATATATTTATAATATAGAGAAGGGCTTAAGAAAAAGGAGGCAGGAATAAAAATAATGTAAATGTGCATTTTTATGTAAGTTGCATTTTTTGATTTTGTAAATATTTTACATAATTCAAGACAAAAATTATAATAAATAACCAACTCTAAACACTAAAAAAAAATTATAAAATGAAACAAATCTAACTGCATATCAATTTGAAGCCCTAACTTCACAATTACTTCAAATATTTTTGAAGGATAATATTTTGATAAAACATCTATGGTGTGATAATTTAAGAATAAAAATTAAGTTGCAAATGTATAATATACTGTATCTAGGAATTTTATTGTTATTTTTAAAACTAGTTTTTCTATTTTGTAACTGAAAGAGGTATATTGAAGGACAACATAAATATGTAATTATATTAAATATTGTTAGGAACTCATCATTACTAGTGATTGATGTCAGGTATAACAGTACTCCTCCTGACCTGCTTCCCAGGGAAATTAGTAAAAATGATTTAAAAAAAAAAAGGAAATTCAAAGCCTCTATAAATGTTCCTAAGGGCAATTAGTAAATGAAGGAATATATATGCAAGAAAATCTATAAAAAATCAGTAATAGATGCAAGTCTGTGGTACTGAACCAATACTGCTCCCTCTCCATATTCTCAGCACATTGAGGTGGAGACTCCACTCCAGATACTTCCAGTAAAAATGCATCTAGTCTTTTCCCCTCAGTTCTTTCTTGGGCTCTCTTCCTCAGGGGAACAAGATTTGAGGCCTTCTCATTGTGGCCTCATTGGCCTGCTGTTGAGGGTATGTTCCTGACACTTACAACTGAGAAGTGGTGCCTTCTTTCTAATTAACCCTCACTCTTAGAACAGTGTCTCTACCTTGAACATGACACACAGAATACTGGGGTCCCAATAACAGTTGTTTGACTCCTGAAGGGGTGGTTCAACTCCAGGAGAGGCAAGGTCAAAATACCTCAGGGTTCAGCCCCTTCCACCAAGTATGCCGCTCCAGGAGTCACTGAAGAGAAGTATGCCATTATCCCCATCTTCAGCTCCTAATCTCTCACTCAGAAATTTTGGGGGCAGGAAGAGGGCAAGAGAGAATCAGGTCATAAAACAGGAAGCTCCTAATCTCATTCCAAAAGAATCAATTTTATTTGCAGTAGAGATTGGATATGTCTAAGCCTAAGGGTATTTTCAAGAACAGAGGAGACTGTGGTGAAAGGTAATTGGGAAAAGATCCACAGCTCTAATAAAGACACATTTTATAGTACAGGATGGATAGTTTGTAGGAGAGAGCTGAAAATAAGATAGCTGGAAGGAAACTTCCTGGCATCAGAACAAACATCAAACAATGACCTCAGAAACTATTACTTCAGAGGATCCACACTTTGATTGAATTAATTTGTAGAGAAATTTATTTCCCAGGACATTGTTGAAAATAATAGAGCAGTCTGCTGCTAATTAGTGGAGTTTAACAGCTGGACATGATAAGAGGAACAGAGGAAAATACCCCTGTCCAGCATCACAATCATCCCAAGGTAACCATCACGTATCTAAGGCTGCTCCTCCCAGAATAGCAACATGATATTTAACTCTATTGGAGATGAAAGATAGATTTCAATAGTATAATCCAGCCATGCATTAAACAAATAAACAACCAAAACAAAAACAAACAGACATAAAAAGAAAATAATAGCAAGCCCCATAGATGCAGAATAACCAAGAGTTGCTATATTAGATAAAATGTTTAATTTCCAATAACAAAATTAAGGGATATGAAAAAACAAAGGAAAACAATAGAAATATTTAAAAAAAATGCAAAAGAAACTGCCTGTGAGAAAGAGCAAATGTTGACTTTAACAGAAAAAAAAAAATTCAAAGTAGCCATTATGAATATGTTCATGGAACAGAAGGAAAACATGCATAGAAAATAAAGGAAGGTATGACAGCAACAGTGCTTCAAATAGAAAATATCAGTACAAGATAGAAGTTATAAAAAAGATTCAAAAGGAAATTGTGGAGTTGAAAAGTAAACAAAAATTCATTAGAGAGTTTCAACAGTGGATTTGAGCTGGCAACACACAATAATTAGGAACTTGAGGATACAGTGATAGGGATTATGCAAGTCAAAGAGCAGAGGGGAGAAAATGAAAAATTACCAGAGACTCAGAGAAATGTAGGGTTCTATTAAGACACTAGTATACATGTAATGAGTGTTGCAGGAATTATTTTCCTTTAGTGCCCAAGGTTCTTGGTCACATCATTTCAAAGAATGAAGAGGTAGATAGATCAGACAAAGAGTGGTAGGCAGCAAAACAAAGTTGATTGAGTAATAATACAAAGCTCCCAAAGACAGAGGAGACCTGAGAGAATTGCCACTGGAGTTTCTGAGTCTAGGCATTTTTATGGGCTTGGTGGGCTTTTTAAATCTGATTAACCTTCCACGTGCCTGTCATCCAATCAGGTTTTGTCACCTGCCTATTACATGGGAAAGGGTGGAAGGCCCTTTCTAGGATGATGTAAAATACATTAAGGGTGGTTTCCTCTTAGGGCGGGGGTCCCTTGTCTTTGTCTGCCTTTCTTTTACTTATCCTTCATTAAGAGTACTAGAACAAAAAGAGACAAAGGAGAAGGGAAAACATTCAAACAATAATGGCTGAAAAATATTAGAAATTTATTGAAAGTTGTTGAAAGAAACAACTTAAACATTTAAGGAGTTCAAAAAAACTCCAAATAGGATAGGGTTCCTGGGTATCCCAGTTGGTTAAGCACCTGCCTTTGGCTCATGTCATGATCCCAGGGTCCTGGGAAACAACCTGGTATCAGCCTTCCTACTCAGCAGGAAGTCTGCTTTTCCCTCTCCCTCTGCCTCTCTCCCCATCGCCACTTGTGCTCTCTCTATATATTGCTCACTCTTTCTCTCATATAAATAAATAAAATCTTAAAAAAAAAAAAAAAACCCTCCAAATAGGATAAATGAAGAGGACCACAAACACACATTATAATAAACATTTTAAAAGTTAAAGACAAAAGAAACAAATCTGTAAAGCAGCAAGAGGGGGGAAAATGTGTCATTTAAAATGGGAAATCCAATAAGACAACAGCTGACTTCTCAGAAAATAAATAAATAAATGCCAGAAGGCCATGAGCTATAATATTTAAAGTGCTGAGAGAAAGCACAAACAAAAAACTATCAATAAATTCCTACATCCAGTAAAGTAATCTATCAAAACTGAAGGGGAAATAAAAAACTTTTCTAGATAAACAAATACCAGGAGAAATTATTGCTAGCAGACCTGCCAGTCAGGAAATACTAAAAGAATTTCTTCCATATGAAGAAGAATGACCATATAAGAGAATTTCTTCCATATGAAGAAGAATGATCACTCGAGAAGAACTCAAAGCCACACAAAGGAAGAAAATGGACCAATAAAATTTATTATAAAATCATAAAAGAAATTAAAAAAATATATTTTTTCTTTATTTTCTTAACTGATTTAAAAAAAAAAAAAGTAATTGCACAGGGACTTTCAGAGAAAATGGTGGAATATAAGGACCTTAAGTTCACCTCCCTACAAAGATATAACTAGATAGCATCCACATTAGTATAAATAACCCAGAAAATGACTCAAAGAACAGATTCTCCACAGAGAAATTTAGAGAAGAGGACACATTGAAGAGGATAGGATTGGTGGAGGTGAGGGTGGGAACAAAACAGACCCACAGAACTTTCTGTGGGAAAGAGAGATACTATGGGCATGGAAAGGGGAAAGAACAGACCCTCACACCAAGCACCCTGGACACAGGGAACCCATGTGAAAACAAGAGGGACATAATTTCAAGAGTTCTTGTAATCAAAGGGGCTTAACACTCAGAATTTTAATAATTAGAGGGCTCAAATCTGGGAAAGCCAGAAGAGTGAGAGGAAACTGAGTCCCCAACCTTAAAGAGATGCACAAAAAACAACTCACAGAGATACAACATAGAAGCAGCAGTGTGAAAAACACCTGGGATTTATAGGAGGGAGTTTTTGTTTTGTTTTGTTTTTTCTCTACTAATCTCAATGCACGGGCTGGAGGGGCATGGATCATTAGGAAAGTTCTCCAGGAACAAAAGAGATAGTGGGCACCACCTCTCTTCTCCAGCCCCAAGCCTAGACACTGGCTACATAACTTGTTAAGAGTGCACTCCACTTCCACACACTTTGACAGATCCAACCGCTCCAACCCAGATGACCTTAGCAGGAGTTTTGTGTGACTGCAAGTCCCCTCAAACAGCTGACTAATGTGGACCTTGTTGGAACTGAGCACCTGTATTCTCTGTGTTCATCCTGTATTCTCTGGTGGCCCTATATCCATGTGGTCTGGTGGATCCACCCCTCCAACCTGCATCAGGAGTTTTCAAAAATGGCTCCTGGTCCCCTCCCACAGCTGATGTGAACAAATTTTGCTAACACCACATGCCTCATTCCCATGTTTTCCTGCAGACTTGTCCCCTCCAATATGCCCTTGGCCAGAGCCCATCCAAAATGGCGTCACAAGCTTGACACTGTGAAAATAGCCATAACAGGGGCCAGCACCATTCCAAAGCGACTCTCCCCAAGAAGAGAGGACTACATAACTACATACACCAGTCAAACTGAAGTCCCAGCAAAAAGTTGAGGGCAGATATCTGGTCTGACTGTAGGTCTCCCCATCACAGAAAACTTTTCAAGGCACAACACAGAGAAAGTGTCTGGCAGTTCAGTGCTACTGTATCTCTGGCAAATGCTTGGTCTGACTCAACTCAAGCCCAAACTGGTCCCAGAGTAGCTAACCAACAACACAGGGACCAGATCCTGCCCACAATAAGCAAAGTTAGCCACTACAGATGACTGGACTAAAGGCAAAAGCAGCTCAGCCACAATAGTAGGGAGCACACAACAGACATAGGAAGCACCCCTGAAACACCACATTGCACAGTGGGGTACCACAGGACCTCTTCTTCATAAAGCCACTACTTTCAAGAACAGGAAACATAGATAAGTTTTTAATACATAAAAATAGAAAAAGGGAGTTAGACAAAATGAGAGGACAGAGGAATATGGCCCAAATGGAAAAATGGGGCAAAATCAGAAAGAGCCCTAAATGAAATAGGTAGATAATCTATCTGATAGAAAATTTAAAGTAAGGGAGTAAAGATACTCACAGAAGTTGAGAAAAGGTGAAGGACCTCAGCAAGACCCTCAACAAAGTGACAGAAAACCCCAAAAAGAAGCAATCAGAGATGAAAAACCCAATAACTGAAATTTAAAGTATATTAAAGGGAATAAATAGTAGACTAGAGGAAGCAGAAAAACAGATCAACGAAATGTAGGAGAGAGTAATGGAAAATAATCAAGCTGAAAAGGAAAGAGAAAAATAATTAAAAAATGAGAATAGCTTAAGGGAATTCAGTGACTCCAACAAGTGTTTCAACAGTTACATTATAGGGATCCTAGAAGGAACAGAAAAAGAAAAGGGAGCAGAAATTTTGTTTGAAGAAATAATAGCTGAAAACTTTTTTAGATCTGGGGAAAGAAACAAAAATCTAGATCTGGGAGGCATATAGAGCCCCCAACATAATCAACTCAAGAAGGTCCACAATAAGTTATATAGTAATTACAAAAGTAAAAAGTAATAACAAAGAGAGAATTTTAAAGTTTGCAAGAGAAAAGAAAATGTTACATACAAAGGAATGTCCATAAGGCTATAAGGGGATTTTCCAGCAGGACTTTTGCAGACCAGAAGAATGCAAAATCAGATCATTCTGCAGCCAGAATGATATATTCAAAGTACTGAAAGAGTGAAAGACCCACAGTCAACAATACTCTATCCAGCAAAACTATCTTTCAGAATAGAAGGAAAGAGGAAGTTTCTCAGTCAAACAAAAGTTAAAGAAAAAAAATTCATGACCACTAAACCAGTTCTACAAGAAATGTTAAACTGGACTCTCTGGGTGAAAAGGAGAGACCGTAAGTAAAACTAAAAAAATGTAGAAAGTACAAAAGCAGTAAAAAAATAACTACATCTATAAAAATTGGTCAAGGGATTCACAAAATAGAAGAATGTAAAATATGACACCATACACCTAAAATATGGGGGTGGAGTTGGGGGAGGAGTAAAGACTGGGTTCTAACTAAGCAACCACCAAATTAATATAGACTGCTATATATATAAGATGTTATATACCAACCTAAAGGTAACCACAAATCAGAACCTCAGTAATATGCAAAAAATAAGGAGAAATAAATTCAAGTATATCACTAAATAAAGGAAGAAAACTGTGAGAGAGCCAGAAAAGAAAGAAATAGAAAACCACAAAAACAACCATAAAGCAAGTGACAAAATGGCAATAAGTACATACATATCTACCAATTACTTTGAATGTAAATGAAGTAAATGTTCCAGTCAAAATACATGTAGTAATGGAATGGATAAAAAAGCAAGACCATCTGTAATGCTGCCTCCAAGAAACTCACTTCAGACCTAAAGGCACATGCAGAATGAAAGTGAGGGATAGAGAAGCATTTGGTACTCAAATGGAAGTGGAAAAAAAGCTGGGGTGAAAATACTTATATTAGATAAAATAGACTTTAAAACAAAGATTATAACAAGAGACAAAGAAGGACACTATATAATCATAAAGGGAACGATCCTATAAGAACACACAATAATTGTAAATATATATGCATCCAACATTGGAGCAACCAAATATATAAAACAGTTAGTAACAACCATAAAAGAAGTAATCAATTGTAATAAAATAATAGTAGGGAATTTTATACCCCTAACATCCTAAAACAACAGAATACATACTTTTTTCAAGTACACTTGGAACATTCTCCATCACATATTGGGCCATAAAACAAGTCTCAACTAATTAAAAAAGATTGAAGTCATGTCATGTAACTCTTTCAATCACAATGGTATGAAACAAGACATGAACTACAAGAAAAAATCTGAAAAGAACACAAATATATGGAGGTTAGATAATATTCTATTAAACAATGAACGGGTCAATCAAGAAATCAAAGAAAAAATAAACTAAATACATGAAGACAAATGAAAATTAAAACACAACATTGAAAAATATATAGGCCTACCTCAAGAAGCAACAAAAATCTCAAGTAAACAATGTAGTCTTACACTACAGGAGATAGAAAAAAAAAAAAGAATGAACATAACCCAAAATGTAGAAGAAATGAAATAGAGATTGGAGAAAAATAATCAAGTTGAAACTTAAAAAAGCAATAGAACAGATTAAAAGAAACCAGGAGCTGGTTCTTTGAAAAGATCAATACAATTGATAAATTTTTAGCCAGACCTAGTAAAAAAAAAAAAAAAATGAGCAAGACAATGCAAATCAAACAAAATGAAGAGAAATAACAACTGACACCCCCAAAATGCAACGGATTATAAGAAAATATTAATGGGTTCCCTGGGTGGCTCAGTCAGTTAAGCATCTACCTTCAGCTCAGGTCAGGATTCCAAGGTCCTGGTATTAAGCCCCATGTCGGGCTCCCTGCTCAGAGTGGAGAGGTTGTTTCTTCCTCTCCCTATGTTGTTCCCACTGCTTATGTGCTCTTGCTCTCTCTCCGTGTGTCAAATAAATGAATAAAATCTTTAAAGAAAATAAGAAAATATCATGAAAAATCATATACCAACAAATTAGACAATCTAGAAGAAATGGATAAATTCCTAGAAACATATAACCTATCAAAACTGAACCATGAAGAGACAGAAAATTTGAACACACTGATAGCTAGCTGAGAAATTGAGTCAGTGATCAAAAAACTCCCAACAAACAAAAATTCAAGATAAGACAGCTTCATGGTTGAATTCTATTAACCAATTACAGGAGAGCTAATACCTATTCTTCTCTATTACAAAAAAAAAAAAATGGGTGTTTGGGTGGCTCAGTGGGGTCAGGCTTCTGCCTTTGGCTCAGGCCATGATCTCAGGGCCCTGGGATTGAGCCCCGCATCAGGCTTTCTGCTCAGCCAGGAGCCTGATTTCCCTTCTCTCTGCTTGCCTCTCTGCCTACTTGTGATCCCTCTCTCTCTGTCAAATAAATAAATAAAATTATTATTTTTTTTAAATAGAAGAGGAAGTGAAGCTTCCAAATTCATTACCCAGTATCACCATCATGCCAAAACCAGATAAAAACTACCAAAAAAAAAAATTATAAGCCAATATCTATGGTAAACATAGATGCAAAAATCCTCAACAAAATATTAGCAAACCAAATTCAAAAATACATTGAAAAAACCATTCACCATGATTAAGTGGGATTTATTCAGGGAATGCAAGGGTGCTTCAAGTTTCACAAGTCAATCAACAATACATTACATCAACAAGAGAAAGGATGAAAACAATATGATCAATTCAATAGATGCAGAAAAAATCATTCATTATGATAAGTGAAATAGGCCACTTACAATATACCACATATTCTACAATTTCATTTATATGAAGAACCTTCTAGAATATATACTATTCTACCTTTATGAAATGTCTAGAATCCAAAAAAAATAGTAGATGGGGGTAGGAAGTGAGGAATAACTACTAATAGGTATGGAGTTTCTTTTGGAGGATATTTAAAACATAATAAAATTTGATTGTAGTCATTGTTGTACAAACTTGTGACTACCCCAAAAATACTGAATTGAATATTTTGGGTAAACTATCTTTTATGTAATTTTTCCCTCAAAAAATCTTATGAAAAAGGTAATTTGTGGTAATTACTCAATAAATCTAAAAGAAGGTAGGAAAAAAAATAAGGAATTGAAAAAAAAAAAAAAACCAGAAGGGACAAAAAACAAACACCAAATGATAGATTTAAATGCAACATTAATTATCACTTAAAATACATATTGTTTAAGCACTGCAATTATAAGAGAGTTTTGACTTAATCAAGAGCAAGACCCAATTTTGTGCTATCATGAGATATATATGTTAAGTATAATGGCACAGATATGTTAAAATAATAGGAGGAGGAAAGACAAACCATTTTAACACTAGTAAAAAAAAAGTGTCAGTGACTGTATTAGTAATAACGTACTTACTAATAAAGTTACTAAATACATGAAGCAAAAAATGACAAGAGTGCAAGGAGAAATATATTTTTCAAAAATTATATTTGGAGATTTTAATCTCTCTTTGTCTTAATAATTTATGTAACAGGTAGGCAAATTTAGCAAGTTATAGATATCTTGAATAACACTATCAGACAACTTGACCTGATTGGCATTTATAGACCACTGCACCTATTGATAGCAAAATATACCTTCTTGGCTGCATACAGAAACTTTCTGGGTCATAAAATATAATTCAATAAGTTTAACCAGTTTAAAGTCATACAAAATATATTCTTTTTATTTTTATTTTTTTTTAAGATTTTATTTATTTACTTGACAGACAGAGATCACAGGTAGGCAGAGAGGCAGGCAGAGAGAGAGGAAGGGAAGCAGGCTCCCTGCCGAGCAGAGAGCCCGATGCGGGGCTCTATCCCAGGACCCTGGGATCATGACCTGAGCCGAAGGCAGAGGCTTTAACCCACTGAGCCACCCAGGCGCCCCACAAAATATATTCTTAACACTAATGAAATTAAGTTATAAACAAAAACAAAAACAAAATCTCTAGAAAATCCCTCAATGTTTGGAAACTAAATAATACATGTCAAAATAGCCCACAAATCAAAGAAGAAATAAAAAAATAAAAATATAAAGGACTTTTTTTTTTAACTGAATGAAAATTAAAACACAGAAACAAGAGTCTCAAAGTGTATTAAGCCAGATAGGGAAATAAATTCAAAAAAGAGCAGAAAAAAATTGGGATGTAAAAGTCATAAGCTCCTACCACATGAATGTACATCTATATACATATGAGGTATTTCTGGAAGAGTATATAGGAAATAGATAGGATATTTCATTTGAAAAGTGGAAATACATGTGAGAGAAGCAGGCTGGATCCTTGAATTTTCTCTTAGAAGGAGCTTCCTTTAATATGAAACACCCATTTGACTTCAGTAGTGTAAAGAATAAAATCTATATGTTTTAATCATTGCATATTTTTGACATTCTTTTTTGGTAATGCGGCTATTCTCTCTCCCCTCCAATCAAAAACATGTTCAAACTATTTTTTTAGGAAATAAGAAAGCCCCAACCATTAGTAAATGCAAATAGTTTCATAGAGAAAGCTAGGGAGGGATTTTATTTAAAAACCTATGATTAGAAGTGTCATAAGGTCTGTCCTGAGCAGCAAGACTTAGTTAAATAATTTCCCAAGATCATTTGACTGGTAAAGTGGGAAGTAAGGATTCAGTCAGTTTATTTATTTTTAATTATTTATTTTTATTATATTATGTTAGTCACCATACAGTACATTGACAGTATTTGATGTACTCTTCCATGATTCATTGTTTGCATACAACACTAGGTGCTCCTTGCAATCCATGCCCTCCTTAATAGCCATCACCAGGCTCACCCATCCTCCCACACTGTTCCTTCCTAAACCCCTCAGTTTGTTACCCAGAGTCCATAGTCTCTCATGGTTCATATCTTACTCCACTTTCTCCCCCTTCATTTTTCCCTTCCTTCTCCTAATGCCCTCCATGTTATTCCTTAGGTTTCACAAATAAGTGAAACCATATGATAACTGACTTTTTTCTTTTTTGACCTATTTCACTTAGCATAATCTCCTCCAGTCCCATCCATGTGGATGCAAATGTTGGGTATTTATCTTTTCTTATGGCTGAGTAATATTCCATTGTGTATATGAATCACATCTTCTTTATCTACTTGTCTGTTGAAAGGCATCTTGGCTATTTCAGTTTGACTATTGTGGACATTGCTGCTATGAACACTGGGATGCATGTGGCCCTTCTTTTCATTACATCTGCATCTTTGGGGTAAATACCCAGTAGTACAACTGCTGGGTCATAGGGTAGCTCTATTTTTAATTTTTTGAGGAATCTACACACTGTTTTCCAAAGTGGCTGCACCAATTTTCATTCCCACCAACAGTATTAGAGGGATGCCCTTTCTCCACAACATCTCTAACCTTTGTTTTTTCTTGCCTTGTTGGTTTTGGGCATTCTAACTGATGTAAGTGGTATGTCAATGAGGTTTTGAATTGAATTTCCCTGATGGCTAGTGATAATGAACACTTTTTCATGTATCTCTTAGTTATTTGTATGTCTTCCTTGGAAAATTGTCTGTTCGTGTCTTCTGCCCATTTTTTGACTTTATTATCTGTTTTTGGGTGTTGAGTTTCAGAAGTTCTTTATAGATCTTAAATATCAGCCTTTTGTCTGTGGTGTCATTTGCAAATATCTTTCCCCATTCTGTGGACTGTTTTTTTGTTTTGTTGTCTGTTTCCTTTGCTGTGCAGAAGCTTTTTGTCTCGATGAAGTCCCAAAAGTTCATTTTCGCTTTTGTTTCCCTTGCCTTTGGAAATGTGTCTTGAAAGAACTTGCTGTGACCTATGTCAAAGAGGTTACTGCCTACAGTCTCCTCTAGTGTTTTGATGGTTTCCTGGCTCACATTGAGGTCTTTCATCCATTTTGAGTTTATCTTTTTATATGGTGTAAAGGAAAGGTTGAGTTTCATTCTTCTGTATATAGCTGTCCAATTTTCCCAGCACAATTTATTGAAGAGGCTGTCTCTTTTCCACTGAATAATTTTTTCCCGCTTTGTCAAAGATTATTTGACCATAGAGTTGAGAGCCCCTATCTGGGCTCTCTAGCCTTTCCATTGGTCTATGTGTCTGTTTTTGTGTCTTGGTGATCACAGCTTTGTAATATAGCTTGAAATCAGGCAATGTGGTGCCCCCAGCTTTGTTTTTCTTTTTCAACATTTCCTTCATGATTCAGGGTCTTTTCTGGGTCCATACAAATTTTCGGATTGTTTGTTCCATCATTTCAAAAAATGCCATTGGTATTTTGATCGGGATGGCATTGAAAATATAGGTTGCTCTGGGCAGCATAGTCATTTTAACAATGTTTTTTCTTCCAACCCATGAGCATGGAGTGCTTTTCCATCTTTTTGTGTCTTCTTCAATTTCTTTAATGAGTGTTTTATATTTCCTAGATTATAGATCCTTTACCTCTTTGTTTAAGTTTATTCCAAGGTATTGTATTGTTTTAGATGTTATTATAAATGGAATTGATTCTCTAATTTCTCTTTCTGCAGTTTCATTGTTAGTGTATAAGAAAGCAACTGATCTCTGTGCATTGATTTTGTATCCTGCCACATTAATGGATTGCTGTATGAGTTCTAGTAATTTGGGGAGGGAGACTTGGGTTTTCTGTATAAAGTATTATGTCATCTGTGAAGAGAGAGAGTTTGACTTCTTTGCCAGTTTAAATACTTTTATTTTTTTGTTGTCTCATTGCTGTTGCTGGGACTTCTAGTGCTATGTTGAACAATGGTGGTGGGAGTGGGCACCCTTGTCATGTTTCTGATCTCAGTTGGAAGGCTTTCAGCTTTTCCCCATTGAGAATGATATTCACTGTGGGTTTTTCATAGATGGATTTTATGAAGTTGAATAATGTTCCATCTATACCTATACAATGAAGAGTTTTAGTCAGGAAAGATACTGTATTTTCTTAAATGCTTTTTCTGCATCAATTATGAGGACCTTGTGGTTCTTCTCTCCTCGTATTGATTTATTCTATCACATTGATTGATTTGTGAATGTTGAAGCACCCTGTGTCACAGGGATAAATCCCACCTGGTCATGATGGATAATCCTTTTAATGTACAATTGGATTCCATTAGCTAGGATCCGCTTGAGAATTTTGGCATCCATATTCATCAGGGATACTGGTTTGAAATTCTCCTTTTTGATGGGGTCTTTGCCTAGTTTTGGGATCAAGGTAATGCCTCATAGAAAGAGTCTGGAAATTTTCTTTCTATTTCTATTTTTTGAAAAAGCTTCAGAGTATGTATTATTTCTTCTTTGAGTGTTTGGTAGAATTCCCCAGGGAATCGGTCAGGTCCTGGACTCTTATTTTTTGAGAGGTTTCTGATCACTGCTTCAATCTTATTACTGGTTATTTGTCTATTTAGATTGTCAATATCTTCCCATTTCAGTCTTGGTAGTTTATAGGTTTCCAGGAATGCATCCATTTCTTCCAGATTGCTTAATTTATTTTCATAAAGCTGTTGATAATAATTTCTGATAACTGTATTTATTTCCTTGGTGCTCTCTCTCCCCTTTCATTCATAATTTTATTAATTTGGGTCCTTTCTCTTTTCTTTTGGATAAGTCTGGCCAGTGGTTTATCCATCTTATTAATTCTTTTTTTTTTTTTTAACATCTTACTTCTTCAGTGTTCCAAGATTCATTGTTTATGCACCACACCCAGTGCTCCATTAAATATGTGTCCTCCTTAATACCCACTCTACCAGGCTCACCTAACCTCCCATCCTCCAAAACCCTCAGTTTGTTTCTCAGAGTCCACAGTCTCTCATGGTTCATCTCCCATTCCAATTTCCCCTAATTCACTTATCCTTTCCTTCTTCTAATGTCCTCTGTGTTATTCCTTATGATCCACAGGTAAGTGATACCATATGATAATTGACTCTCTTTGCTTGACTTCTTTCACTCAACATAATCTCTTCCAGTTCCATCCATGTTGATACAAAAGTTGAGTATTCATCCTTTCTAACAGAGGCATAATATTCCATTGTATATATGGACCATATTTTCTTTATCCATTCTTCTGTTGAAGGGTATCTTGGCTCTTTCCACAGTTTGGCAACTGTGGCCATTGCTGCTATGAACATTGGGGCACATATGGCACTTCTTTCCATTACATTGGTATCTTTGGGGTAAATACCCAGTAGTGCAATTGCAGGGTCATAAGGTATCTCTATTTTTAATTTCTTAAGGAATCTCTATGCTGTTTTCCAAAGTGGCTGCACCAACTTGCATTTCTACCAACAGTGTAAGAGGGTTCCCCTTTCTCCACATCGTCTCCAACACATGTTGTTTACTGTCTTATTAATTTTGGCCATTCCACCTGGTGTAAGATTGTATGTCCATGTGGTTTTGATTTGAATTTTCCTGATGGCAAATAATGATGAACATTTTTTTTCATGTGTCTGTTAGCCATTTGTATGTCTTCCTTGGAAAAGTGTCTGTTCATGTCTTCTGCACATTTTTTGATGTGATTATCTGGTTTTTGAGTGTTGAGTTTGAGGAGTTCTTTATAGATCTTGGATATCAGCCTTTTGTCTGTAGTGTCATTTGTGAATATCTTCTCCCATTCCGTGAGTTGCCTCTTTGTTTTGTTGACTGTTTCCTTTGCTGTGCAATCTTATTAATTCTTTCAAAGAACCAGCTTCTAGTTTTGTTAATGTGTGCTATGATATTTCTGGTTTCTAATTCATTAATCTCTGCTCTAACTTAATAATTTCCCTTGTCATGTGTGAGTTCGGTTTAATTTGTTGTGGATTCTCCAGTTCTTTCAAGTGTAAAGATAGTTTGTGTATTCAGGATTTTTTTTTTTTTTTTTTTTTTTTTTTTTGAGTGAGGCCTGGATGGGTTGCATTTCCCCCTTAGGACCAACTTTGCCATATCCCATAGGTTTTGATCAATGTGTTTTCGTTCTGACTGGTTTCCATGAAGTGTTTAAGTTCTTCTTTGATTTCCTAATTAACCCAAACATTCTTGAGCAGGGTGGTTTTTATCTTCCAAGTGTTTGAATTTCTTCCAAACTTTTTCTTGTGGTTGAGTTCCAGTTTCAGATCATTGTGATCTAAGAATACGTAGGGAATAATCTCAGTCTTTTGGTATTGGTTAAGACCTGATTTGTGACCCAGTATGTGGTCTATTCTGGAGAAAGTTCCATGTGTGTTCAAGAAGAATGAGCATCTTGTTGTTTTAAGGTGGAAATTTCTGTATATATCTATGAGTTTCATCTGGTCCAGTGTGTCGTTCAAAGCTCTTGTTTCTTGGTTGATTTTCTGATTAGTTTATCTGTTTATTGCTGAAAGTGGAGTGTTAAGGTCTCCTACAATTAGTGTATTGTTGTCAATATATCTCTTGTGGTTAACAGTTGGCTTATGTAGTTGGCTGCTCCCATGTTGGAGGCATAGATATTTACAATTGTCAAATCGTCTTGTTAGATAGACCTTTTAAGAATGATGTAGTGTCCTTCTGTATCTCTAACTACAGTCTTTAGCTTAAAATCTAATTTGTCTGATATGAGAATCGTTAACCCAGCTTTCTTTTGAGGTCCGTTGGCATGATACTTGTTCTCCATCCCTTCACTTTCAGTCTGGATGTATCTTTAGTTTCAAAATGAGTCTTGTATGAGACAAGACCCATTCATATGCTGACAAGACCCATACAGCATATTACCCGATCTATACCCCTGTGCCCTTTCATGGGAGCATTTAGGTCATTCACATTGAGAGCAATTATTGACAGATAAGATTTTATTTTCATCATGTTGCCTGTGAAGTCCTTGTTTCTATGGATTGTCTCTGTTCTGTATTAGTCTTGGGACCTTTCTCCTATTATAGAATTGCCATTAATATTTCTTGCAGGGCTGGCTTAGTGGTCACATATTCCTTCAGTCTCTGCCAGTTGTGGGAGCTTCTTATTTCTCCATCTATTCTTAATGACAGCCTTGCCAGATAAAGAATTCTTGGTGCATATTCTTCTCATTTAGTACCCTGAATATGTCTTGTCAGCCCTTTCTGGCCTGCCAGGTCTCTGTTGACAGGTCTGACATTATTCTGATGTTTTTCCCTCTGTACATAAGGAATCTTCTCCCCCTAATTACCCTTAAAATGGTTTCCTTGGTTCTAAGATTTGTGTATTTTACTATTACATCCCTGGGCATTGATCTGCCCTCATTGATCTTGGGTGGTGTCCTCTCTGCCTTGACAGGATTACTTGTTTCATCCCTATGATTAGCGAAGTTCTTGGCTATGATTTGGTCAATTATATCCTCTAGTCCTCTCTCTCTCTCCAGCTCATTCCCCCAGGCAGCCCAGTAATTCTGACATTGCAATGTTTCATGGCATCATTTATTTCTCTAATTCTGTTTTCATGGATTTTAAGCTGTTTATTCCAGACCTCCTCCTGCTCCTTCTTTTCTATCAGTTTGTCTTCAAGATCACTAATTCATTCTTCTGTCTCTTTTACCCTAACTGTTAGAGTATCTAGATTACATTGTATCTCATTGATAGCATTTTTAAGTTCTGCCAGATCTGCTCTTACTTTTCCCTGTAATGAACCTATATTGCCATTAATAGTTTTATCCAGTCTGACTATTGTCTTCATAACTGCTACCCTAAAGTCTATTTCTGACATCTTGCTTATATCCATAGCCATTAGATCTGTTGGAAAGGCCATTGTCTCTGGGTTTTTTCTCTGTTGGGAATTATTCCTCCTGTCATTCTGTTGAGTTGTGGTTGAAGGGATGTACAGCTGAAAATATCAACCACTATCCAGGCAAGGTGCACCCTAGGAAGTTTCAGAACAATCAAAAGTCACCACCAAAAAGAAAAGAAAAAGAAGAAAAAACCCAGCCAAAATGAGCCCCAAGAATAAGATTTATGAAGTACAAAAGCAAACAAACAAACAAACAAAAAAAAAAAAAAAAGAAAGAAAGAAAGAAAGAAAGAATACAAATTTAAAAAATAAATAAATAAAAAGAGGAGGTGATGGGAAGGTAGTTATAATCCTTCAATGTGGGCAAGGAAGGGTATTTCAGTTCTTCCTGGGTTTATCTTGTTATCTTTGTTAGAGAACTCAATTTTTCAGAGATACAGAGAAATTAAAACTGAGGAAAAGGACTACATTGAAACTTACATCTATACATTTAAAAGAAAAGAAAAAAAGTATTTGTATGAAAAAGTTCAAGTTAAAAAGTTACTATGGAATACGTTGTATTAAACATCTAGTTGAGATGATAAGCAGGAAAAAAAAAAGGACAAGAATCATGAGAAAGAATTTAAAAAGAGAGAGAGAGAGAAAAGTTGTATCTAAGAAATATACAGGCTGTGAGGCAATACCAGGAGCTTAATATAGTTTTCCCCTGGTTTTGACATTTTACAGTTTTATGGGGACCCTGTGGTTGTTGTCCTCTTATTCTTTCAGCTTGTCTTCTGGGGGAAGGGACTGCCATGTTGTTTTTCAGTGAACTCTGCTTAGGCAATGTTGGCTCCCCCTGTCAATGGTCTGGGCTCCAAGGAAACTGGTTTTTAAGGCTTTTGTTTTTCAGGTTTCTGGAGGCTTTTGTTCTCTGATGGCTTTTCACAAAACCTGGAGGGTCAGAGCAAAGTAAACTGTCTGCATCCCATAGTCTGTTCCTCTCTGAATCCTCCAGAACACACAGACTCTCCCTCTGCCAGTGTTGCTAAGTACCACAGTCTCCCACAAGTGGTATGTGCCCCCAGTGATCCTCCCAGTGGTCAACAGAGGCCCTGCTTGTCTCTGCACACCTGTGCCACCAAAAAAGGGAGGATACCGGTCCAGGTGAGGCTGGCCCTGGTGGTTGACATTCCCGGGACCACTGACTCAAGTACACACTGGGTCCTCTCAGGCATGGGTGGGCAGCAGCTGTGGCCAGTCCCAGGATTCTGGCCTTAGGTCTGCCCCTGCAGCTGCCCAGTCCCAGTGATTGTCCCTTAAGCCTCTTTGTTCTGTTTGAGTGCTGTTATCAGTCCCTTCTTCTCTCACAGCCACCAGTCTCCAAGTTACCCCTGGTTCCCAAGTGCAGAGCACTTTCACATTGGGGTATTACTTTCCAATGACTTGCTTCTGGTGGCTTCCTCCCCCTTCTGTTTATCCTCCAATATATTTCTGCACAATCCCACCTCTGTCTTTTGTACCTCTCAAATGATGATCCTCTTCCCCCATAGAGATCCAGAATTGTATAATCTGACATCTCAGGCTGGTTTCTTGGGTGTTCAAAGTGCTCTGGTAGATATCTAGCTCAATTCAGAGGACCAGTTGAAATAGGGTCCCCTGCTGACCCACCATTTTGCCCCCTGCCCAGGATTCAATCACTTTAAATGCACATTTCTTAACTACCACGAGGTATTGCCTAATTTACTCCAATTCTTTGCAACTCCTGGGGAAGGACTTTTTCATAAAGAGACATAGAAAAAAAAACAATCTATTGATCTATTGATTTAAATTAAGCAGTTTAAGTAATAGCACTTTATTTCACTTTTAACTTAACCACAAACATAAAAGGCCTGGATTATCTTTATCAGCATTCTTTGATTCCAGAGCACAGTTTTGTTTTATCATTTGAAAGCTGTACCAGGCAATGGGTAATGAAGCATGATACATTTAAATCATTATAATTGTTATTAAGGTTGGCAGTGCAAGATATGAACACTCACGGATTTCCTATGGTATTTTATCACTTGGAAAGTTTTGACTACCACCCACATCTAGGATGAAAAAATGAATTTCAGCCCTCTGTTTGGGAAATAAGGTAGTATGAATTATTTGAATTTAATTTTATCTATGGTTCATACACAAAGAGTAGTGACAAAAGTAGAAATAGTTGGGGTAGGAGTAAATGGATTCATAATTGTGTGTTGAACAGTGTTAGTCAGATTCTTAACAGTTCAGAGGTTGTTACAAAAATGCAAGTACAAAAAAGCACATATTACAAATATGTAAGATGAGTTAATTAATAACCAAACACCTTCACCTTTTACTTAGAACTGTCCAAATTTTATTCCTCTTTCACATTAATATATGAAAGATTACTATAAATTTTAAGGTAGCTACTATTTCATGTAAAAACTGAAAAAAGTGTTCATATATATATATTTTTTATGCTCTCCAAAATAGTTACAGAGAAACCTAAATAATATGGTAAGATTTATGAAGACCATTCCCTACTCCTGATCCATAATTTCTCAACAGGTATTTGAATTTGTCTGAGGCTATTTAACATGGAAAAGTTTAATGAAGATTTTGAAATCAACATTAGAACTAATAACACATTTTTTAATGGAAAATTTTAAGCATAGACAGAAATAGAAAGATATCTTAATGAACTCTGAGTCATTGCCCAGCATCAAGTATTATTAATATTTACCAGTCATGTATTATCTATTCTGTACCCAAATATGTGTGTTCATAATTGTGTGTATATATGTGTGTGTGTATATATATATATATAGTATGCAGATAGATATGTTTTATATAATATTTATACTTATATTTATATGGTATCTATCTATATTTTATTAGTATTAATATATTACACACATTTATTATTAATATTTTATTTATATTTATTTAAATATTTTAAACTATTTTAGATATAATGTTTATATTTACATTTCTCCATAACAACTAACAAAAGTAATAAATATTTTTGAATACCAGTAAATTTATATTCAAATTTCCCTGTTGCCTTCTAACTGTCTTTTTTCATATACTCTACTGTTGTCTGTATCAGGATGCAAGAACTCCAGAGGTTGTATTCACTAATAATATTCCTCTTATCTTCTAACACCCCCACTTGACTTTTTCATTTTAGACTTTTGCAGTGAGCAGAAGTAAAAAAATACATAGTATTAAGAGAAAACAGAAAAAGGTCATATTAATAGTTCTAATTAAAATACAAAATTGAAGATTATAGGTTCTTTCCAAATATTTAATTTCATACTCCCATGTATTATTTTATTCTGGAATTATTGGTTACTATCTATATACTTGTTTGGCAAAGATACCTTTACCTGTTGCTAGGCAAGCTATCTGATAGTCATAGGGCTTCCTTTCTTTTCCTGTGTAATATATATTTTTCTGTTAAAAAGGAAGCTTGACAGGGGCGCCTGGGTGGCTCAGTGAGTTGAGGCCTCTGCCTTTGGCTCAGGTCATGATCTCGGCATCCTGGGATCGAGCCCCGCATCAAGCTCTCTGCTCAGCGGGGAGCCTGCTTCCTCCTCTCTCTCTGCCTGCCTCTCTGCCTACTTGTGTTCTCTGTCTGTCAGATAAATAAATGAAATCTTAAAAAAAAAAAAAAAAGGAAGCTTTACATTAGAAATGGAATAAATGGCTTTGGTGGGGAAACTAGGAATTAGGGAAGCTAAACAGTATAAGTTAGGGATAAAGATTCCTTTATTTTTAACAGCTCTATTGAGATATTCACGACACTTGACACAAAGTCTGTAATTCAATGTTATTTAGTAAATTTATAGATACATGCAACTATCATCTCAATTTTAGAACATTTCATTATCTCAGAGAGAAACATTGCACCTTTCAGTTCTCACCACCCCATCCCCTCATACCACTTCCCAATCCTAACTAAGCACATATCTAATTTCTGCTAGAATAGATTTCCCTAGTTTGGACTTTTATATGAGTGAATTCATACAAAATGAAGTCTTTTATGTCTAGTTTCTTTCAGTTAGCATGTTTCAAAGCTTATCCATATTGCAGCCAATGTTATTACTTCATTCTGTTTTATGGCCAAATAATTTTCCATTGTATGGATATACCAGATTTTATTTATCCATTCATCTGTTGAGGGACATTTGGGTTTATTCTCTCTTTGCCTATTATGAATCAGGATGTTATAAAAATTAATGTAGAAGTTTTTGCATATGTATTTCTTTTTACTGTTGGATATGCACCTAAGAGTAGAAGTGTTATATCATGTGGTAACTCTATGTTTAATAGCTAAGAAACTGTCATGGTATTTTCCAAAGCAGCTGCACTATTTTACATTCCCACTACAATGTATTTATGTTTCAATATCTTTATATTCTCATCAACATTTATTTTGATATTTAGAAGTCTTCAGATCCTAGTGGATGTGAAGTGGTATTACACTGTGGTTTTGATTTAGATTTCCTTCATGACTAGAGATGTCAAACATTTTTTCATGAGCTTATTGTCTTTTTGTATATCATCCTAGGAGAAATGTACACTTGTATTATTCCTGATATTTTAATAGGATCATTTATCTTTTTGTATTGAGTTGAAAGGATTATTTATATACTCTAGATACAAATTTTATATCAGACATATGATTTAAAAATAGTTTCTCCTATTCCATGGGTTGTCTTTGCACTTTATTGATGGTGTATGTTTTAAATTTTTATGTTTGGGTGGCTCAGTGGGTTAACCCTCCGCCTTTGGCTCAGGTCATGATCTCAGGGTCCTGGGATTGAACCCCACATTGGATTCTCTGCTCAGCAGGGAACCTGCTTCCCCCTCTCTCTCAGCCTGCCTCTCTGCCTACATGTAATCTCTCTCTCTCCCTGTCAAATAAATAAATAAAATCTTTTAAAAGAAATAAATTTTTATGTCTTAAAATTTTCCAATTCTTTTCTGTTATTGGTGTATAATTAATTTCATGTCACTGTAGTCAAATGACATATTTTGTATGATTTAAATCCTTAAACTTTCTGAGGCTTGTTTTACAATCCAATATATAGTATATCTTCAAGAATGTTTCTTGTGCATTTGAAAAAAATGTATACTATTCTGTCATTAGTTATTCTATAGATGTTTATTTGTTCTAATTGATTTGCAATGTTGTGCAAGTCTTTTAATTCTTTCTTGATCTTTTGCCTACTAGTGATCTCTGTCTCTCTGTCAAATAAATAAATAAAATCTTTAAAAAAATTGTTGTGTTACAGGTTTAATTACAAAAGAGGATCACTGAAGTGTGTCTTATAGGGGATATTCACTGGAACAGCAAAGAAATTTTATCTAAGCTTGCTTATATGGGTTTTTCCTTTGTACCTGCCACAAAAGAATCAAGTGAGATAATCTTTACTTTTAGCATTAAATAATCCTACCTTTTATTACCAGGAAAATTTCTAAACACAATTTTGAAACTGATCAAAGAAAGATATTTTATTTGAATATCCTAATATTACTAACTAAACAATTTTGTCTTTTGAATCATCAGAATTTCAGATTTTTTTTTCCTTCCTACAGAGTTCCACACACATACGTGTACACACACACACACAGACACACACGATTAAGGTTAAGATTGTTGGGACCAAGATGAAGTAACTTCATCTTGCATTATCTATACAGAGGTAAAGTTACCTTAAATAATGGCAGAGTTGTAGAGAAGAGGAATATTGTGATCCAAGTACAAAAAAATCCTTAAAAATAAGTATAAGGAGAGGGGGAAAAATTCTCTGAATCCCAGTGGTAAGGATTTGGGAAAATGTTAATTTAAATAAGGTACGAGCAACAAGAATGATGTTCAATTCCAGTAACTAGCAAAGCAGTATTTTTTAAATTAATTAATTTATTTGTTGTTTATTAGAGAGAGAGAGAGAAGCAAACTCCCTGCTGTGCAGAGAGCTCAACATGGGGCTCCATCCCAGGACCCTGAAATCATAACCTGAGCCAAAGGCAGACACTTAACCAACTGAGCTACCCAGGCACCCCTAAAGCAATATCACTGCATACTTTTGATGGAAATCTAAATGTGTGTAGCCACTATGGAAAACAGTATGATGCGTCCTAAGAAACAAACAAACAAACAAAAACAAAAACAAAAACAAAACAAAGATAATTATATCTGATACCGCAGCTCCACTTATAGGTATATCTAAAAAAAAAAAAAATAAAAACAGGGTTTCAGAAAGATATCTGGACACTCATATTTATAGTGGCTTTATTCAGAATAGCCAAAAGATGGAAGATCCCAAGAATCTATCAATAGATGAATAAATAAATGAAATGTGGTCTATGCATACAATGGGATATTATTCAGTTTTTAAAAGGAAAGAAATACTGGCATATATTACAACATGGGTGACTCTTGAGGACATTTTTCTAAATAAAATAAACCAGTCACAAAAGTACAAATACTATTTACTGCACTTGTTTGAGTATCTAACACAGTCAAATTGCTAAAAACAGAAAGTAGAATGGTGACTGTCAGGAATTGAGGAGAGAGAAAAATAGGAAATAAAGTTTAATGGGTGCAAAGTTACAAAAAGTGAAAATGTCCCAGAGATTGATTGTTCAACAATGTGGATATACTTAATACTGAACTGCATACTTAAAAATATTACACTTTATTTAATGTGTATTTAACCACAATTGTACATGTTTTTAAATTCCAGATTAAAAAAAAAAAAAAGATGTAATGTGTGATCAGTAGGATACATTGGAAACAATAAGATGAGAGATGATATGTGGGAATGATGAGAAATAGATAAAGAAGCATTACAATTCTGAGGTGAAAATAGGAAAGCTATTGCTAACAAAGATTCTTGAGTTGTGAGTGGTACCCATAAAGGCCAAACAGAAAAGGCAGGAATGGGTTCTAGCCTCAAAATTTCTGAGTAGTCCTTGATTAAAATTTCCTGGTTGGTCATGGCATATGTCTCTAAATAGCTTTTAGGTTCTGATTTGTACTTGTTATTTAAGACTGGCACTGGTATGTGGACTCAGAATATTTAGGCTATAGATTTTCAGTCTAAGCAATATTTCCTGGATGGATCTGATGTGTTCAATTAAGTAAAATTGGAAGCCTGAATTTTTATCAGTATTGAGAACAAAAAAAAAAAAAAAGTTTGTGTAAAATATTCAAAACAAATTTTCTTTGTTGACATAATTTATATTTTTCTTTACCCTTTGTTCTTATGAGTTTGTACAGTCTTAGATTTTTTGTGTCTATTTTGAATACACTGACACTTTTCATACTTTTTTTAATACTATCATTATAACATTCTGTTATATATTTTTTGACTCAATGACATTCATCCAGCTTTATTCTCTCAGGGCATGGTTCTACTTTTATGCCTTACTTCCCAGAATTACATGATTTAATTCAGGTACTTAAATTCCTTTCAAATAAAATGATATATGACATATATGTCTGAAAATAATAAAAAGGATTGGATAGACCATATAAGTCTTAGAGAAATATATGCTATGTTAAAGTTTCAGTTTCACTTTAAATTTGCTCAATGAGTATATAATATTCACCAATCCACTGGACCTAGACTCTTCTCTTTAGAATAAAAATAATACTACTTAACTCTGAAATTAGTGATAGTATATAAATAAGCAGATACATACAAAGCAATAGATTTGGGGAAGGTTCAGAACAATGTTGAGAATAATGAAAAAAATAGATTTTGGATATAATTTTTCTTTGTTTTTTAGAATCTGGAACCAAGCCTATATGAAAATGTTAGAATATATTAAACATCAGAGAATTGCATAAAATTATGTGTATAGTTTAAGTCATTCTAGAGCAAGTATTGCTAGAACTTAGCAACTTTCCTAAGTCCCTCTTCCCTAATTATACTCAGACTGGGAGAAAATATTTGCAAAACACACATCTAATAAAGGACTGTTATCCAAAGTATACATAGACCTCATAAAGCATAATAAGAAAACAAAAAAGATTTAAAAAATAGGCCAAAGACCTTAACAGAGACCTCACCAAATAAGGTATGTAGATAACAAATAAGTTAATGAAAAGATATGACACATAATATGTTATCAGGAAAATGCAAATTAAATCAGTAAGATACCACCTAGAACTCTAACAATATCAGTTCTATTGAGGATATGGAGCAAGAGGAAATCTCATTAATTATTAGTAGGAATGCAAAAAGTCACAGCCACTTTGGAAGAGTTTGGTGGTTTCCTATAAAACTCATCATTTATCTAAGCATATTCTCACTATAAAATCCATTAAGCACAATCCTGGGTATTAACCTCAAAGAACTGAAAAGTTACGTTGACACAAAAACCTGCAGTGTATGTTTATAATATTTTACTTATAATTGTTAAAACCTGGAAGGAACAAAGATGTCCTTCATTAAGAAAATGGATAAATTATGGTATATCCAGTCAGAACTAAAAGGAAACAAACTATCAAGCCGTAGAAAGATATGGAAGAAAGTTATGTGCATATTACTAAGTGAGAGAAGCCAATCTAAAATGCTTAGATGCTGTACTATTCCAATTATATAACATGCTTTCTAAAGATAAATGTGGAACTGCTTTTATTATGTTTTTCTTTTGAGTTATCTCTCTTGCTGTTTTATAGGAATTCAACATATTTTCAGGGTATGCACTAGTCATATGCATAGGGAATATTTTCTTATTGTTGATGTTCTCATTGTATTAATAGTGTCTTTGGATGAAATGAAACTCTTAATTTGAATGTCATCTTCTTCACTAAGTTATTTTTTTTATTTATGATTACTGTTTTAGTTGCTATTCAAGGAAATACTACTTACAATTAGGTCATTAATATAATTTCTTACATTATTTATAAAATATTGTTTTCACTTTAAAATCCAGCTACAACTGATGATTGTGTATATTTTAAATTTGGATTCAGTTTCACTTCCCTCCTCATATAGATACACAGTTTTTTGTTTTGTTTTGTTTTTAATAATCAATTAACTGAGGCACTTATTTTTTTCCCATTGTTTTGCTGAACCTGTGCTATAGACTAAATTTTGTGTCCTCCTACAATTCCTATGTTGAACCTAATTCTCAAAACAATTGTCCTTAGAGGTGGGGCTCTGAGGAGTCGATTAAGTTCTCAAGGCAGAGACCTCATAATGGGATTCATGCCCTTATAAAAGAGCCTCCAGGGAGCTTTGCCCCTTCCACCAGGTGAGGACACAGTGACAAGATAACCATTTACAAACCAGGAGGCAGTCACCAGACACTGAATCTACTATTATCTGTATCTTGGACTTTCCAGAAATATGAGAAATAAATGCTTGTTGTTTAAAATGCCCAATATAATGTTTTTGTTTGTTTGTTTTACATAACAGCCCAGATGGAATAAGACCAGAATGAAAACAAAAGATTAGTGGTTGTCAAGAATTGAAAGTGAGGAAGTGTTTGGTTTGAGATGGACCTAGAGGAAAACTTTTAGAGTGAGGGAACTGCTCTGTCTGTTACTAGGGTTGTGGTTACATAAGTCTATAAATGTTTCAAAAATCATAAAATTTAATATCAAAAAGAATAAATTTTAATGCTTACCAAACTGACATAAAACAAGTAATAAGAACAACAAAACAGGACATCAGGGGATCCTGATAGGAAATGCAGGTGGTGACAAATGAATGGAACTCTATTATGAACCTATGGCATAACCTCACTACAAAGGTGGGAACAGAACTCTATTATAAATGTATGACATAACCTCACTGCAGAGATGGGGCAAAATGAACTGATCTAATTTTGGAAAACTGCATTTTTACTGGAAACTACAAGTGTAAGGCTAAAGATAAAAAGGAACTATTTTCTATAGATAAACACCAGATTCTAGCTGGTAAATTTGCTTCTCATTGGACACAGATTTAAAATGGATCTGGTTTACATATATACATATTGAAAGAATAAATAAATGAATAGTAGCTACAGTATTTTAAATATCAGCCATTCTAGTATTTGTGCAATAATAATATTTAATTAAGATCTTAATATATATTCTCCTTATTACTAATGGTGTTTAGCAAAATTATATATGTTTATTCACTATTTTAAATATTCTTTATATATTCTAGAGACAAAATCTTCAACAGATAATTATTCCACATGTTGTTTCCCAGTTAGATGTGACTTTCCTTTTTAAACTATTTTAAGAGTACATTTTAAGTGACAAATATTTTTAATTTTGATGAAGACTAATTAATCAAAATTTTTGTTCTATTTCCCTTCTATTTCATAAATGATTGATTAATCTATAGCAACCAGCGTTTTCTCTTTTTTAAAAATTTCCTACTTTGTAGTGTTACATTTTATATTGAATTTATAATAGATTATATATTAATTTGTATATGATGTAATGTACATGTCAAATTATTGTTTTCTGTACATAAATACCCAACTCTTCCAGTACCATTTGTTAAAAAAATATTTTTCCATTGATTACATGATATATTTGCAAAAATCAGTTAGCTATATGTTTTTTCTTTATTTTGCTTTATTTGCTTTATTTACTTTATATTGCTTTTCATAAGTGCATATATTGATGACAATGATTAACTATACTGAATACTCTAGTTTTATAGTTGTGTTACAAGTATACAAGTACAATAAACACCCAACTTTGTTTTTCATTTTTAAACTTATTTGGCTCTTCAGGTCTTTTGCACTTCCAGATAAACATTAGAATCTACTTGACCCTTTGTACAAAAGCCTATCAGGATTTTTTTTTTTTAAGATGTTTTTTTTTATTGGACAGAGAGAGACAAGGTGAGAGAGGGAACACACAAAGGGGGAGTGGGAGAGGAAGAAGGTTTCCTGTTGTCAGGGAGCTCAACGAAGGGTTAGATCCCAGGATTCTGGGATCATGACTGGAGCCTGAGGCAGATGCTTAACAAATGAGCCACCCAGGCACTCCATTTATCAGAATTTTGATTGATTTTTTTTTTGAATCTATAAGTTAACTTGAGGACTACTAACATTATAAAAATAACTAGCCTATTTTTGAGTCGAGTATATCACTTATTTAAATTTTTAATCTTTCTTAGCTAGGTTTTTTAGTTTTAAGTTTTGCCTGTATATTATTAAAACTATCTCTAAATATTTTATATTTTTTCTATAGCAGGTAGTGCTATTTACTTATTAATTTTATCATTTCTGATAAATAGAAATATTACTCATTTTTGTATGTTGATCCTGCAACTTTGTTAAACTCATCAGTTCCAGTGGTTTTTTGAAGATATTTTAGGTATTTATTTGAGAGAGCAAGGGGGAGAGAGGGAGGAGAGAGAGAGTGAGCAAAAGCAAGAGGCAGGAGCAGAGGAAGAGAGAGAAGTAGGCACCCTGCTCAGCAGGGAGCCTGACGTAGGGCTCTTTCAAGGACCCTGAGACCATGACCTGTGCCAAAGGCAGATGCTTAACCGACTGAGCCACCCAGGTGCCCTCCAGTGACATTTTGTAAGTGTAATGGAAATGTTTAATATAGGATTATGTGTTTGTAAAGAGAGGCAGGTTTACTTCATATAAAATATTTCATTTCTCTTGCTTGGTTATTGAATGTGCTAGGTACCCCAGTACAATGTTGAATTGTAATGGTGACAATATGTGATTAAAGAGATATTTGAAGTTACAATACTCCTAAAGTTATTATATAGTCTAGGAGAGTAATGCAGGTAAAAATTAATATTACAGAGGAGAGACAAGATGGCGGAGAACTAGGAGGAGGCACCATTTCAACCTGTATCCTAAAGTGAGCTGATTACCTACCAAAGAACTCTGATCACCCATGAAATCAGCCTGAGATTAGAATAATACATGTCTGGATCTCTACAGAGGCAGAAGATGCCAGTGGGCAGGTAAAGCAGAGTGGGAATGTTGGACTAATATCAGAAGATAAACAAAAGGGGGAGGGAGCCACCAGAAGCGACCTATTGGGAAGTATTACCCCAATACAAGAGTGCCCTGTGACTGGGAACCATCATTAACTTAGAGTTTGGTTGAAAGCACTCAAAAAAAGCAAAGGATCTTGGGGGGAAATTGTGGGAATCGGGGTGGTTGGGGACAGGGGCTCAAGTCCCCAGACCCAGGATAGCCACCCCTGGTGCTGAGCCAGAGAGAGTGTGGCGAAGAAACCAGATCTTGGTCCCTGAGCCCCGAGCGCACCTGAGAGCGCGTGGTGTGCGGCTCCCATGAGGGACTGGGAGCCTTGCCAGCCGGCACAACCACAGCCTATTTGCAGTCCCCATGTGTGTGCCGAACCGCGCTATCAGAGTCTGAGTTGCACTCCACACTGGCGCAGGTGCCAGCCCAGTGCTCTTGGTCCCAGAAAGTCTGAGTACTCCCAGCCCGGGCCAGCGGGAAAATCTTAGTGTGCTATCGCTGCTTGGGGCATTCTGGAGGTTTGGAGCTGCCCAGACAGCTGCCACTGTCATAGTTTTGGGTACAAGCAGGAGTTCCTGCATCCCCAGGGACCACTCTGCCAGTGGCCAAGGGGGAATTTATGTGCTCTGGAGCACCCAGAGAGGAACAGACTGAGGCTTCTCTCTGAGAGGGAGGTCTGGGTGCAGTTTGCTTTCCTCTAAACCTCTAAAAACCATCAAAAGATGTCAAGGCAAGAGAAAACAAACAAACGAACAAACAAACAAAAAAAACCTCCAGAGAACAAAAGCTTGAAAAACCGGTTTCCTCAGAGCCCACCCCCTTGAGGGGAGAGGGAGGACTTAACTCAGGAAGCACTGCCTGAAAACCCATGTGGCAGGCCCCTCCCCAAGAAAGCCAACGGGAAAAAAAAAAAAAAAGACAACAGAACAACCACCACTACTTCATAGATACAACTTTTATTTTTATTTCATTCCTATTATTCTGTTTCATTTTTTATAGATAATTTTTTAAACTATTTACCATCACAGTGAGATGTCCAGTACATCAAATTCCATAAAACCTTTAAACCTGAACATTTTGATACATATACCTGCATTTTTCTTTTGCTTTTCTATTTTTTTTAAATTTTTTAAAATTTCATTTTAGTTTAGTTTAGTTTATCCATTTTTTATTTTTACTTTTTATATTCATATAGAGTTAAACTTCAAGGTAGTCCCCTTTCCCCAATTATTGCTACCCCTATAGGTAAACCAATTTTTAATACCCGTTTATCTTAGGAAAGTTCGAGGAACTACAGAACACTCATGAAAGAAATTGAAGAAGACACAAAAAAGATGGAAGACTATTCCATGCTCTTGGATCAGAAGAATAAACATTGTTAAAATGTCTACACTGCCTAGAGCAATCTATACTTTTAATGCCATTCTGATCAAAATTCCACCGGTATTTTTCAAAGAGCTGGAGCAAATAATCCTAAAATTTGTATAGAATCAGAAGAGACCCCAAATTGCTAAGGAAATGTTGAAAAAGAAAAACAAAACTGGGGGCATCACGTTACCTGATTTCAAGCTTTACTACAAAGCTGTGATCACCAAGACAGCATGGTACTGGCATAAAAACAGACACATAGACCAGTGGAACAGAGTAGAGAGCCCAGATATGGACCCTCAACTCCATGGTCAAATAGTCTTCGACAAAGCAGGAAAAAATATACAGTGGAAAAAAGACAGTCTCTTCAATAAATGGTGCTGGGAAAATCGGACAGCTATGTGTAGAAGAATGAAACTCGACCATCCTCTTACACCGTACACAAAGATAAACTCGAAATGGATAAAAGACCTCAATGTGAGACAGGAATCCATCAGAATCCTAGAGGAGAACATAGGCAGTAACCTCTTCGATATCAGCCACAGCAACTTCTTTCAAGATATATCTCCAAAGGCAAAGGAAACAGAAACAAAAATGAACCTTTGGGACTTCATCAAGATCAAAAGCTTCTGCACAGCAAAGGAAACAGTCAACAAAACAAAGAGGCAACCCACGGAATGGGAGAAGATATTTGCAAATGACAGTACAGACAAAAGGTTGATATCCAGGATCTATAAAGAACTTCTCAAACTCAACACACACAAAACAGATAATCATGTCAAAAAGTGGGCAGAAGACATGAACAGACACTTCTCCCATGAAGACATACAAATGGCTATCAGACACATGAAAAAATGTTCATCATCACTAGCCATCAGGGAGATTCAAATTAAAACCACACTGAGATACCACCTTACACCAGTTAGAATGGCCAAAATTAGCAAGACAGGAAACAACGTGTGTTGGAGAGGATGTGGAGAAAGGGGAACCCTCTTGCACTGTTGGTGGGAATGCAAGTTGGTGCAGCCACTTTGGAAAACAGTGTGGAGATTCCTTAAGAAATTAAAAATAGAACTTCCCTATGACCCTGCAATTGCACTACTGGGTATTTACCCCAACGATACAGATGTGGTGAAAAGAAGGGCCATCTGTACCCCAATGTTTATAGCAGCCATGGCCACGGTCGCCAAACTGTGGAAAGAACCAAGATGCCCTTCAATGGATGAATGGATAAGGAAGATGTGGTCCATATACACTATGGAGTATTATACCCCCATCAGAAAGGATGAATACCCAACTTTCATATCAACATGGACGGGACTGCAAGGGATTATGCTGAGTGAAATAAGTCAAGCAGAGAGAGTCAATTATCATATGGTTTCACTTATTTGTGGAGCATAACAAATAACATGGAGGACATGGGGAGATGGGGAGGAGAAGGGAGTTGAGGGAAATTGGAAGGGGAGATGAACCATGAGAGACTGTGGACTCTCAAAAACAATCTGAGGGTTTTGAAGGGGCGGGGGGTGAGAGGTTGGGGGAGCCAGGTGGTGGGTATTATGGAGAGCACATATTGCATGGAGCACTGGGTGTGGTGCATAAACAATGAATTCTGTTATGCTGAAAGAAATAAAAAAACAAAAAAAAAATATCCAGTACTCTATATCCTCTCAAAATAGCCACTGTAACATTTTGGAGTGCTTCTTTCCATTCGTTGTTTAAGCTTTAACTATAGGCTTACATTGCGAACATAATTTTCTCATAATTTTTATCTTTTTTTCACTTAACATTATATCATAAAAAATTGTTTTTATGATAATAACTTTTGTGTCATTTTATTAATTAAAATATTTCAATGTATTCAACAATTTTACTTCATGTTTTACATTTATTTATTTATTTATTTATTTATTTTGGTAACACATGTAATGTTGCATTGAATCTCTCTGTGTATCAACACATTTTAGAATACCTCATAGGACAAAGTTACTAGATATGGAATTAGTTCATTTTCAAAATGATAATTTATACATACTTCCCTAAATTTATATATCTAATTATTAATATCAAGATCTTTTTTAAGAATGCTTTGATGGTGGCAACTGTAAGAACATGGGACCCTTCATCAATGGATATTACTTTCCCACACGTTATAGGTTCAATTTTGTCCCCCCTCAAAGATATATGTTAAAACCCTAATTCCTAGATTTCAAGATGTGATGTTATTTAGAAATAAGGCTATGGAAGATATAAATAAAGATAAAGTCATACCTTCCTAGGATGGGTGCTCAATGCAATCTGACTGGTGTCCTTCTCAACAGAGAGGAGAAACAGACACATGAGAGGAGAGTATCATGTAAAAATTATGGCATAGAGGATTGTAATTATGCAACTATAAGTCAAGGGATGCTGAGGATTGCATGCAATCCATCAGAAATTATTAAAAGGTAAGGAAGGATTCTCCCATATAAGTTTTAGAGAGAAGATGAGCTTGTTGAGCTTAATTTTGCAATTTTAGCTTCTAGAACTGTGAGACAGTAAATTTCTGCTGTTTTGAGACATCTAGTTTGTGGCAGTTTGTTATGGTAGTCCTAGGAAAGTAATACACCACACAAACAGCACATTCACACACACACACACACACACACACACACACACACACACACACTCTACCCAACCTTCCTCCAACTGTCATTTTTCCTTCTACAGATACTTTGCTCTTTGTATTACTAATTCAACTAGATCCTTTCTACTTCAATCTTGGAGCTGACATGCTTCTGGCCACCTAAGACCCTGCTCATGCAAATGTTTACCTTGCTTCAAAGCCTCCAGTGTTTTGTTTTGTTGTTGTTGTTGTTGTTATTGCTTTTCCTTGCTTATTTTTTCCTAGGGCATAAAGTCTCTTTTTATGTTTTCTGATTGCCTAAAAGAGATCCTAATATTTCTCTTTTTATTGATCTCTTCATTAAACCTCTTCAGATTAACACCTTTTGATATTTTTTCTTATTTTCCCAAAAGTCTATTTTAAATTAATTAGATATTTATTAAATCAGTATTAAAAAAAAAACCCTCACACTTATAGTTTTATTATCATGGCTTCCTCTAACAAAAAAGAAAATATTTATATAAACAGGATTTGGGAGGTTCTAGCATGTTTATTATGAAAAGGGTTTTTTATGTATTAAAAGAAACTATCTTGCAGCTGCTGGGAATCAGTACTGAGTTTACTCAGTGAGTTACAGCTTGGATAAACTTGTTATTTACATTTGAAGTCTGTTTTTTTTTTTCAACTGAGATATTTAAAAATGAATTTTAATAATAAACTGCCACATTATTCATTTTAGTTGATTTAGAGCAATGTTTAGAGAACTGAGAAAGTTGATTAAAATAACTTGTTCTATTTGTCATCCAGGCCTATAAATTTTGTAGTAGTTTAATAATTCCTTTTGCTCAAATTTAAGCTAAGCTGTTAGTTTGCTCTCATTTAGGGGTTGTGAAGGCAGAAAGTGAAGGCATCCCCTCTATAAATTTTAACAGGCCACAAAGTTCTCACACACAATGTAAGTACATAGAGTAGTGTTTTAGAAACATGTCTTATTAAGAACAGCATCTTGGCCTCTTTTCTCTTTTCTTTCTTTCTTTCTTTTTTTTTTTTTTTAAGATTTTATTTATTTATTTGTCAGACAGAACTCACAAGTAGGCAGAGAGGCAGGCAGAGAGAGAGGAGGAAGCAGGCTCCCCATGGAGAAGAGAGCCTGATGTGGGGCTCGATCCCAGGGCCCTGGGATCATGACCCGAGCCAACGGCAGAGGCTTAACACACTGAGCCACCCAGGGGCCCCATCTCTCTTTTCTTTTCTTTCCCTTATTTTTTTTTTTTAAGATTTTATTTTTAAGTAATCTCTACACCCAATGTGGGATTCAGACACACAATCCTGAGAGCAAGAGTCACATTCTCCATCAACTGAGTCAGCCGGGTGCTGTTAACCTCTTTTCTAACAGTATTACCATTCCTACATTCCTTGGGTATAGAAATTCTGAAGTGCCAGTGCTGTAATTCATAGTTTTTCTCTTTGTTAGGCATTCATTTGGGAATATCTAGAAGGAGGTGTGATATACTCACTTTAAGAAGCTATTTTTTTTTTTCCTGCAAGCAATGTAAATAATTTACCCCCTCACTAATGTAAGGAAATAACAATATAGACTTTTCTATCTCCAAATAGATTCCAGAATAATGATAAAGTTTCTCTATCTATCTGGAGGGGAGGATGTAGCCAGAAGGTTTCCTAATTTTGGGGTCATTCTTCTGAAGTGCATTTCACCACATGTACAGGTACAATCTGTCCCTTACCATGTTATGCTGTCAAGATTGGGGCTTGGGGAACTGGTGCAAGCTGTTGCTCTAGCTGTTGATTTTGCAATGAGAAGTAAAATCTCTTTGTTTCTGACTCAGAGGCAGGCCCTCTTTAAAAGCTACACATACACACCACATACAAATATAGGACATGTTTATATAGGTAGTATGTTGATACAGATATGGATATACAGATAAAGTTAATATAGATTTATACACAACAGCTGCAGGTTTAGTAGCTCATTAGTAGAATAGGAACTCAGACCCTTATAATTTAACAGATCTGTTACACTGCAATACTGATGAAGTTTTAAATTTGCTGTAAACAGATTTATAATATGAAGTGTACATTAAATCATAGCGTTCTATAATGCCAAATTTCCTGATTTTGAAAAATGCAAGAGACTGTCCTGGTTTTTAGAACATATACACTGAAGCATTAAGAACTAAAAGGGCATGATATCTGGAATTTACCTCACATGGTTCAGAGAAAAAAAAAAGAAAGGAAGGAAAAGAAAAAAAGAAAAGAAAAAAAGCCCAAAGAGAGAAATTTGTGAAGTAAATGCAGCAAATGTTCACAAGTGGTGAAACAGGGTGAAAGGTATGAAAAACTCCCCCAAAGACCACCAGAAATGCTTCTTGATCAGTTATAGCTAAATTCATTAGACCTCTTGCTGCAAGGGAAAAAAAAATCCTCACTGTGACCATCTTAGTGGTATATCAAAATGGTTGAATAAGGAAGATAAAAAGACAGGTCTTGCCAGATGGGAAACTGATTAGGATTGTGGAGGTTGATAATGAAATGCTATTGGATTGGTGAACACAGCAAAAATAAAGTCTTGATATAGTTCTTGATGAGCAAGCTATTAGTTTTGATAGGCAATCTGTTTCATTGGTTCAATCTTATCTCCTTGGAGTACATATATATCCTGGAGAAGCACCCAAGACATTTTTGCTTAGTAACAGAACTAACATGGGAACAGGAAATTTTGTTGGCTTTAGTTTTCATCTTAAAAAGTTTAAAAAAAAATTAATTATAGAAGAATACAAATTTGTAAATAATGCATAATAATCTCAGCTCTCTATATAGTTATTGGGGTAAAATATTAGCTAACTGGAAAGACTGTCTAAAAATACCAAATGAATAATTAGATAGATAAACATCATTAAAATAAAGGTCTCTATGAATTTAGTAATCATAATTTCACAGTCATGCAATACCAGAGTAGAATAATATCTTAACTACATGTCCTTGTTGGGTAAATCAGATTATTGAGCAAAAAAGTCAGTAATACCTGTGACTTTATGAACAGTTCCTTTCGTTTTCTGCAGAAGTCAGAAATCATGTCTGAGTTCACAAAAATAAACATTGAAGAAATGATGAATGTTTGTGTAAAAATGTGTTATATATAAGCAATGTAGAGGCTCATAAAACCCTGTTTCAAACAGGTGGTTGTTACTAATTATGCTATAGTTGTTTGACCCACATTTATAGTCACTGTTATACAACACACTGCTATGAGAAACTTGTCAAGAATATTAGTGATCATAAATCATCATGTTGTGGTATTTTTGTTTTCCACTTTTCACACTATTTTTAAATGTAAAGATTTGCTATGAGTAAACGCTAAAAGATATCAAAATGCATAACAAGACTCAGTGTTATCCTTTTAAGTTTTAAACTTTCTTGGTATTTTCCTGCCATGTTTCTACAAATATGTAAGTTTCATACTGAGAGCACAATAATCTCAAAATTGAAAGAACAACAATTTTCAAGCATTATCAATAAACTAACTATATCACAGTTTATATACTTTTTATACACTTAAATTGTTTATATGTGAATATTTATATATTGTCACACACATCACTACATATGGAATAAAATACATCCAAAAATGCATACTCAATGTATCAATGCCTTCAAAACTAAGAAGGAAAGCAACAAATTGTTTTTAAACCATTTTAAATTTGTGCATCTGTGTTATATACATATATATATGATCTCTCTCTCCATATGCATAAAGATTATTTATTATGTATATGTTTTATATGAGTATATAAAATTTTAATATATGTATTAAAATATATTTATGCATTATATATGCATACATACATACACACAGCCATATGCTTATTTGAAAGGCAAATTTCTCAGGCTTATTTTTTAATGTCACCTTCTGCTCTCTAACATGTTCACTTCCTTAGAAGTGTAAGTACCAATTCTCAGCTACTTAAATATTGTCTAACATTACAGGGAAAACAAGCAAAAGTGTTGCATAAAAGAGGCACAATCAAGCTTCCTTTATGGATGGGTATGGATTATAGAGCTTCATTTGTGTTTTTCAAAATTACATTTGCACATTTTCCTGGGGCATGAATCTGTGGTGACATGCTGGTATCACACTTTCTAAAGCATGATCACAGAAATAGATCTATGAATAATTGAGTTAACCCAAACCATAATATAATTTAATATATTCATAAGTAGCATACCTCCACTTATAAATTTCTGGTGTTGTTCAAATTTTTTTATGTTAAATTTATAAGATAACTGTAACATTAAAGATTGTCCTTAGGTTTTTTCATTATTGATAACTTTTTGGGTAGTTTTTTGTTTTTTTTTAATATCATTGACTGATGGTATTTGATGTTTTTTTTTATGGTACAGTTCTTACTATTTTTTAAAAATAGTTTGAGTAAGTTATATTTTAACTGATCTACTTTTGACTAGACAAGCAAATTTCAGATTATCCACTGTGTGAATTGAGACATCACGATCATTATTATTATTAATTATTTTTTAAAATATTTTACTTATTTATTTGACAGAGAGAGACAGAGAGAGGGGGAATACAAGCAGGGGGAGTGGGAGAGGGAGAAGCAGTCTTCCCACTGAGCAGGGAGCCCAATGTGATGCTTGATCCTGGGACCCTGGAATCATGACCTGAGCTGAAGGCAGATGCTTAACCACTGAGCCACCCAGACACCCCATATTATTATTATTAATTATTATTTGTTTTTAGGAATTTCTTTTTTTTAAGATTTTATTTATTTATTTTAGAGATAATGAGAGAGCATGAGTGGGGGGAAGTAAGGGGGAGGGAGAAGACAACCTCCCCAGCAGACTGAGTATGGAGCCCAACTTGGGACTTGACCTCATTGACTCTAAGACCATGACCTGAGCTGAAACCAAGAATCCAAAACTTAACTGACTGAGCCACCCAGGCACCACTAGATATATCTAATTTTGTGATGTATTTTTTTCTTTCTTTCTTTTGTTCTTTTTTTCTTTCTATTACTTTTCTTTGACTTTAAAATGAGTTTCATGTGAACTGCATAGAGGAATTGTAGTTGAGAGAAAGGTGGCAGATGCAGACAGGGCTGGAATTTATGTCTGCCATGAATTGCCTGTATGCCTGTAACAACTATTACTATCCCTATGCCTCAGTTTCCTTGTCTAAAAAAGATGATCTACTTTAGAATGTGTATGAATATTATATGAGCTAATTCATGTTAAACATAGATCTAATAAACAGCAGCAATTAATTAACCAGTGTGTATTAAAGACAATAACATCACACTATATTCCTCGGAGTTGAAACAGGTACTCTAATATATTGTTCACAGGAATCAAATTTTAAAATGCACGTAATTTTTAAATTAGCTATTTTACTTACAGGAATTTATCTCGTAGAACTATTTACACAGAATGCAAAAAATTGCATTACTGACAATATATTGAATTATTGGAAAATAACTAAATTTTCACAATAGAAAATTGCTTTAAAATGTCATCAGTCTTGTGATTAAATAACTTGAAACTGATGTAAGGATGACAAGGTAAAAGTCTACATCAATTTTATGAATGCGGGAAAATATAGAACAGCATGGCTCCATCTAGTAAATATTTGTGTCTTTATTTTTTTTTCATTTTTTTTCATTTTTTAAAGATTTTTATTTATTCATTTTAGAGAGTGAGAGAGTGTACATGAAAGCTGGAGGAGGGACATAATGAGAAGCAGAGAGAAAAAAAAAATTTAAAGATTTTATTTATTTATTTGACAGAGGGAGACACAGAGAGAGAGAGGGAACACAAGCAGGGGGAGTGGAAGAGGGAGAAGCAGGCTTCCCGCTGAGCAGGGAGCCCAATGTGGGCCTTGATCCCAATATCCTGGGATCATGACCTGAGCCAAAGGCAACTGCTTAAGGACTAAGCCACCCAGGCACCCAGAGAGAGAAAATCTTAAGCAGTATTCCCACTAAGCATGGAGCCTGTTGCAGGGCTTAATCTCATCACCTGAGATCATGACCTATAGCAAAAGCGAGTCAGATGGTTAACCAAATGAGTCACCCAAGGCCCCAATATTGCTATATTTAAATGCAAAAACTGAAAAACTCATATCAAAGTGTGGTGATAAAAGATAATTTTAGAATTCATTTAATATTAACAAAAACCATATATATATACACTAGTCCGTAATAGAAAAATATTTATCACATTAGCATACTATTTTCTAAAGATTTAATAGTACGTGTCTTTGTCAGTGAGATATAGGAAGCTGTGTTTACTGTTTTATATATGTTTTTATTATTTGATGTTTTCATAGCAAACATTACTTTTGTAATGAGAATAAGAACCATGACATGTAATGTAACAAAAAACCCTTAAAATCACTGCTACTCTAATTTAAAAAAAGGGTATGTTTATAAATTATTTTTGTCCGTATCATCAAATATAGTAAATATTACTTATCTGCTGCTTCCAAAATATTTTCCTTATACTCAAAATTGTGGGTCTGTGCATGCTGTTAACCCTCCCTGCATTTTTCTTCATTGTCTGTTTAAATTCTGCCTAATCTTTTCACCACACATTTTTTTTAATTAACATACAATGTATCATTTGCTTCAGGGATACAGGTCTGTGAATTATCAGTCTTACACAATTCACAGCACTCACCACAGCACATACCCTCCCCAATGTCCATAACTCAGCCACCCTATCCCTCCCTCCCATCCCACTCCTCAGCAATCCTGTTTGTTTCCTGAGATTAAGAGTTTCTAATGGTTTGTCTCCCTCCCCAGTCTCATTTTTTCATCCCTACACCCCCACAGCTCCCCATCCTTCCTCTCAAGTTCCTCATATCTGAGAGATCATATGGTAATCATCTTTCTCTGATTGACTTATTTTGCTTATTACCCTTTAGTTCCATTCACATTGCAAATGGCAAGATTTCATGGGGTTGCTTTTTTCTTTTTTGATGGCTTCATAGTATTCCATTGTATATATGTACCACATCTTCTTTATCCATTCATCCACTGATGGACATCTAGGTTCTTTCCAAAATTTGGTTAATGTAGTCATTGCTGCCATAAACAGTTGGGTTCACATGCCCCTTCTTTACCACACATTTTTTATGAATCTTTATTAACCAGTTTAATCCACAACTCAGGAATTTCCTTATCTATCTTTCAATTTGACTAACATATTTTTTAAATGTCATATACTATTGCTATTTTTATATGATCATTATTTTTTTAATCATTCATTCATTTGTTCATTGATCTATACCTCTATTCTTCCTAACTTGGTGTTTACCTTCTTGAGGTGTGTTTCTTTAAGTTAATCTGTTTGTCTTCTTACAAAGTCACCCATAATAACTGTGTCTGCATACTTAGTTGATTGATTGGTAAGGTAATTATAGTTCTGATAGGATTATGACCATTTTTGTTAATATTTACATGTTCAAGTAAATTATTCCCAAACACAAAGTGATAAAAAAGTGCATATTCAAATTTCCTATTGCCTGAAGAAAAGAATAATGAACGCTGAGTCTACAGGGAAAATACTTAAAAGACACTTTCACAGAGTCCTTCTAGCAACACGAAATTTATCTGTGATCCTGAGAAGTCCATAATACCCAAGGGATCAGGGGACATCAGGAGTCTCAAAAGCGTTCTTCAAAATTTTACTTTGCCTGGAGAAATGCAATTCAAATTACACTCAGTAATTATTGCTTTCTGTAAGTGAGGTCAAATTTTGTTATTTAAAAAAAAAAATGTTTTCAAGTTTTTAAAAGAAAAAGATTTTTCCTGTGGAGAAGGAGCAGTTAAGTTAAATGAATTGTGTATATTTGTTTACTATATGAGCCTTCTGTTGTAGTCATACCAAGAATGCAGAAAGCAATATATAAACCCTGTAAATATCATGGTTAAGAACTGAACAGTTGACCTTAAAAATAAAATCCATTTACATATGAAATGTAAATGTAATGTGATGTATCAACTATCAGAAATAATATGAACCTATAGGTACATAGGGTATCTAGAGAATAGATATATGTTCAAAAGAATATAATATATATACATACATACATAGACTTTGGTACTAAAATGATTAATTTAAAAAGAAAAGCATTAACTATTAGATTGAAATAACTCATAAAACCAAATAAATATGTGTGATTATGAAAATTTCTTACATTTAGTCATTAATTTATTAAAATTTAATAAAAACAAACATAAAATGTGCTGCACTAACTTCTCCTTTAGAAATGAGAAAGTTGAATTCCAGAAAGGTAATAAATAGGAAAAAAAAAAACCAAAACAAAAACAGTAACAAAATTTCTGTTTCATGACTTCTTATTCAGTGCTGTGTCCAGGCATCATTTATGGATGAACACTGTTAAACTCACTCAAAATGTCACCAAGAGACCTCTTTTTTTTTAAAGATTTTATTTATTTGTCAGGGAGAGGGAGAGAGCACAAGCAGGGGGAGTGGCAGGAGGAGGGGAAGAAGCTGGCTCCCCACTGAACAAGTGGCCCAAAACAGGACTCCATCCCAAGGATCCTGGGATCATGACCTTAGCTGAAGGCAGAAGCTTAACTGAACAACCCAGGCATCCCACCAAGAGATCTCTTTATTTTTACTTTATTTACTTTTTTTTTTTACTATTATTTATTTTATTTTTAGTATTACTAGTAAATACTATTTTTTAAGTATTTTACTATTTTACTAAGTATTATTACTTATTTTTACTATTATTTACTTTATTTATTTATTTTTTTTTTACTATTATTTACTTTATTAAGTAAAGCTAAGGGGTGCCTGGGTGGCTCAGTGTGTTAAAGCCCCTGCCTTCAGCTCAGGTCATAATCCCAGGGTCCTGGGATCGAGCCTCACATCGGGCTCTCTGCTCCACATGGAGCCTGCTTCCTCCTCTCTCTGCCTGCCTCTCTGCCTACTTGTGATCTCTGTCTGTCAAATAAATAAACAAAATCTTTAAAAAAAAATAAATAAAGTAAAGCTAAATTTATTCAGTTTTAACTTCAGTAAGGAAGCACACTAAAACATTTTGACAGTGTCTCTGAAAGGGAAAAAATAAGTGGAATATTTATTATGTTTTCAATTTGGGGCCATAAGATTAGAGTTTCAAGGTAGAGAACTTATTAGGATTGGACAAAGTTTTGTTTTTTTTTGTTTGTTTGTTTGTTTGTTTTCAAGTTTTTTTTTGCATTGGTGAACACATGAACAGCCATGTTAAAGTGAGTTTTAAAATGAAGCTATATTTGATAAGTAGTTGACAAGTTGTCCAACTGACTGGACTACTTCATCTGATAAATCTATCTGTAAGAATTTCCTTAAAGAAACAGCCAATTCATTTACCCATTTATGGTCTTATCTTTCTCAAAGTTTCTTAGAAAACACAATTCATGTTGATATAGGTCATCTACATTCTTATATGTCATGCTAACATATCGAGTCAACTTTCAGTTCTTGTTTTGTAGTCATTCTTAGCCCAAGCTGGAATTAGCCTAGGGAAATGATCAGTCCAATCCACACCATGGTTTGAAGAGTCATGAATACACACCAGGTTTCCAGTGGTGGTTGTTTCAATCACTCTATAGATATAGATGATACAGATATAGATACAGATACAGATTTAGATGATATAGATACAGACATATAAATATATGGTTTTGTTGAGTTGTTCCATGTTGGAATATTTAATTGGACAATAAGTAGTAAATAACATTTAAAATTCTGAAGATTACACATTTAAATGCTGAAATGAAATTCTAAGGAAAGGAGGGCAGGTATTGCATGGAGCACTGGGTGTGCTGCATAAACAAAGAATCTTAGAACACTAAAAAAAATAAAATAAAGTTAAAAAAAATATTAAGATAAAAGTTTTTAGTTACTTCAAATAAGGAGCCAAAATATCCTCAATTAAATCAAGGCCAATCCAAAAAGTTGACCACATAGGAATAATAGCTAAATATTCCATTTTTATTGTTTTGTTCATTTGTTTCCTGGATATTAACAATATTAAAAATTTCAGATGGAAGCTGGGATAGAAGTACAATATTCTTCCTTTAAAATAAACAACCTTGAGTGTCTTATATTATATCTAAGGCAGCTCTGTTTTGAAATAATGCCTTCTTGGTTTCACAAACTCCTTGAGTGAAAATTTCTGTGAGCTTAATGACATTGTGTATCTACACAGTCAATCTTTGAATGCTTGCTTTCTCAAACTCTCCTTGACTCCTGAGAGCATAATATAGAGGCTTGAGAATAGAAATAAGCCCTCCAAAATTCACCTTAAGTTTTATGATTTCAAATCTCAAATTAATGCCTGTATTTATTTTTTTCTACAAATATCAAATTATATTATGATCATTTTTTCTGAGATTAGGAAACAATGGGTCAAAATGAACCTTGAATGTTTTTGATAATTAGGAAGTTCTAGAGGAGGTAGCATTGAAAATCTAATGCTAAATCACAACATTCCCATTCATAATTTTGTTCCCAGGTAAGCTATTGGTTACTATGACTTAGTTAAGTAACATGTGACTATTTCAGAAAAGTAAGAAATCCATTTTCTGAAGTAGCCAGTGAGACTATAAAAATTCAAAAAATATTTAAGTAAACACTACAGAAAAGTTGTAAATCACTGTTAGCCTCTCACAAGTGAAAAATTTAATTCTTTGAGATAAATTTGTACTTAATGAGCTTAGTTTTAGCTAAATTGTAACTCTTCTTTAGAAATGGTATCTCCTTTCTAGGCTAGAAAATTAAGTAGATAAATGGAATCATGCTTAACTCTTATCTTTATAACATAACTAGAGTTATTGGCCTATTTGTCAGTTAAGTGTAAATTCACAGGGAAGTTTAACTTTTTGTTTATGGTTGTGGATATGTGAAAAGTAAGGAGGGCTTTAGTAAAAATATGGAGCTATTCAAGCATGTTGTTGATTGTCCAGAAAAACAAAACAAAACAGACATTGATCCAATGGCTCATTAAAGAAAACAGAACACAGAGCTATAATAAAAGAATAAGTGTGGAAAATTAAAGATGGAGGTATAAGAAAATCTTGAGGTCACCTCTTCCTATTGACATAGCAAGCCTACAATTACATTGGAGTAATTCCCTCCAAAGGGGGCCTAGAAACTAGGTAAATATAGCCTCCACAAGAGGAAGCACCAAGATGGGTAGAAGATGGAGACACATGGTCTCACTGAGGGAAACACACACACACACACACACACACACACACACACACACACACACCAGGCAAGGCAGTGCATGGTTGGGGGGGGGGGGTCTTGAGTGCATGGAACATCCCTGAGGAACAAGAGATTTGAGCTCCACATCAGGTATTCCAATCCTTAAATAATGCATTGAAATACATGGCTTTGAAAACCAATCAGGACTATGTCTGGGAAAACAGTAGAACTATAAGGAAAGGAAAAGATGCTTTTAAAAAGCTCAAGTACAGCCTCACTCAACCTGGAATCAACCAGAGAGGCAGGAAGCAGCTGGGCCTCTCCTCAGGAAGAGAGACACTGGCAGTAGCAATTTTTGCTATTTAGTCATACTGATCATGGCACCAGTGATTGCCATTTTGGAATGCTCTCTCTAGACTGTTGCTGCAAGGGAGTGGGCACCACTTAGAGACCCACAAACCCTGAACATAGGATGAACCTCAAAGCCCATGGTAGGATGACCCTACCTACCTGCATAACCACAGTTATTGCAGTGGGGTTTCCTGGTCAGCTGTGTCAGGGGCAAGTCCTTGTAAGCAGTGAAGCTATGGGCCATCCCTTTCCACCATAACATGCACAGCAGTCATGACCAGGCTTCACAGCCATTTAGGTTGGCAGCCAGCCATGCCCACCAATATGCCTGCAGAAGTCAGGTTCAGCTGCCTGAGAGGGGACATGTAGCTCACACAGAGAACAACCTCCGATGGCCAAGATATTGTTCTTTTTGATCCCACAGGACATCTCCCACAAAAGACCATTCTTTTAAGACTGGGAAATGTAGCTGAACAACACAATACATAGGAACAAACAGAGAGTTAAATAATATGAGGAGATAGATGAATATGTTCCAAAGGAAAGAAAAAGACAAAGCCTTAAAAAAAGAACTAACCAAATGGAGATAAGCAATCCAGCAGATTAAAAAAAAAAAAAAATGAAGCAATGTTCATAAAGATATTTACTGAACTCAGGAGAAGAATGAATGAACAGAGTGAGAACATCAGCAAAAAGATAGAAAATATATTTTAAAAAGTAACAGTGTTTAAAAAAGCAATAACAGAAATGAAAAATACACTAGAGACAATAAACAGCACATTAGATGATACAGAAGAACAAATCAGGAACCTGGAAGACAGGCTAAGTGAAAATTACCCAACTAAATAGGAAAAATAAATCAAAACAAACAATTTCTTTAAATTAGAAAAGTTTAAAGGACCTCTCTGATAACTGAAAGCATACTAACATTCACATTATAGTGGTCCCAGAAGGAGAAGATAGAGATAAAGAGGCAGAAAACTTATTAAAAAAATAATAATAATAGCTGAAAATGACCCTAACTTGGGAAAGGAAACAAACATCCAAGTCCAGGAAACACAGAGGGTTTCAAACAGATGAACTCAAAGTTCCATGCCAAAATACATTATAATTAAAATGTCAAAAAATAAAGATAAAAGGAGAATCTTAAGAACAGCAAGAGAAGAGCAATTAGGGAACCTCTATATAACTATAAGATGATTTTTCACAGAAACTTTGCAGGCCAGAAAAGAATGGCAGAATATATTCAAATTAATGAAAGGAAAACAAAACAAAACAAAACAAAAAACAACAAAGAACAAAAAGCATGCAACAAAAATACTCTACCCAGCAAGGTGAGAATTCAGAATTGGAGAGGATATAAAGAATTCTCAGACAAACAAAAGCCAAAGGAGTTCATCATTATTAAGCCAGCTTTATAAGAAATATTAAGGGGGTTATGTAAGAAGAATAGGCCATAACTAAAAGTAAAAAAATACATGAAAGAAAGAAAAATTATCATTGATAAAGGCAATATATAGAAAAGGTAGTAGGTAAATCATTTATAAAGCTAGTACGAAGATTAAAAGACAAAAGTAGGGGGCGCCTGGGTGACTCAGTGGGTTAAAGCCTCTGCCTTTGGCTCAGGTCATGATCTCAGGGTCCTAGGATCGAGCCCCGCATCGGGCTCTCTGCTCAGCAGGGAGCCCGCTTCCTCCTCTCTCTCTGCCTGCCTCTCTGCCTACTTGTGATCTCTGTCTGTCAAATAAATAAATAAAATCTTTAAAAAAAATAAAATAAAAGACAAAAGTAGTAAAACCAACAATATTGACAATGATAAGTTAAGGAATACACAAAATAAAATTATGTAAAATGCATCAAAAGCATAAAACATGGGGGCTAGAGTAAAAATGTAGGGCTTTTTAGAATTTGTTTGAGCTTAAGTAACCCCAGTTTAAAATAGACTGTTGCATATGTAAGTTTTTATATATGAAATTTATGGTAACCAAAAACATTTGTTAGAAGCTAAGAGAGGGACATACAGTATCCTCCAAACTGAGAAAAAACTTTCAGTACAAGAAATAAAGTGGACAACTCCATACAATTTACAAGTTTATTTAGGGGGCCTGGGGCACTAGCCACAAAGGAGGTAATTTTGCAGACATTAACAAGATAGAGAGCAATAGATGGAGTTAGTAATGTCAGCACTCATACACTGCCCCAACCAACATCTTTATGGATCTTACAGTGTTTACACACCATTCTTCCAAATGACTCTACAGCTAGATATCAGGAGATAACTTGCACCACTATGCCACATCAGCAATATAAACAGCAACATGAAATTAATACTTATAACAAAACAGAAATATATTTCCCCAGAAACCCAGTGAAGAGGTAAACCACCTAGTGAAGGCATTAACAAAGAGATCATTTCCACAGACCCAGCGGTGAAAGCAATTGTGATTTTTAACATAAATAGTGGCCCATGAAGGAAACACTTCATCAGACAACAGGGAGGGACATCAGCAATGTGAGAATAGGGGTGAAAAGACAAATTTTTTCAGGTAATAGACATGGTAAATCTTCATTTACTAATGATACAGTAGCTGTTTGGTCACCATGAGCCTCAATATAATTCCTGGCTTCACATCATTCCTAATTCTTGGTGGACAAGGACAATTCCAGTTACCTTTGGTTTAAAAGAGGTATAGATCAGAATTTGAAGAATGAAACCACCTTGCATCCAACTGCAATATTCACTGGTATCAAGTTGACCCCCATCCTTTGAGGAGCCTTTATTTTGGTACTCTCATACATAGTCTCAGATAGGATCTTATTCCATATTTCGTAACAAGGTAAATCAGGCCAATTCAGTTAAACAATTGTCTCATGTCAGGACATGCTCTTATAGATAGGCTTTCAAAGTCAGGCCTACACTGTGCAAAAAATCATGTAGAAAATTAGCCAGACATTCAAAGAAATCAGAAGATCTTAGGATCTAGCCCAATTTTAAAGATAAACAGCATTCATTCAAGGACAATTAATTAAAACTAAAATCTAATATCCATAAAGATTTGTTACTAAAACATAACTTTTTAAAATGACTCTAATGCTAAGTTGTTTGTAATAAATTTGGCCTAATTATTTATGTAAGTGCAGTGAGAATAAACACTGGCCATAAGGGTTTTTTAAAAACTCCTTTTATGGAATATTTCATAAGGAATTTCAGATTGAACTTTTAACACCCTTAACATAGAGAAGAAGGTAGAGACTTACACAAAATGTTGACAGAGGAATTAATCCCAAAGGAAAGAATAAGATAAAGCCAAGGCCAGAGATCTGTTTGAAACAGATATAAGTAACATGTCTGCTGGAGAATTTAAAGCAATGATCATTAGGTTAATCACTGGGCTTGATAAAATAATAGAAGGCATTGAAGACCCTTACCACAGATATAAAAGAGTTTAGAAAGAATCAGGGACACCTGGGTGGCTCAGTCAGTTAAGTGTCTGATTTTGGCTCAGGTCATGATCTTGGGGTCCTAGGATTGAACACCACAGTTGGTTCCACACTCAGCAGGGAGGCTGCTTGTCCATATTCTTTGCCCTCTGACCCTTCTCCTGCCTGTGCTTCCTCTTTCTCTCTCAAATAATAATAGTTAGGAAAAAAAAAAAGAATCAGAGATGAAGAAGGCAATAAACAAGGTTGGAAAGGGACTTGTTGCAATGAAAAGCAGGCTAAAAGAAGCAGAGGAATGAATTACTGACCTAGAAGAAAAATAATGTAAAATAATTAAGCTGAACAAAAGAGGAAGAATAATTATGGAAAAAAGAGAATAGATTTAGGTAACTCAGAGACTTCATCAAACATAATAACTTTCTTGTTATAGAAGTCCCAGAAGAAGTGAGAGAAAAAGGGACAGAACATTTATTTGAAGAATTAGTAGCAAAAACATCCCTAATATGGGGAAGGAAACATATATCCAGATTTACAAGGCACAGAGAACTTCATCAAAATCAACAAAAGTAGGCCAACACAAAGACATATTGTAATTAAATTTTCAAGATATAGTGGTAAATTAAAAATCTTAAAAGCAACAAGACAAAAGAAGTCCTTAACTTACAAGGGAAGACACATAGGGTTAGCTAGAGATTTCTCAAAAGAAATTTTGCAAGCCAGAAGGGAGGGGAATCATATATTCAATGTGCTGAATGAGAAAAATCTGCAGCCAAGAATAATCTATCCAGCAAGGCTATTATTCAGAACAGAAGAAAAGATAGTTTCCCAAGCAAACAAACACTAAAGCAGCCCTACAAGAAAAGTGGCAAGAAGTGACAAAAAGTGACAAAGAGGGATCAGAGAAGTTTCCAGAAGCAATGATAAAACAAGTAATAAAATTCATATTTATCCATATTACTTTGAATGTAAATGGACTAAATGCTCCAAAAAACAAAACAAAACAAAGCAAAACAAAACAACAACAATTAAAACACATGGCTGGATAAATAAGCAAGACCCATCTATATGCTGCCTGCAAGAGACATATTTTAGGCCTAAAGCTACCTGCAGATTGAAAGTGAAGTGATGGAGAAATATTTATCATGGAAATGTATGCTACCAGAAAACCAGAGTAGCAGTATTATATCAGACAAAATAGACTTTAAAATAAAGATTGTAACAAGAGACAAAGAAGGGTATAAAAAAAGGGACTATTCACCAAGAAAATAAAACAATTATAAATATTTATGCACCCAACATGGGAGCACCCAAATATATAAAACAATTAATAACAAACATGAAGGAAGTAATTGATAATGGTATAATAATAGTAGGGAGTGTTAACACCTCTGTTACATCAATGGACAAATCACCTAAACAGAAAATAAACGAGGAAACAATGACTTTGAAATACACCCTGGACGAGACGGACTTAACAAATAGTATTCACAACACTTCATCTTAAAAGACCAGAATAAACATTCTTTTCAAGGGTGCATTAGATATTCTCTAGAATAGATCACATATTAGGTCACAAATCAGGTCTCAACAAATATAGAGAGATTTAAATCATACCACACATCTTTTCTGACCACAAGGTTATGAAGCTTGAAGTCAACCCCAAGGGGGGAAAAAAAAAATGGGAAAGAGCACAAATAAATGGAGGCTAAATGCCATGGTACTAAATAATGAATGGGTCAACCAGGAAATCAAAGAAAAAGAAAAAAAATTGGAAACAAATGAAAATGAAAACACAAATGCCCAAAACCTTTGGGGTGTAGCAAAAGCAGTCATAAGAGGGAAATACAGAGCAATACAGGCCTACCTCAAGGAGCAAGAAGTCTCAAATAAACAACCAAATCTTAGACCTAAAGGAAATAGAAAAAAGAACAACAAACAAAGCCTAAAGCCAGCAGAAGGAAGGTGATAATAATAGAGCAGAAACAAATAATATAGAAGCTAAAAAAAAAACAATTGAACAAATCAATGAAACCAAGAGCTTGTTCTTTGAAAAAATTGATTAAACTGATAAATCCCTAACCAGACTTATCAAAAATTAAAAAAAAAATCTAAATAAATAAAATCACTAATGAGAGAGGAGAAATAACAACTAAAACCACAGAAATTAAAATATATATATATATATATATATATATATATATATATATATATGAGAATAGTCTGAAAAGCTATATGCTGATGAACAAGGCAACCTGGAAGAAATGGATAAATTCCTAGAAATATATAAACCACCAAAACTGAAAAGGATTGAACAGGCCAAAAACCAGCAAAGAAATTGAATCTGGAATCAAAAAATTCCAACAAACAAAAGTGCAGGGCCAGATGGTTTCATAGGGGAATTCTATCAAACATTTAAAGAAGAATTAATACTTATTCTTCTCAAAATATTCCAAAAAATGAAGAGGAAAGCAAATTTCCAAATTCATTCTACAATTTTATTATGCTGATATTAAAATCAAATGAAGACTCCAAAAAAAAAAAAAAAAAAAAAAAAGACGTCAAAACTTTAAACCTCTTACAGATTACACGATACTCTATATAGGAAACCTAAAAGGCTCCACCCAAAACTGTTAGAACTGAAACATGAATTTGGTAAACTTACATGATGCAAAATCAATGTACAGACATCTGTTTCATTTCTTTCTTTTTTTTTCAATCAGTTTCATTTCTATACATCAATAATGAATCAGCAGAAAGTGAAATCAAGGAATCAATCACATTTACAATTGTACCAAAACCAGTAAGATACCTATGAATAAACTTAACCAAAGAGGTGAAAGGCCTGTACTTCGTAAACTATAAAATACTGATGAAAGAAATGGAAGATGACACAAAGGAATAGAAAGACATTCCAAGAAAAAGAAAGAAAGAAAGACATTCCATGTTCATGCTCATGTTCAATATTTAACAAATATTGTTAAAATATCTATACCACCCAAAGCAATCTAGACATTTAGTGCAATCCCTATCAAAATTCTACCATCAGTTTTCACAGAGATAGAATAAGCAATCCTAAACTTTGAATGGAACTACTGAAGATCCCAAATAGCCAAAGCAATCTTGGTCAGGGGGAAGCAAAACTGCAGGCATCATAGTTTCAGACTTCAAGTTGTATTACAAAGCTGTGGTGATTAAGAGAGTATGGTTCTGGCTAAAAACAGACATTATCAATAGAACAGAATGGAAAATCCAGACATGAACCCACAACTAAAAGGTCAATATATCTTTGACAAAGCAGAAAAAATGGCAGTCTCTTCAATAAATGGTGCTGGGAAAACTGGAGAGCAACATACAAAAGAATGAAATTAGACCATATTTTTACATGATAAACAAAAACAAATTCAAAATGGATGAAAGGCATAGAAATGAGCATGAAACAATAAAAGTTTGTAAGAGAACACAGCCAGAAACTTCTTTGACATTGACCATAACAATTTCTTTCTAGATACGTCTCCTGAGAAGAGGGAAACAATACACAAAAATAAACTCAAAATGTATTGAAGATCTGAATATAAGTCCTAAAACCATAGATAGATGAAAAGAGCCAGTAATCTCTTTCAGATCAGTCTTAGGAATATTTTTCTGAATCTGTCTCCTCACGCAAAGACAATAACAACAACAACAAAATACAAAATAAACAGATGAGACTACATCAAAAAAGCCTTGACACAGTGAAAGAAACCATCAAGAAAGTAAAAGGCAACCTACTGAATGAGAGAAGATATTTGCAAGTGATATAATGAATAAGGGGTTAACATTCAAATATTTAAAGAACTCATATAACTCAACATCAATCAATAAATAAATAAATAAATAATCCAATCAAAAAAGCAGGTGGAGGATCTGAAAAAAAAAATTTAAATAAGACACAAAGCCAACAGGCAAATAAAAAGATTCTCATTATCACTAACCATCAGAGAAGTGCAAATCAAAACCACAATGGGTATCACCTCACACCTGTCAGAATAGCTATTATCAAAACAAACAAACAAAACAAAACAAAACAAAAACAAGAAATAACTGTTGACAAGGATGCTCTTAAAACATTGGAAATAGAACTACCATACAATCAAGCAATTAGAGTTCTAGATATTTACTGAAAATAAACAAATAAAACCCAGTAATTTGGAAAGAAATATGCACCCCTATGTTCAACACAGCATTATTTACAAGAGTCAAGGTATAGAAACAAACAGAATGTACATCAATAGGTAAATGAATAAAGAAGATGTGATATAGATATATAATGTATAATATATAATGGGATATTACTCAACCATAGAAAATAATAAAATCTTGCAATATGTGACACTATAGATGGACCTTGAAGGTCTTATTCTAAGTGAAATAAATCTACCATAGAAAGACAAATGTCATTTAATTTCACTCATATGTGCCATCTAAAAATTGAAACAAGAGACAGGTGGGTGTTTCAGTCAGTTAGACATCTGTCTTTGGCTCAGGTCATGATCCCAGGGTCTTGGAACTGAGGCCCTCATCAGGCTCCCTGTTCAGCTGGGAGTCTGTTTCTCTGCTCCTCCCCCTACTGTGCTCACTCTCTCTCTCAAATAAGTAAATAAATAAATAAAATCTTTTAAAACCAAAGTGAAACAAAACAAGTTAACAAATGAAACAAAACAGAAACAGACTCATAAGTACATGGAACAAATTGACAACTGCCAGAAGTAAAAGAAGGGGGAGTCTGGGCAAAATGGGTAAATGGGATTAAAAGGTACAATTTTCTAAATATAATATAAAACAAGCCAAAGAATGACATGAGCCACCAGAATAGGCAAGGGGCTAGGGAGATTTTTTTCTAGTCTTCGGAGACAGTATGGACCTGCTGTCACCTTGATTTTGGACTTGTGGATTCCAGAATTGTGGGAAAACAAATTCCTGTTGTTTGAGCCCCCGAGTCTGTGGTAATTATTATAATAACCTTATAAAATGAATCCACAATAGTTTGTTGTAAGTGTATAGAAATTCAAATGATTTTTTATAATAAGTTAGTATCCTATATCTTGTTCAATGTACTTAGTAGTTCCAGTAGTTTTAAAAAATGAAATATTTCTGATTTTTCATAAACCGTTCTGTCATATATGCATAAAGACAGATTTAAATGAAGTGTGTTACATCCATAGCATGTAATACCATTCAGTAATAGAAAACTATTGATACACAAGACATCCTGAAAATATCTCTAAAGAATTACACTGAGTGAAAAATACCAATCCCAAAAAGTTAAATAATGTATGATTTTATTTATTTAAGATAGCAAAATGACAAAAGTATAGAAATGGAGAACAGGTTAGTGATCAACAGAGGTTTAAGAAGGGGAATGGTTAGGAGCAAATTAGGTGTGACTGTGAAAGCAAAATATGAGGAGTCTTTGTGTTGGTGGACATCTTCTTTAATTTTACTGTATTAATAACAACACCCTGGTTGTGGAATTGTGCTATAGTATTGAAAAATGTTACCCACTTGTATTATTTCTTATTGTGTTGAAAAATGTTACCCACTTGTATTATTTCTTACCAAACATGTAAGTGTATAATTATTTCAAAATAAAAATTTATTTAAAAAAATTAGTTCAGGGGTGCCTGGGTGACTCAGTCATTAAGCATCTGCCTTTGGCTCAGGTCATGATCCCAGGGTCCTGGGATCAAGCCCAGCATTGGGCTCTCTGCTCAGCAGGAAGCCTGAATCTCCCTCTCCCACTCCCTCTGCTTGTGTTTCCTCTCTCACTGTGTCTCTCTCTGTTACATAAATAAATAAAATCTTGAAAAAAAATAGTTCAATTAAATCTCCTACCTTTCTTGATCTTGTTTTTTACTTTATTACTCTATATATGATAGACTATTTAATGCATTGTTTTAAGTTTTGCCTTATGTATTCAAGTCTTTTTAGAACATAATTTATGTTATCATATTAAAGAGATATTTTTTATTTATTAAGACAGTCACCTATGGATGAATCTGAATTTTTATCTGGCCTCTGTTATATGAATTGTACTAATACACTCTAACTTAATTGCAACATGTAGTTAAGACAAATCTTGACACTTAGTGGAAGGTTATCCCCATCTAGTTTTTTCTTGAAGTGATTCTCACTATTCTTGTTCTTTTGAATTTCATTTAAATTTCATCAGTTTCAAGATCTCTACAATGTTACATAAGTTCTACTAGAATTGATATGAATCTAAAGATTTATTCAATGAGAATTGTCCTCTTGAAAATACTGAGTCCTCAAAACTACATACATTTTATTTATATTTATGTATTTATGTTTCCCTTATGTAAATATTATTTTATGGTTTATTTTGTTGAATAAGAAGTTTAAATTTTTGTTGTTATGGTCAGAATGATTCCTATGTATACAATGATTTTATGATATTTAATTTTTCACTTTTTATGTTGTTGCTTTATGTAAACATAAATTGATTTTTGAGTATTAAATTTTATCCAGTAATATATGTAAATTAATTATAAAAATTTATTGGAAAACCAATTTAGATTTTCTATGAATCCTACATATTATCAGTGAATTATTAATTTCCTTTGTTTTCAATCCTAATATTTTTCATTTCTTTTTTGTTCTTTACAACATAGGCTAGATAATTCAGTATAGTGTATAACAGAAGTGAACCAAGCAAACTTACTTGGCTCATTACTCTTAGAAATAGGCTTCTAACATTTTATTTTTCAGTATGGTTGATTTATGAATATCTTTTTTTATTTTTATTTATTTATTTATTTATTTATTTATTTTCTTTTTTTAAAGATTTTGTTTATTTATTTGAGAGTGAACTAGAGAGAAAAAAATTGCATGACGAAGGGGCAGGGGGAGAAACAGACTCCCTGCTGAGCAGGGAACCCAATGCAGGGCTCAATCCCAGGACCCCAGCACCATAACCTGAACTGAAGGCCGACACTTAACTGACTGAGCCACCTAGGCACCCCTGAATATCTTTTTTAGTAAGCATGTTTAAAAAATCAAATTAAGAATGTTTTATATTATTTTGGGTTTCCTGTGGGCTTTCATCAATAAAGACTGGTGATTTTTAAATTAAATACAATTTCTGTATCTATTAAGATAACCGTATATTCATCTTTAATATATTATATAGTTAAGCTTTTTAACTAAGTATACCTGTATTCTTGTTTAAAATCAAATTGATAGTTGATGCTTTTATTTTGCTTAATTTGTGTTGCTAACATTTTGTTCAGGAATTGTGTATCTATATTAATAAAAAATTTCTCTATAACTTTTAAGTCTGAAAATTTTTGTCTGTTAAATAGAATACTTATTTCTTCTATGATGTGTATGTTTATAATTATGAAATAATAAATATATATAATTATAAAATTAATTTTCTAATTTAAATCGCTCATCTTAAGTGCTTTCAAGTTGCTCCAAATAATACTTGCTTTTTCATCTACTGTCCATGAGTTTTTGATTATTTGAACTTATTTTATATTTCATCCTAATAATTTATAGTTGTATAGATCAATATTCTTTTACTTTAATGGCTTTGCTAAAAAACAATGTACTGCCATAAAATTATCCAAGTGTAATATTAATTTTTTAATTATTTATTTCTTTTCAGTGTAACAGAATTCATTGTTTATGCTCCACACCCAGTCCTCCATGCACACATGCCCTTCTTAATACCCATCACCCGGCTCCCCCAACGTCCCAACCCCCGCCACTTCAAAACCCTCAGACTGTTTTTGAGAGTCCACAGTCTCTCATGGTTCATCTCCTCTTCCAATTTCCCTCAACTCCCTTCTCCTCCCCATCTCCCCATGTCCTCCATGTTATCTGTTATGCTCCACAAATAAGTGAAACCATATGATAATTGACTCTCTCTGCTTGACTTATTTCACTCAGCATAATCCCTTCCAGTCCCGTCCATGTTGATATGAAAGTTGGGTATTCATCCTTTCTGATGGAGGCATAATACTCCATAGTGTATATGGACCACATCTTCCTTATCCATTCATCCATTGAAGGGCATCTTGGTTCTTTCCACAGTTTGGCGACCGTGGCCATGGGCTATAAACATTGGGGTACAGATGGCCCTTCTTTTCACCACATCTGTATCGTTGGGGTAAATACCCAGTAGTGCAATTGCAGGGTCATAGGGAAGCTCTATTTTTAATTTCTTAAGGAATCTCCACACTGTTTTCCAAAGTGGCTGCACCAACTTGCATTCCCACCAACAGTGCAAGAGGGTTCCCCTTTCTCCACATCCTCTCCAACACACGTTGTTTCCTGTCTTGCTAATTTTGGCCATTCTAACTGGTGTAAGGTGGTATCTCAGTGTGGTTTTAATTTGAATCTCCCTGATGGCTAGTGATGATGAACATTTTTTCATGTGTCTGATAGTCATTTGTATGTCTTCATGGGAGAAGTGTCTGTTCATGTCTTCTGCCCACTTTTTGACATGATTATCTGTTTTGTGTGTGTTGAGTTTGAGAAGTTCTTTATAGATCCTGGATATCAACCTTTTGTCTGTACTGTCATTTGCAAATATCTTCTCCCATTCCGTGGGTTGCCTCTTTGTTTTGTTGACTGTTTCCTTTGCTGTGCAGAAGCTTTTGATCTTGATGAAGTCCCAAAGGTTCATTTTTGTTTCTGTTTCCTTTGCCTTTGGAGATATATCTTGAAAGAAGTTGCTGTGGCTGATATCGAAGAGGTTACTGCCTATGTTCTCCTCTAGGATTCTGATGGATTCCTGTCTCACATTGAGGTCTTTTATCCATTTCGAGTTTATCTTTGTGTACGGTGTAAGAGGATGGTCAAGTTTCATTCTTCTACACATAGCTGTCCGATTTTCCCAGCACTATTTATTGAAGAGACTGTCTTTTTTCCACTGTATATTTTTTCCTGCTTTGTCGAAGACTATTTGACCATGGAGTTGAGGGTCCATATCTGGGCTCTCTACTCTGTTCCACTGGTCTATGTGTCTGTTTTTATGCCAGTACCATGCTGTCTTGGTGATCACAGCTTTGTAGTAAAGCTTGAAATCAGGTAACGTGATGCCCCCAGTTTTGTTTTTCTTTTTCAACATTTCCTTAGCAATTCGGGGTCTCTTCTGATTCTATACAAATTTTAGGATTATTTGCTCCAGCTCTTTGAAAAATACCGGTGGAATTTTGATCAGAATGGCATTAAAAGTATAGATTGCTCTAGGCAGTGTAGACATTTTAACAATGTTTATTCTTCTGATCCAAGAGCATGGAATAGTCTTCCATCTTTTTTGTGTCTTCTTCAATTTCTTTCATGAGTGTTCTGTAGTTCCTCGAGTACAGATCCTTTACCTCTTTGGTTAGGTATATTCCCAGGCAGCTTATGGTTCTTGGTGCTATAGTAAATGGAATCAATTCTCTAGTTTACCTTTCTATATTTTCATTGTTAGTGTATAAGACAGCAACTGATTTCTGTACATTGACTTTGTATCCTGCCACATTACTGAATTGCTGTATGAGTTCTAGTAGTTTGGGGGTGGAGTCTTTTGGGTTTTCCATAGAAAGTATCATGTTGTTTGTGAAGAGAGAGAGTTTGACTTCTTCATTGCCAATTTGGATACATTTTATTTCTCTTTGTTGTCTGATTGCTGTTGCTAGGACTTCAAATACTATGTTGAACAAGAGTGGTGAGAGTGGGCATCCTTGTCGTGTTCCTGATCTCAGTGGGAAGGCTGTGAGCTTTTTCCCATTGAGGGTGATATTTGCTGTGGGTCTTTCATAGATAGATTTTATGAAGTTGAGGAATGTTCCCTCTATCCCTATACTTTGAAGCGTTTTAACGAGGAACGGATGCTGGATTTTGTCAAATGCTTTTTCTGCATCAATTTAGAGGACCATGTGGTTCTTCTCTCTTCTCTTATTAATTTGTTCTATCACATTGATTGATTTGCGAATGTTGAACCATCCTTGTAACCCAGGGATGAATCCCACCTGGTCATAGTGGATAATCTTTTTAATTTGCTGTTGGATCCTATTTGCTAGGATCTTGTTGAGAATGTTAGCATCCATATTCATCAGTGATATTGGTCTGAAATTCTCCTTTTTGGTGGGGTCTTTGCCTGGTTTGGGGATCGGGGTGATGCTGGCTTCATAAAAAGAGTCTGGAAGTTTTCCTTCTGTTTCAATTTTTTGAAACAGCTTCAGGAGAACAGGTGTTATTTCTTCTTTGAAAGTCTGGTAGAATTCCCCAGGGAATCTGTCAGGTCCTGGGCTCTTGTTTTTCGGGAGGTTTTTGATCACTGCTTCAATCTCATTACTTGATATCAGTCTATTCAGGTTGTCAATTTCTTCCTGGTTCAATTTTGGGAGTTTATAGTTTTCCAGGAATGCATCCATTTCATCTAGGTTGCTTAGCTTATTGGCATATAACTGTTGATAATAACTTCTGATGATTGTTTCTATTTCCTTGGTGTTAGTTGTGATCTCTCCCTTTTCATTCACAATTTTATTAATTTGAGCTTTCTCTCTTTTCTTTTGGATTAGTGTGGCCAATGGTTTATCAATCTTATCAATTCTTTCAAAAAATCAGCTTCTAGTTTCATTGATATGTTCTACTGTATCTCTAGTTTCTATCTCATTGATCTCTGCTCTAATCTTGATTATTTCCCTTCTTGTGTGTGGAGTTGGTTTAGTTTGTTGTTGATTCTCCAGTTCTTTAAGGTTCAGAGACAGTTGGTGTATTCTGGATTTTTCAATTTTTTTAAGGGAGGCTTGGATGGCTATGTATTTCCCCCTTTGCTGTATCCCATAGGTTTTGGACCAATGTGTCTTCATTCTCATTGGTTTCCATGAATTCTTTAAGTTCTTCTTTGATCTCCTGGTTGATCCAAGCATTCTTATGCAAGGTGGTCTTTAGCTTCCAGGTGTTTGAGTTCCTTCCAAACTTTTCCTTGTGATTGAGCTCCAGTTTCAAAGCATTGTGATCTGAAAATATGCAGGGAATAATCTCAGTCTTTTGGTATCAGTTGAGCCCTGATTTGTGACCCAGTATGTGGTCTATTCTGGAGAAGGTTCCATGTGCACTTGAGAAGAATGAGTATTCTGTTGTTTTAGGGTGGAATGTTCTGTATATATCTATGAGGTCCATCTGGTCCAATGTGTCATTCAATGCTCTTGTTTCTTTATTGATTTTCTGCTTGGATGATCTATTACTGAGAGAGACATGTTAAGATCTCCTACTATTAATGTATTCATATCAATATGACTCTATCTTGATTAATAGTTTTCTTATGTAATTGGCTGCTCCCCTATTGGGGGCATAGATATTTACAGTTGTCAAACCTTCTTGTTGCATAGACCCTTTAAGAATGATGTAGTGTCCTTCTGTGTCTCTGACTACAGTCTTTAGTTTAAAATCTAATTTATCCGATATGAGAATCGCTACCCTGGCCTTCTTTTGAGGCCCACTGGCATGAAAGATGCTTCTCCATCCCTTCACTTTCAGTCTGGGTGTATCTTTAGGTTCAAAATGGGTCTCTTACAGACAACATATAGATGGGTCCTGTTGTTTTATTCAATTTGCAACCCTGTGTCCTTTTATGGGCGCATTTAGGCCATTCACATTGAGAGTGATTATTGATAGATACGTTTTTATTGACATCGTGTTACCTTTGAAGTCTTTCTTTCTGTGGATTGCCTCCATATATTTCTGTTCAATGATATTCTTAGGATTTTTCCTCTTTTGTAGAATCCCCCTTAATATTTCCTACAGTGTCGGCTTGGTGGTCACAGACTCTTTTAAGCCTTGCCGGTCTTGGAAACTCTTTATCTCTCCATCCATTTTGAATGTCAGTCTTGCTGGATAAAGTATTCTTGGCTGCATGTTCTTCTCATTTAGTGCCCTGAATACATCTTTCCAGCCCTTTCTGGCTTGCCAGGTTTCTGTGGACAGGCCTGACGTTATTCTGATGGGCTTTCCTCTGTACATAAGGAGCTTCTTTGTCCTAGCTGCTTTCAAGAGATCCTGTCTACAATTATGATTCCTCAGTCTTACTATCAGATGTCTTGAGGTCTTTCTAGATTCTATAATCTTGAGGGGAGACCATTCTGCCTCTAGTACATGAACGCTGGTTCCACTCACGAGATTGGGAAAATTTTCATGGAGAATTTGTTCCACTATATCTTCTAGTCTTCTTTCTTTCTCCTCCCCTTCAGGGATTCCAATAATTCTGACGTTGGAATGTTTCAAGGCATCATTTATTTCCCCAATTCTGTTTTCTTTGTTTCTAAGCTGTTTGTTCCAGACTTCCTCCTGATCCTTTCTCTCTATCTGTTGGTCCTCCAGATCACTAGTTCTATCTTCTGTCTCAGATATCCTAGCTTTTAGAGAATTTACATTAGATTGGAACTCATTGAGAACATTGTGAACATCATCCCTGGTGGCTTTCAGTTCTGCCCTAACATTGTGAACATCATCCCTGGTGGCTTTCAGCTCTGTCCTAATCAATTCCATTTTGTCATCCATGGCTTTCTCTGACCTAGCTATTGCCTGGATGATTGTTAGCCTGAATTCCCTTTCTGACATATTGTCTATGTCCATAGCCATTAGCTCTGTTGCAGAAGGCCCAGCCTCTGAATTTTTCTTCTGTTGGGCATTCCTCCTCCTAGTCGTTTTGGTGAGAGATGGCTGAACGGATGTAGCTGAATGTATTGACCGTGGTGCAGGCAAGGTGCACCCTGGAACGCTTCTGAGCAATCAAGAATCCCCACCAAAATGAAAGAAAAAAGAAAGAGAAAAAAGAAAAAAAGAGAGAGAGAGAGACAGGAAAAAAAAAAAAAAAAGAAAGATAAAATAAAAGAGAAGGCCCTGCCCAAATGGACCCCAAGGTAAGATTTATGAAGTATACAAACAAAAACAGACAAACAAAAAGACTGACAAAAGTTGATGACTATATATATATATATATATATATATATATATATATATGCGCAAAACAAAAAAAAAGAACCTTGTCAAAAAGAACCCCAAGTATAAGATTTATATACTACCAGGACAAACACAAATACACAGAAATACTGGCAGAAGAAAAAGATGGGAGAGTTGTTATAAAATCTCAGTGTGGGTGAGGAAGTTTATTTTGATTCCTCCTGGATGTATCTTGATATCTTTGTTAAGGGACTCAACTTTCCTAAGATAAAGGGATATTAAAATTTGGTTTATCTATAGGGGTAGCATTGATTGGGGAAAGGGGATTACCTTGAAATTTAACTCTATATGAACATTAAAAAATAAAAAGAAAAAAAGAATAAACTAAACTAAAATAAAATAAATTTTTAAAAAATTAAAAAAATACAAAAACAAAAGAAAGACACAGGTATATGTATCAAAAAGTTCAGGTTTAAAGGTTATTATGTTATTTGATGTACTGGACATCTCACTGTGATGGTAAATAGGTTAAAAATTATCTATTAAAAAAAAAGGAACCAGGATAGTGGGAATGAACTAAAAATAAATGTTGTATCTATGAAGTAGTGGTGGTTGTTCTCTTTTTTTTTTTTGTTTTTTTTTTTTGTTTTTTGTTTTTTTTCCAGTTGACTTTCTGGGGGAGGGGCCTGCCACGTGGTTTTTCAGGCAGTGTTCCCTGAGTTAAATCCTCCCGCCCCCATCAAGGGGGTGGGCTCTGAGGAAACCGTTTTTTCAAGCTTTTGTTCTATAGAGGTTTTTTTGTTTGTTTGTCCATTTGTTTACTCTCGCCTTGACAGCTCTTGATGGTTTTTGGAGGTTTAGAGGAAAGCAAACTGTACCCAGACCTCCCTCTCAGAGAGAAGCCTCAGTCTGTTCCCCTCTCTGTGCTCCAGAGTGCATAAATTCCCCCTTGGCTGCTGGCAGAGCACATTCCTAATTGCGGTCTCTGGGGATGTAGGAACTCCTGCTTGTACCCAAAACCACGACAGCAGTGGCTGTCTGGGCAGCTCCAGACTACTGGAGAGGTCCCAAGCAGCGATAGCACACTGAGATTTTCCCGCTGGCCTGGGGTTGGTAGTGCTCAGACTTTCTAGGTCCGAGAGCTCCCGGCTGGCTCCTGTGCGCACCTCTCTCAGGAGAGGGTGTGGGGTGCAACTCAGACTTTGGTCACATGGCCTGCACACATGGAGAGTGCAAAAGTCTGTGGTTCTGCCAGCTGGAGCCTACAGGCACCTCTCTCAGGGGGATGTGTGGGATGAGACAGACTCTGATAGCCTGGCTCACGCTTGGAGAGTGCACAAGGCTGTGGTTCTGCCGGCTGGCTGGCTGGCGAGGCTCCCAGACCCTCACAGGAGCCGCCACCCAGGCGCTCTCAGGCATGTTCACGGCTCAGGGACCAAGACCTGGTTTCTTCGCTGCCACACTCTCTCTGGCTCAGCACCAGGGGTGGCTGTCCTGGGTCTGGGGACTTAAGACCCTGTCCCCAACCACCCCAATTCCCACAATTTCCCCCTATGGTCCTTTGCTCTTTTTGATTGCTTTCTACCAGACTCCAAGTTACTGCTGGTCCCCAGTTGCAGGGCACTCTTGTATTGGGGTATTACTTTCCAGTGGGTCGCTTCTGGTGGCTCCCTTCCCCTTTTGTTTATCTTCCGATATCAGTCGGATGTTCCCACTCTGCTTTACCTGCCCGCTGGCATCTTCTGCCCCCGTAGAGATCCAGAAGTGTATAATTCTAATTTCAGGTTGATTTCATGGGTGATCAGAGTTCTTTGGTAGGTAATCAGCTCACTTTAGGGTACAGGTTGAAACGGCGCCTCCTTCTAGTTCCCTGCCATCTTGTCTCCCCCAAGGATGGGATAATTTTTATACTTTTTCCATTTTATTAATTTTCAATGAAAATAGTAACATGTATATAGGAGAGAAAATATAAAATAAATCTTTGGTGATTAAAATACGTAGTTCATTATTTTTGTTTCAGCTAGTAAATCCATTGATTTACTCTTACCCACTGGATTTTTAAACCTTTAGACAGATCTAAAGGTTGTCTTTTCTTGCACCTCTGATGAAGTCTTATCATTTATCACAGAACAAAAATCCAATTAGAGCCTATTATTCTTGAATTGGTTGAAAGAGTTTGTTTAAATACCAGTTACCTGGAACATTTCAGAAAAATTATAGACTTCTTAAGTGAAAAACTGTCTGAGGAGTAATTATGGCTAAGTGTGTCTGGATATGATCACCAACAGAATGAAGATAACAGAGTTACCCTATTTTTTTACAAAATATTTACTCCCATAGTTCTACCATTCAAACCACTAGACAGATACATTAAATTGGGGTTGTATGTGTATATTGAGAGCATATTTATCTTATAACTAAAATTAAACAATAAATATTAATCCAGCCTGTATCTATCCATATCATATAAATATAGATATAGTTTATTCATTCAAAAAATTTAACAATATTGATGAACATAAAATAAAGTGGTGTTAATATGAAAGTAGCAGGTTGTCTCACTCTTGCTTAGTATGTAAATTTATTCCCTAGACGTGGCTATTTTTAATTTTATAGATATATTTTCATCCATTTACTTTTAATTTTCTATTATTTGCATACATGTTTGGCTTTGAATTTAGACTTTAGACATTAGTCATGGACTTTTTTTTTTCATTTCCACTTTATTATTTATTTATTTATTTTCATTTATTTATTTTTATTAACATATAATGTGTTATTTGTTTCAGGGGTGCAGGTCTGTGATTTATCAGTTTTACACAATTCACAACACTCACCATGGCACATATCCTCCCCAATGTCCATCTCTCAGCCACCCCATTCCTCCCATCCCCCTCCTCTTCTGAAACCCTCAGTTTGTTTCCTGAGATTAGGAGACTCTTACAGTTTATCTCCCTCTCTGGTTTCATCTTGTTTCATATTTCCCTCCCTTTCCCTATGATCCTCTGTCTTGTTTCTCCAATTCCTCATATCAGTGAGATCATATGATAATTTTCTGTCTCTGACTGACTTATTTCATTTAGCATAATACCCTCTAGTTCTACCCATGTCATTGCAAATGGCAAGATTTCAGGTTTTTTGATGGCTGCATAATATATATCTATATAGATAGATATAGATATAGATATAAAGATATAGATATCTCACATTTTCTTTATCCATTTATCTGTTAATGGACATCTAGGCTCTTTCCATAGTTTGGCTACTGTGGACATTGCTGCTATAAACATTCAGGCACATGTGCCCCTTCGGATCACTACGTTTGTATCTTTAGGGTAAATACCCAGTAGTGCAATTGCTGGGTTGTAGGATAGCTCTATTTTTAACTTTTTGAGGAACCTCCATACTGTTTTCCAGAGTGGCTGCACCAGCTTGCATTTCCACCAACAATGTAGAAGATTCCCCTTTCTCCACATCCTCACCAACACCTGTCATTTCCTGACTTGTTAATTTTAGCCATTCTGACTGGTGTGAGGTGGTATCTCATTGTAGTTTTGATTTGTATTTCCCTGATGCCAAGTGATGTGAAACACTTTTTGTCTGATGGCCATCTGGCTGTCCTCTTTGCAGAAATGTCTCTTCATGTCCTCTTCCCATTTCTTGATCAGATTATTTGTTCTTTGGGTATTAAGTTTGATAAGTTCACTATAGATTTTGGATACTAGCCTCCAATCTGATATGTCGTTTGCACATATCTTCTCCCATTCTGTCAGTTGACTTTTGGTTTTCTTAACTGTTTCCTTTGCTATGCAAAAGCTTTTGATCTTGATGAAGTCCCGATAGTTCATTTTTGCCCTTGCTTCCCTTGCCTTTGGCGACGTTCTTAGGAAGAAGTTGCTGTGGCTGAGGTCGAAGAGGTTCCTCCCTGTGTTCTCCTCAATGATTCTGATGGATCCCTTTCTCATATTGAGGTCCTTCATCTATTTTTGAGTCTATTTTTGTGTGTGGTATAAGTAAATGGTCCAGTTTCATTTTTCTGCATGTGGCTCTCTAATTTTGGAACATCATTTGTTCAAGAGACTGTCTTTTTTTATATTGGACATTCTTTCCTGCTTTTCGAAGATTAGTTGACCATAGAGTTGAGGGTCTATTTCTGGGCTCTCTATTCTGTTCCATTAATCTATGTATCTGCTTTGTGCCAGTACCATACTGTCTTGATGATAACAGCTTTGTAATAGAGCTTGAAGTCTGAAATTGTGATGCCACCAACTTTGGCTTTCTTTTTCAATATTCCTCTGCTATTTGGGTCTTTTCTGGTTCCATATAAATTTTAGGAGTATTTGTTCTATTTCTTTGAAAAAAGTTCGTGGTATTTTGATAAGTCATTGACTGCTTATTATGCATGGTAATCAAAAGTTTTAGCTCTGTTTATTTTTTTTTAATTAACTGATTTTAATTTAATTTGTTTTCTTTTCAATTTTTTTATTTTCAATTTTTTTAACTAAATTTTAGTTTATTTAATTTTAGTGTAGTATTGGTTTAAGGAGTGGAATTTACTGACTCATTACTTGCATATACCACCCAGTGCTCATCACAATAAGAGTCCTCTTAAATACCTATCACCCATTTAGCCTTTCTCCTACCTACCTCCCATCCAGCAGCCCTCAGTTTGTTCTCTATAGTTAAGAGTCACTCATGGTTTTCTTCTCTCTCTCTCTCTCTCTTTTTTCTTTTTTTCCTTTCCCTATGTTCATCTGTTTTGTTTCTTAAATTTCACATATGAGTGAAATCATGTAGTATTTGTCTTTCTCTGACTGACTTATTTTGCTTAGCATAATACACTCTAGCTCCATCCATGTTTTGCAAATGCCAAGATTTCATTCTTTTTGACGCCCGAGCAATATTCCATTATATTTATATATACATACCACATCTTCTTCATACACTATTTAGTCGATGGCCATTTGGCCTCTTTCTCTAATTTGACTATTTTTGATAAGGCTGCTATGAACATCAGGATGTATGTGGCTCTTTGAATCAGTATTTTTGTATCTTTGGGGTAAATACCTAGTAATACATTTGCTGAGCTGTATGATAGTTCTATTTTTAACCTTTTGAAGAACCTCCATACTGTTTTCCAGAGTGGCTACCCCAGTTTGTATTTGCACCAGCACTATAAGAGGGTTCCCCTTTCTCCAGATCCTTGCCAACATCTGTTAATTCCTGAGCTATTAATTTTAACCATTCTGACAAGTGTGAGTGGCACTTCTTCATGGATGGGATTTGTATTTCCCTGATGATGAGTGATGTTGCACATATTTTCATCTATCTCTTGGCCTTCTGGGTGTCTTCTTAGGAAAAAATGTGTATTTATATCTTCTGTCCACTTCTTAACTGGATTATTTGTTTTTGGGTGTTGAATTTGATACATTCTTTATAGTTTTGTATATTAAACCTTTAACAGATATAGTATTTGCAAATATCTTTCCTCATTCCATAGGTTGCCTTTTAGTTTTACTGATTGTTTCCTTTGCTTTTTACCTTGATGAAGTCCAAACAGTTCATTTTTGCTTTTGTTTCCCTTGCCTCTGGAGACATATCTAGTAAGAAATGACTCACTTTAAAGTCCTCTGCACAGTATAGAAACACACACACACATCTCCTCACCAAACATGCATATGTTCTGTTCTTTACAACATGATTTATGCCACATTTTGGTAAACTGATAATATTTATATTATATTACTATACAAATCCATGTCATCTCAGTTGAAGGGAATAATGTAAAAATTTTTTTGTATATTTTCCCAAGAATTAATAACTATTTTATATTCTTAATTTTCTTTTTATAATTTAACAGTTTTCTGGAATATTCTAATGTCCATTAACATTTTTTTCCCAAAAGTTCTTAAGCATATCGGATAATATGAAGTCTTTCCCCCCCCACCCATGGCCTTCTATTTTAGCTACCCACTGTCCTGTCTGAAGTAAGTGAGTTCTCTCTTGGTCTGATATTAGCCACTTCTTAGATTCAGGTATCCTAAACAATAGGTTTTGACTGCTAGATTTTCCATATTTCTCTTTGAAGGTTTCTTTCCTTTTTACTTTGGTAAAAACTTGAGAAAGTATTCTTGCCAAGTAATTTATTTTCTTCTGAGGCTAGTTCTTCTGCAAGAGAAATGTTTGCTCTCTCTAGATACATTTAAGTTCTTATTTTCTGTGTCATGAAACATTATGGTAATGTGACCTGACAAGTCTTTTTCATCTATCCTTTATAGGCCATGATGATGATGATGATGATGATGATGATTAAATTATTTTGATGATTCCTTTTCTATTCTTTTCTTTTCCCATCTGAGAACTCCTTTCAGTCAGATTTAAGATGTTCTGATTTTCTAATTTTATTTTATTTTGCTCAGTTTCCATCTCTTCATCTTTTTTTTCTCATTTCTGAGAGTTTTAATCTACTTTAATCTACATTACCAGGATGACCATTAGACTAGAAACAGCAACCTAAATTTTGGTGGCCTAACACAATAAAGGTTTATTTTTTACACCAACTAAGATGTTTTTGTTGAACAGCTTCCTTGGATAACTGCTATAAGCAAGGGAATTAGGGAGAGATTTCTTATATTTTGTGTCCCTATTGACTTCTAGGCCCTCAAAGATCTAGACATGCCAAGAAGATGATAGTATATAGTACACTATGTAAGCAGGATTGAATGTTTCTTGTGTCATTTCCAACCTTTTCCTGAACATAGCCACATGATTTCCAGCTTATAGCAAGAGGATTTGTGAAATGCAGTTTAGCTGACTGCCTATAAAGATGAGAGCTGAATGTTCATAACATAAGCAATCTCTACATCATAGTAGTTGCTGCTATGTTGGTATGTTTCTTAGCCAAACTATTCTGAAAGTAAAACTACTCTGACAAATCTGGATGCATTTATAACAATACCACTTATGAAGTGGTATTTCTCTTTCTCTATATCTCCTTAATATTAAAGTTCTTGCAGCCTCCATTCAAACACAATTCTAAATAATTAAGTATTCTATGCATTCAAATGAGTTTTTTCATATGTGCTCACAAGTATGGTCTTCTCAACCACCATATCATATCTATTAAAGTCTTCTATTTCTGTTCTTACACTATTCACTGATGTCTAATTTCTGAGCATTCTTAAATCCTTCGCTACATCTATAAAACTGCTAAAGGAACTATTATACCATTTTAGCAGGGTGGTATATGAAAGCCAGTTCACAGGAATGGCAATGTTTACACAAGCAAATGTAAGTATCAACTAATAGCCAGACATTGTACCCTATGTTTTTATTTCTTTTAGTAGTACACTGAGTATACAGAGAAACTATTTAAAAAGTGGGCCTCCTTTACTATTTAAATATCTCTTCTCACCTAATTCCACTCTATCCATTTGATTGCAGTAGAAGCTAACCCTGTTGGTACAATTTGATGTGGATACTCTGGCCCCAGACGATTGGTTGAGGGGTGATTTTTTGAACAAAAATGGATCAATATTTGTCTATCAACTGTGAATTTGAAACTGAAACAAGGAAAGTTTAGATTAATTTAAAATGTATTTATGAATTGATACAATTGACAATTGACTTTTTTTTTAAATGAGCATTTTTCTGCCCATGTGAACTACAGAGTAAATCAATAGACACTGTAGAGTTGAAGTAAAAGACAGAGTGAATCATACATGACATAAAATTTACTGGCCTCTTGTTGGCCTCTTCATGGTGTTTCGGGACTTGATTTCAGTGCATTTGGAATCTCAACAACACTCCCATTCTTAAGGCTTATAAGATGTCTTAAAAGACTTCTTCCCACTAACAAAGTCCCACTTTTCTTGCATAAGTCCTACTGGATTCAAATATTTAAGATCATAAACTTAATTCCCATTTCCAGAGGTCCAAACCAAACCAAAACAGAGAAAGGTAAGTTTAATTTTCAAAAATTGCATATCTTATGAATCAAGAAGCAATGAAAACAGTTCAGTTATTTTGAAACCAAAGTTCCCACTCCATCTACCAAATAACACTGCATTGAGAAATATTTGGTGTTCACAAAATGCTTAGAAGATCTGAGATGAAGAAAGTACAGACAATCTATTATAAACTAACATGTATATATTTATATATATATATATATGAGTATTTAGGCAATATTTGAATATCAGAAGATTAATATATATTTCTTTTGATTAAACCATATGATAAGGAATAGCAATGCCTGTGGGGAAAGTCTTTTACTGTGTATAGTATTAGAAAATAGCAAACGGTACTCTTCTGACAGTTGAGTATTTTAAGAAATTTGTCCAAGAATATTTGTGATCCATGTTAGACTTTGAGACCAGGGACAGCTGATTTTTAAAGAATTTAACACATTAACAATGGGACACCATTGTTAAAAATAACACATATTTTTAAAACATTTTATAGACAAGAATAATTATTATTTATTTATAGATGAATCCATTATAAAATGAATATTATTTTAGAAAAATATGTAGATGGAGAAGCACATTCAAAAGTAATCATGAACTGAGAGGAAAATATATAGCAGTACAAGCCTTTCTCAAGAAACAAGAAAGGTCTCAAGTACACAGTCTAACTCTACACCTAAAGGAGCTGGAGAAAGAACAACAAAGAAAGCCTAAACCCAGCAGGAGAAGAGAAATCATAAAGATCAGAGCAGAAATCAATGAAATATAAACTAAAAAAACAATAGAACAAATCAATGAAACTAGGAGCTGGTTCTTTGAAAGAATTAATAAGATTGACAAACCCCTGGCCAGACTTATCAAAAAGAAAAGAGAAAGGATGCAAATAAATAAAATCATGAATGAAAGAGGAGAGATCACAACCAACACCAAAGAAATACAAACAATTATAAGAACATACTATGAGCAACTCTACGCCAACAAATTCGACAATCTGGAAGAAATGGATACATTTCTAGAGACATATAAACTACCACAACTGAACCAGGAAGAAATAGAAAACCTGAACAGACCTATAACCAGCAAGGAGATTGAAAGAGTCATCAAAAATCTCCAAACAGGGATGCCTGGGTGGCTCAGTTGGTTAAGCGGCTGCCTTCGGCTCGGGTCATGATCCCGGCGTCCTGGGATCGAGTCCCGCATCGGGCTCCTTGCTCGGCGGGGAGCCTGCTTCTCCCTCTGCCTCTGCCTGCCACTCTGTCTGCCTGTGCTCGCTCTCTCTCTCTAACAAATAAATAAATTTAAAAAAAAAAAAAAATCTCCAAACAAACAAAAGCCAGGGCCAGACAGCTTCCCAGGGGAATTCTACCAAACATTTAAAGAAGAATTAATTCCTGTTCTCCTGAAACTGTTCCAAAAAATAGAAATGGAAAGAAAACTTCCAAACTCATTTTATGAGGCCAGCATCACCTTGATCCCAAAACCAGACAAGGATCCCACCAAAAAAGAGAATTACAGACCCATATCCTTGATGAACACAGATGCGAAAATTCTCACCAAAATACTGGCCAATAGGATCCAACGGTACATTAAAAGGATTATTCACCACGACCAAGTGGGATTTATTCCAGGGCTGCAAGGTTGGTTCAACATCTGCAAATCCATCAATGTAATGCAATACATTAATAAAAGAAAGAATAAGAACCATATGATACTCTCAATAGATGCTGAAAAAGCATTTGACAAAGCATCCCTTCCTGATTAAAACTCTTCAAAGTGTAGGGATAGAGGGCACATACCTCAATATTATCAAAGCCATCTATGAAAAACCCACTGCAAATATCATTCTCAATGGAGAAACCTGAAAGCTTTTCTGCTAAGGTCAGGAACACGGCAAGGATGTCCGTTATCACCACTGCTATTCAACATAGTACTAGAAGTCCTAGCCTCAGCAATCAGACAACAAAAAGAAATTAAAGGCATCCAAATTGGCAACGAAGAAGTCAAACTATCACTCTTTGCAGATGATATAATACTATATGTGGAAAATCCAAAAGGCTCCACTCCAAATCTGTTAGAACTTGTACAGGAATTCAGTAAAGTGTCAGGATATAAAGTCAATGCACAGAAATCAGTCACATTTCTTTATACTAACAACAAGACAGAAGAAAGAGAAATTGAGGAGTCAGTCCCATTTACAATTGCACCCAAAACCATAAGATAACTAGGAATAAACCTAACTAATGAGGCAAAGAATCTGTACTCAGAAAACTAAAAAGTACTCATGCAAGAAATTGAGGAAGACACAGAGAAATGGAAAAATGTTCCATGCTCATGGATGGGAAGAACAAATATTGTGAAAAGGTGTATGCTACCTAAGCCAATCTACACGTTTAATGCAACCCTTATCAAAATACCATCCATTTTTTTCAAAGAAATTGAACAAACAATCCTAAAATTTATATGGAATGAGAAAAGACCTCAGATAGCCAGAGGAATGTTGAAAGAGAAAGCCAAAGTTGGTGGCATCACAATTCCAGACTTCAAGCTCTATTACAAAGCTGTAATCATCAAGACAGTATGGTACTGGCACAAAAACAGACACATAGATCAATGGAACAGAATAGAGAGCCCAGAATTATTCCAGGGCTGCAAGGTTGGTTCAGCATCTGCAAATCAATCAATGTGATACAATACATTAATAAAAGAAAGAATAAGAACCATATGATACTCTCAATAGATGCTGAAAAAGCATTTGACAAAGTACAGCATCCTTTCTTGATCAAAACTCTTCAAAGTGTAGGGATAGAGGGTACATACCTCAATATCGCCAAAGCCATCTATGAAAAAGCCATAGCGAACATCATTCTCAATGGAGAAAAACTGAGAGCTTTTCTGCTAAGGTCAGGAACATGGCAGGGATATCCATTATCACCACTGCTATTCAACATAGTACTAGAAGTCTTAGCCTCAGCAATCAGACAACAAAAAGAAATTAAAGGCATCCAAATCAGAAAAGAAGAGGTCAAACTAACACTCTCTGCAGATGATATGATACTACATGTGCAAAACCCAAAAGACCCCACTCCAAATCTATTAGAACTTGTACAGGAATTCAGTAAAGTGTCAGGATATAAAGTCAATGCACAGAAATCAGTTGCATTTCTATACACCAACAACAAGGGAGAAGAAAGAGAAATTAAGGAGTCAATCCCATTTATAATTGCGCCCAAAACCATAAGATTACTAGGAATAAACCTAACTAATGAGGCAAAGAATCTGTACTCAGAAAACTATAAAGTACTCATGCAAGAAATTGAGGAAGACACAAAGAAATGGAAAAATGTTCCATGCTCATGGATTGGAAGAACAAATACTGTGAAAATGTCTATTTTACTTAAAGCAATCTACACATTTAATGCAATCCCTATCAAAATCCCATCCATTTTTTTTTCAAAGGAATAGGACAAATAATCCTAAAATTTATATGGAACCAGAAAAGACCTCAAATAGTGAAAGGAATATTGAAAAAAGAAAGCCAAAGTCGGTGGCATCACAATTCCAGACTTCAAGCTCTATTACAAAGCTGTCATCATCAAGACAGTATGGTACTGTCACAAAAACAGACATACAGATCAATGGAACAGAATAGAGAGCCCTGAAATAGACCCTCAACTCTATGGTCAACTAATCTTCGACATAGCAGGAAGGAATGTCCAATGGAAAAAAGACAGCCTCTTCAACAAATGTTGCTGGGAAAATTGGACAGCCACATGCAGAAAAATGAAATTGGACCATTTCCTTACACCACACACGAAAATAGACTTAAAATGGATGAAGGACCTCAATGTGAGAAAGGAATCCATCAAAATCTTTGAGGAGAACACAGGCAGCAGCCTCTTTGACCTCAACCACAGCAACTTCTTCCTAGGAACATCACCAAAGGCAACAGAAGCAAGGACAAAAATGAACTATTGGGATTTCATCAAGATCAAAAGCTTTTGCACAGCAAAGGAAACAGTTAACAAAACCAAAAGACAACTGACAGAATGGGAGAAGATATTTGCAAATGACATATCAGATAAAGGGCTAGTATCCAAAATCTATAAAGAACTTATCAAACTCAACACCCAAAGAACAAATAATCCAATCAAGAAATGGGCAGAGGACATGAACAGACATTTCTGCAAAGAAGACATCCAGATGGCCAACAGACACATGAAAAAATGCTCCACATCACTTGGCATCAGGGAAATACAAATCAAAACCACAATGAGATACCACCTTACACCAGTCAGAATGGCTAAAATTAACAAGTCAAGAAATGACAGATGCTGGCGAGGATGCAGAGAGAGGGGAACCTCCTACACTGTTGGTGGGAATGCAACCTGGTGCAACCACTCTGGAAAACAGTTTGGAGGTCCCTCAAAAAACTGAAAATAGAGCTATCCTATGACCCAGCAATTGCACTACTGGGTATATATCCTAAAGATACAAATGTGGTGCTCCTAAGGGGCATGTGCACCCGAATGTTTATAACAGCAATGTCCACAATAGCCAAACTATGGAAAGAACCTAGATGTCCATCAACAGATAAATGGATAAAGAAGAGGTGGTATATATACACAATGGAATACTATGCAGTCATCAAAACAAATGAAATCTTGCCATTTGCGATGACGGGGATGGAACTAGAGGGGATTATGCTTAGCCAAATAAGTCAATCGGAGAAAGACAACTATCATATGATCTCTTTGATATGAGGAAGTGAAGATGCAATGTTGGGGGATGGGGGTATGAAAAGAAAAAATGAAAGAAGATGGGATTGGGAGGGAGACAAACCATAAAAGGCTCCATCTCAAAAAGCAGACTGAGGGTTGCTGGGGGGAGGGGGGATGGGAGAGGGTGGTGGGGATATGGACATTGGGGAGGGTATGTGCTATGATGAGTGCTGTGAAATGTGTCAACCTGGTGATTCACAGACCTGTACCCCTGGGGATAAAAATACATTATATGTTTATTAAAATAAATAGATATTTTTAAAAAAAGTAATCATGAATATATAGCAAATGTTTTGTTCTTGATACCATAATTATTTCTTTAGAAAATTTCTTCTGAAAGATGAGAAATAATGAGACCAATTTGACATCACTAAGTGTGACAGAGTATCTTTAACTGAAATAAAAATTTGATATCCAAATTTGGGTGTCAAGTGTTTTTATACTTGTTTTCCCAACTTTATATGCAAGGAATTCTTTTTTAATCTAAAAAAATGGCTAGATAAAAGTAATTAAGTAAATGACATGGTTTCTGGACAAATCATTACTGCTATCCTTTATGAAGACAGAAGAGGTGGATAAAAGCAGAGGAACTCTATTTAAGATATTTTTTACACTGCCATCCACCAAAGTGAACAATCATGACATACTTCTGGTGTAAAAAGGCTTATTTACAGACATAAGTGAGTTTTTCAACTTTAAAGAATCACGGAAAAAAGTACAGTTTACTTAGAAGTCATCAGCAATAATTAAAGTTACTCCCTTAAGTGGTTTTTAGACTAGAGAACCTGGACAAATGTGAGGCATGAGAAGAGTTTTAATAAATAATTTGAAAGAATTTTCTTAAAGTACCTGGTGTCCTAGCTCCCTCATGAAGCGGTATGCATGAAGAGGTATATGCATGAAGAGGTAACATGAGTATTGATATTGTTTTTAATACATACTTAAACTTTATACATCTGAAGGCATTTGATATAGAAGATCAAATTGAAGCACACAGCAATCATTTCTTAGATTTGGTTACTTTTAAAATCTTATGTAGAAAATTTCATTTCCTGGCAATATGTTGGACTAAATACCTGTATTGACATGTTTCTCTTCCTTCAATCATCTCACTTTTAACAATGAAATATTCTGACAATTTTTTAATGTAACATCTTTTTAAATATGTCCATGAGTTGGTACTAAAGTCAGTCATGTTCAGTTAAGCATTGAGGATATTTGCCAAACCTCATAAATTTGAACATAAGAGTCTTCAGATGTGTGATTTGGGAGAGATAAAACAAATCCAGGCAAGCTTATACAAGTTTAAAGTTTAATAACCACCACCTTATAAAACATAATGCCAAATGGATTAGGTGAAAAAGTTATCAACACAAAATTACTTTTCCACATGGAGCTTATAGTCTAATATAGGAACACACTAAATATACTGTTTATCAAATTGTGATAAATGCTATGATGGAAATATAAAGCAGCAAGAGGGACAGGGTGTATTAAGTTGGCATGTTAAACAGCTTTGTCTGAGAGAGCTGTCATAAAAGATGACATTTCAGAAAAAGTCTTAAGATAGATGAAGGAATGAGACATGTGGTTAACTGGGAGGTGTGTGTTTTAGGCAAACAGTAAAAATGTGCAAGTGTCCCCTGCATTTTGGAGAAAATGCAAGGAGGGCAGTATGGCTATAGCAGAGTGATTACAAGGTTTAATAGGAGGAGATGATGTTAAAGGGTAATAGCGGACCAGATTGTATAAGACTTATGGAGTAGGGTGACCATATATTCAGATTTGTCCAAGACAAGTTTAGTTCACATCTGTTGGATTGTGTAATTATTACTAGAACCCCTATTCATTTTCAAAAATGTGTCTTTTTGGTGATAGATTATATAGTGATTTTATTTGTAAAAGCTTATCCTTTAGTTTCTCTTCTGAATCATATGTAAAGCCACTGAAGGATGATCTGATAAATCACCTGATTTGACACATATTTTAATATGGTCACTCACATATTTTTAAAAACAAATGGAGGGAAGCAGGGAAAGAGTGGACTCTGTTAGACTAGTGAAGGTGACTGTGATTATCTGGGCTAAAATCAATGAAAGTTCAAATTAGACTGGTTGTGGCATAGGTTTTAAAAAATGGCCTGATCCCTAATATGTTTTGAATATAAAAAGTAATGTAATTTAGTAATGTATTGGATGTGCAGTTTGAAAGAGAATGTGAAGCCAAGATTAGGCCAAGTTTTGTTTGATAGAGAACAAGTGCTATTTCCATTAACCGAGATTGGGAAGAGAACAAAATTTGGGAGTGTGAAATTTGGCCAACTGGGTCAGAAGTTCAATTTTGAACAAGATAAGTTTATGATGACTAGAACTAGGTTGTTAGATGTTTAAGTATAGAGTTCAGTTGAGAAGATTAGGTTAGAGACAAATTGTGACATGTCATCCTCTGGTTAATATTTGAAATCATGAAATTGGATTACATTTCCCAAGTATAGGTAAATAGGAACATAGGTGGACAAAAGACCAAGACCCAGGGTAGGCCAGAATTCATCACAGAGTGAAGAAGATTGTATTTGTAATTTTTAGAGACAACCCAAATATGCTATTTTTTTTCCTCTAGGGATCTTTAATTTCCTGAATTCTTTTTGGACTTTTTCTTTTTGGTGAAAAGGAGCAAGTATCAAATATCATCTCATTTACCAGATCAAACTTGACAGATACCAATTTAAAGAGCATTTATTCTCATATTTTGTTATCCAAAACAAAACTAGGTGGTCATGTGAATAACAAGCAAGACCCATGGCACCAAACCAGTCTCTTTAGCTTCATTATCAAGATTTGAAATGATGGCATTTGCTGAAGTGCATTATCTGATTAATTATGCTGAAGGCATCAGTTAAATTAGATCTAGTCAAATAAAGCCAGACATAGAGTCACCCAATTTAGCTATTAAAACATTGTTAAGTACATTTACTAATGTTATTTTGTTTAAGGAGCTAGTTCTTCATTCAAATATTGTAAAGTCCAGAATTTTTTTTTCATACTTCAAAATGACAGAATGACCAGTAATAGTCAAGAAAACAGAAGCTTACAAAAGCTTCTGAAAGCACTGAAACAGAATCAAGAGCCTTTGAAAAGTAGGAACTATCAAATGTGATTACAGTTCGCCTTCCTTCTTAGCAGCCAGGATGAGAGACATTCTGTCACACTGGTTTATTGATGCCAGTTTCCTAAGCTTTTTAATATTTTATTCCATTTTAATGTTTATTATATTTTTAACTGTAGTGTATTTTTAATGTGAGACTCATAAGGAGGTCATTTATAAATTTAATTATTAATTATAATAAAGTAATAAGGAAATAGTCCATAATGAAGAAATAACTTAAGAATTTATAATGGAAAAATATACCAATCTATCGATCTTTTGAAAAGATAAAACATGCTATTTAGAAAGAAAAGGAGACTTGAATAGTACAAGAGACCAAGAAGATTTAAGAACTGAAGCATCAAGAATATCAAGAATATCTACATAGATAGCATTTCTAAAATCTGTACTCTTGTTTTATGGGGAAAAACAAATTAGTCAAAATTAAGCATACATTGCTAAATTGTTTATTCCACATCTTTTTTTTTATCCCTAATGTAAATACTGTATGCTAATTATGTAAATAATGTAAAATATTGTATGCTAATTATGTAAATAACGTAAACTATTTTAAAAATACCTAAGTAGCCACTGTCTGTACTTCCATTTGGCCTTTAATTTAGGATCACAAACATTAATGTTGTTAGTATACCTAAGGTGATAAAAGAATAGCAACTCTGTAAGCTATTACATCTTCTAGAAATCATGCTTTTTAAAAATTATAATTTATCTTCCCAAATGAGTGAAATATGTTATGATATTTGTGATAGGGTGTTCTATGAGGGTTGCCTTTGGTTGTGAGTAGCAACAGCCAGACTGGGGATAGCCACATCAAGTTTAAGGATCTGTAAAGTTAAAAGAAGCCACGAGGAGCCAGAGTTTAGATACATCTGTAGAGTGAGGATTGCAGGAAGAAGTACAGCAGGCATTAGGCAGAGTGATAATACCAGACTGAGAGAAATTTGTGAGTGTAATATATGCAGAATATCCAAACAGGAAAAAAAAAAAAAAAAAAAAAAGAGAGAGAGAGAGAGAAGAAACACAAGACCTGGAGAAACTAAGAGCTGGTACAAAGTAATAGAGCCGTGGTTAAAATGTACAAGGAATAAGGAAGTATTTTATGTTTAAGCCAACACTTTTTTCTTCATCGTATCAGTTAAGATGCTTTTGCGTCTAAAGTTTAAAAAAAAAACCCCAAATGAGGGCAGCTGGGTGGCTCAGTCATTAAGCATATGCCTTTGGCTAGGTCAGGATCCCAGGGTCCTGGGATCAAGCCCCACTTCAGGCTCCCTGCTCAGTGGGAAGTCTGCTTCTCCCTTTCCCACTCCCCCTGCTAGTGTTCCTCTCTCACTGTCACTCTGTTAAGTAAATAAAATCTCAAAGAAAGAAGGAAGGAAAAAAGGAAAGAAAGAAGAAAGAAAGATTCCCAAATTAAAGTAGTTTAAAAATAAGCTATGAGGCAGAGTTATAAAATGTACCACTTTAGCATAGCATCTAAACTCTTGTTCTCACTGATATAAATACAGACATAATACATACACACACCATATAGAATCATCTAGAAAATAATATATGCGTGCTTATCATGTTTAATCTATTCAGTTCCCCTGGAGCAGACTCTTTCAACAAAGGTTGCCAATGACACATGCCAGTGGATCAAGTGTACCCAGGTTAAATTGGGAAGACATGCTGAGCGTTGTCTTTTGTGCTAGTGCTGAAGGTCCGTCTTCATAAAAAGAAGCCAAAGGGAATTGGGAATTTTCATTGCCCAACAGTTTTTACAGGTATCAGCTAGTTACTTTTTGCTAGGAGGGACAGAAATCTGTTGACTGGTTTGATTTTTTGAAATCGCACTATAAGATAATTTCAGGGGTACCTGTTTGGCTCAGTCAATGAGGCATATAATTCTTGATCTCTGGATTGTGACTTCAAACCCCATGTTGGTTGTAGAGATTATTTTTAAAGAGAAAAATGTTTTAAAAATATTAAAAAATAAAGACAACTTCAGAACTATAGGTTCACCTGAGACTAAAACAATTATTATGTTCTGTAAATTCAGGGATCTGACTGAGAAAATAAGGTTTGTATCTCAGTTTATTTTTGTCTTCTAGCTGCTGACAATCTTACCTTATTCAGCCTATGAAAGAGGGGGTCATTACAAACATGAAATGTTATTGTTTTATGAGAAACTTTGATTCACTATGCAGGAATTATATTGGATTTTCAATGTATTATTATATCAAAGATGTTATTTTTGACTCTCACAATTATGTTAGAACTAAAATACTTAGGAGAGATTAATGAAAACAGTGGGGAAAAAAAAGGAATAGAGTGGACTCCAAGCTTGAAATAATTAGTGGGTCAAGATTCCTTCCTCAGACCAAACTCTGTCATCAGAGTCAAGTCTTCTCCTTTTCCCTGTTCCACAGTTGTCTGTGTTGGCTTCATTTCTACTGCTGACTCATGTTGTAGTAAAAAAAAAAAAAAAAAAAAAAAAAAAGTCTGCCTATGATGACTGGAGGGCACACTTTCCTTTATCACTATCAGGAGAGAGAGAAATAGCGTTCTCTTAAACATGCAGCAAAACAAAACAGTAGCAACAAAAAATCTCCCCTCTGAATATGAAGGTGAAGGTGACAGCTGAAGAAAATTGATTCTTCGGGAATAAAGGGGAAAGGGGGAAATTGTTGTTGGGTGGTCTGCTTAATATGAAAAAAATGACTTGTTTGGTTAAGAATAGGAACAAGTCCTTCCCTAGAAACTGGAGCAGAATAACTGAGAGAAGACACTTTGGCTATTTGGCTAATAGCATTTTCTTTGGAATGTGGTCAACCTGAGTACAAATTATGGCTCTACCATTTTTCATAATTGAGAAATCATGTAACCTTTCTATAGCCTTGTTTCATTTCCCAATAGACATAATAACAGTGCCTACATCTTGGTGATTAAATTATATAAAGTGCCTAAAACACTAACATATAACCATGTCTGACCCATAGTAAATGAGAGAAACTATTTTCATTGTTACTGTTATTAATATCATTGTCTTTTAGTATATTCCTATTATTCTTTTGTTTTTAGATAAATTCTTTGTGGGGGAAAAAAAAATATTGAATAGGTAGGGAAGTCAAGGTCCCTGCACATAATGTGAAAATAAAGAAAGAAATTGGAAGGGCAAATCACAATCAATAATAGTTCCTAAAGGGATGCCTGGGTGGCTCAGTGAGTTGAGTCAGATGCTTGATTTCAGCTCAGGTCATGATCTCAAGGTCGTAGGATTGAGCCCCTCATAGGGCTCTGCACTGGGGCCTGGAGACTGCTCTTCCCACACCCACTTGCCCTCTATCTCTCTCTTAAAAAAAAAAAAAAAAAAAAAAAAAAAAAAAAAAAAGCATAGTTCCTAAGTATTTCTTATTAATAGTAATATATGAGATTATCATGATGAGAACAGGTAGTCTCATGAATGGGTATGATAAAGAGGTCAAACACTAAGCAGAACAAAGATACTCTCTGAAACATTATTAACATATGTGCTCCTTTTTACTGGACATATGTAAAATGCACTTTCCAAAATGCCACATCAGGTTCACCACATGTTTAATATCACATTTAATGTATAAAAATATTTATCATAATTTAGCTTAGTTTACTAATATTTGCAAATTCATTTTTTATTTGGTTCTGTGACTGTTTGACCACAGAAGTCAATCATTGACAAATAAAGGCTTCGACATTAATAAAATTGCTGTACGAGGAAAACAATGTATTGAAAACACTAGCTAAATGAGGATTCCTGATACCTGAGGAAACTTATAATTATTTCACAACCACCAATGATGTCACACACCACTATGAACAGAATATGTGTTTAATTTATGTGATGTAACTTGTTCTTAGCGCAGTGACTGGTTCTGAGAGAGCAGGACCTTGTGCCACAGTACAGGAACCAGAGAATTCAGCCTGGTTAGAAATCTTAAATTTTATACCTACAGTTCTCAGGCCAAAATAATCACAGCACACTTGAAATAACAGAATAATAATAATAATATTATAGTGATAGTCCTTGTGAAAATTAATGGCATATGCTTATAAATGGATCTAAAGTCAAAGCAGAATTTACTTTGTGATTTTTTATGAGGTGGAAAAAATCTAAAGTAAGAGGATATCAATAATTTCGAAGATAATTACAGATATCTATCCTAGTCACAAGCCTTGCTTTTCCTTATGTCTAGTATTTGGCAATTAGTAATATTCACTGATTTGTTAAAGTAAAAAAGTTTAATTGAACTACACAGGAAAGTCTATATTCATAGATAATATATTTAAATGTATCCCTATGTTAAAAGCTGTATATAGCTCTACAGTTTATTTAATCAAAAACACTTCCAAATGATTCAAACATGAAAGATGTCATACAGATTTCAACCTCCTACTGGCTTTCAGTGAGTCTATATTTTACCATGCTCCTACTTCCAAGCCATTTTATATCTAATGTCCTCGTGTCTACAGAATGTAGAGGATATTTCTAAGAAAAACCACAGTGGAAGAATCATTTTATTTTTCCCATTTTAATGGGCAGAAAGATGTCGGTGCTATAATAGAATGTCAAAAGCTCTTCTATGAGCCAGGACCCAAAGAGTGCTTCACAGCTTGTAACAACCTCTGAAGGCAATTGCTTGTGCCAGTTTCCTATTATAATAGCAGCAGAGCCTCTGGAAAGTCCCATGGTCAAAATATCGATTTATTCTTGTCACAGGCCTTCAGTCTTCCTCTAGCTTCTAATTAAATCCCACTTATGTTCTTCTCTGCTGTGTACCCCTTTTGTTATCCACAAGATAAAGCCAGTGCTGAGCTTCCCCTCCACGGCTACGTGGCTATGGCTCTGCTATAGGAAAGAGGAGCTCTGGAGTACTCAGCCACTTCAAATGTGGATACCTGCAATGGATCTTTGTTCATAATGTGATATTAATGCCATGTGGACTCATTTATATGGCTCTTCAAAGTATCACTTTATATCACTTATATATCACTTATCACTTTATAACTTTATCACTTATTACCTTGGGCCACAGATGTGCCTAAAACGTGATACTTCAAGAAGATTTAAATGCAATGAACAAATGACTGCATGGCAAAGAAGTGTCATGGAATCTAGAGTGAGAATATATATCTTGGTCTTGCCGTTCACTGTATGTAACCTAGGCTATTTGTGCAAATGTCTAAGCTTTCCTTATGTATAAATAGAAATATATACACATATATACACACACATATATATGAATCTTATAGAGTTGCTGTAAAAATAAGATAAATAATACAATGTGCTTAGCATTCAGTAAATGATCATATCAATGAACTAATACTATTATTATTATTATTACATTTATAGCCACAAGATTTTTAATTTTTGTGCACTTTTTTCATAAAATAGCTTCAGATTTACTTTCTTTCACTAACTTATTTGATCTCTGTTTCTTCCTCTCATAACTTATCCATGATCTAATTCTATAATCAATTTAATAAATAGCTTTCTCATCCAAGTACAATCAGTTGAATATAGATCAGTATGAAATATTTCATGTAATCAAAATCGAAATAGATATTATTTGGTTATCTGTGTCCCTATTACCATGGGTGTTTGGAAGATCCCAGGTATCTATCACTAAGACAACACATTCAAATATAAGCATAAGCAACAGTTTATCATGAATACTGTACTAGACTTTTTATAACATTACAATGATTAAATATATATGAAACAAATTTATAACCTATGGATACAGTATAAGTTAAGAGGATTGACTATCTCATCTGGGAACCCAAAGCTCCCAGAAAGAATCTAAAATATTTTTTGTCACTTTCTGCTTGCCTACCTCAAAGCTTCAACTAAAGTAACATAATTCCATAAAAAATAGTAGATATCATAGTCTAATTGTATTTCCAAAGATAGACGTTTATGGGTTGAAAGTCTGAAATGTTTTAATGTGGATATTTTAATATAAAGATCATAGCATTTACATATTTCTTGCTATATAGAGTTAAGCAACACACATAGTTTACACATTCAGCATCATTCCTGATGTAGGCTTTTTTATGAGGACTTATCATATTACAAATGCTAAATACATTCAGAATGCTGCCCCTAAGTTTAATTTAATATCTGTTTCCTATATTACTCCTTCTCTAGATTTTTACAGCATTTGTAAAATGAAAATTTATAGGAAACTAAAAGTAATGTTGAGGCTACATAGTCAGAAGTGAGAATTTGAACTTTTCCCAGCCCTGTTAGCGCCTCAAACTCTCCATATATTAGTGGGGCCACAAATTTGTAATGTGACTAATTAGTATTTCAGGTACTGACCATGATCTTTTACAGTAATAACACCAAAAGTAGTCTGGGAAAATATAATCTTATGTAATGAAATCATTTGTAAATGTTGGCCTTTGAAGTCAAAAGAAATGTAATAAAAAAAAGATGGATTTTTGTTCCAGACTCTTTCACTTTTTCCTTTAATGAACATTGCAATTGGGATATAAGCTGATGACTTCTCATTCCAAGGATAAGACAAACATTTCTTTAGGATATGACAGCTTACAAAGTACAGCACCTAATAATTATGTGGCTAAATAGTCTATAATTTGGTTTCCTTCTTATAAATACATTTAATTATACTTTGTAAAAGTGACTTGATAATTTGCATAAGTAAGATATGAAAAAAATTGTCTAGTTAAATATAAAGTTCTCTACAGATGAAAAGTGTCTTTTTTTCTAGGATATTATCTATACAATGACATTTTTTGTTGATAAACATAAAATACACTCCGGTATAAAATCTCAAGCATCAAGAAAGGAAATGCCAAAGAAACAGTAGAAAACAATTTGAAATAGAATTAATTTTATTCTTTTCAAGTTCTTAAAATGATATCCTCTCCTTTTTAGATGGGTGTATATAGCTGACATTCCGCTAGGTTTTTTTCATTCAATTTGTTTGAAGTCACATTATATGTTCTTTAGCTGAAATCCCTATGCTTGTGTTAAGATAAAGCATAGATTTGAGAGTAAAATATATATATATATATTTATATTTATATATATTTATATATATATATATGGATGGGAGGTACACAGTGCTGGTATTTTATTGTTGTTAAGGCTCTTTTTTCCTCATAGGGAAGTCCACTGTAACTGTCACACAAATTCACAATGTGAAGCTATCAATTTTGTTATAGATGTGAACAAAGACAGAAATATCAGTACGATAGCCCATTTCAAATTCAGTTATTCTGTGTTATTTAAGTGAACAGTGGGGACAGTGTGATATAAACCCATGGCTCATTCACAAGAATGTCAGCCTAGTATGTCACTGATTAACCAACAGTTTAAAAATCTACCTCTCTTCTAACTTCAGTTCTCTTCATACTGATTTACCAACAGGTTAAAAATCTCTCTTGTAACTTCAGTTCTCTTCATACCTTCCCTGTAATAATAAACAATGCAAAACAATATAGGAAAGAAAGTCATTATAAAGTATGTACCAGAACCATCTAATTAAGTATATGCACAAAGTGTACCAACAAATAATACAATTTTAACAAAAACTTCTTGTGTAACTTGAACAATATAACAGCTGCCACCCATCAAACCCAAACCTAACAAATATATAACATTTTTCCATGTTACAATAAATGTCAATACATTAAAAAAAAATGAGTCACAAAGACTAAAGAAATACAAAATCATTTTGTCATTCTAATCAGAGTTGTCTTATATATTTTGTAAACTGCAGTAAAATATCCCCATTATATTCATGCCTATGCCTTTGCTTGCTTTTATTTTCATTAAATGATGTTTGACTTAGAAAGTCTTCCTCTATTGTAAGCACTTTCCTGAAATTCTAGTACAAAATAGGATTGGAATTCTGACTATCATGGTTTCTCTATTGAATTGGCAAGGTACCATTCTTTTATGACCACCTTACACTGGTTTTTGTCTCACAGCTTCTTCTCACATGACAATAGAAGAGTTAAGCTTCTCTCTATAACCTACCTGACTAACCGAATTCTTCCAATTAAGCAGCAGAAAGCAAACAGAAGTTATTATTCTTTCTTTTTCTTTTCTTTAAGGGTTTTATTTATTTATTTGACAGAGAGATACAGCGAGAGAGGGAACATAAGAAGAGAGATAAGCAGAGCACACACCTAGCTGGGAGTCTACACGTGTTCGATCCCAGGACCCTGGGATCATGACCTGAGTTGAAGGCAGATGCTTAATGACTGGGCCACCCAGGTGCCCCTGGAGGTTATTATTCTTAATAATTTATTTATTTCCCATAAACCAATAATGCCCATGTCTTTGCTAATATAACTGAGTGAATTTTCAATTCAGTGTGCGCGTGCACGTGCGCGCGCCTGATTCATGGGCAGGATTTGTCAAAATGTGGTTTATTAAGTAAGTATTGTTGAGTTGAATAAGGAAAGATGCTCTAATCAGAAAAGTTGGGAAAAATACTGGAATTATTGGGAGTAAATTAAGACATTTAAAATGGTTCAGATTGCATGCTCTGGAATCATTCTACTAGAATTTGGGGACCACATTCTGAGTTAGTGACTTTACTAAAGCTTTCCAGGCCTCACTTTGCCCCCTTATAAAATTGGTAAGTTGATATTTTATAGGACTGGATTATATAAGTTAATATTTATAAAGTATATAGAACACTGTCTGATGCATGGCAAGCTGTCCATTATTACTTTGTATCATGGTATAAAAAATTGTGACCTGAAAACCTTGTGTTATTCTCATTATTTCATTATCCTGAGACAATATTCTTAAAGGAACAGTAACCTGCACCCTAACTGATGATAGAGGATACTTTATTTGAACCTGTTGATAATTTGGGATTCCCTTTGAGAATCTAGTATTAATATTGGACCATACCCTGTCAAAAAAGTGTATAAATATTTGACAAAATATTGGAATATTAATTGGAAGATAATCTTCTTGCTTGTTTAATCAAATAATTTTTACACAGGGTATAAAGTTAAAAATTATTTGGACTTCATGAAAGTTAAAAAAAAAATTCTACCCTAAATAATACTCTGAAAAAAAATACTCTTTTGTGACAAGTTTTAGTAAGTCATAAATTAGGACACAATATTTGCACATATATAAAATAAAGTTCTTTTATTAAAAAATAAAAAACTACTTACACTCCTACATCTCCTTACTAAAAATCAATACCAAATATTCTCTAAGATCTAGTGTTATTAAAACTTACTTGCATTTTCATGAGAGTGTAAAATGGTACAATCTCATTGGAAAGAGTTTGGTAGTTTCTTAAACAGTTAAATCTGCACTTTCTATATGCCCCAGGAATTCCATTCCTAGGTAACTACAGAAGAAAAACAAGAATTTATATCCATTTTTTGCATAAATATTCAATGTAGCTTTATTTATAATACTCCTGAACTAAAAAAAAAAAAAAAAGTCTCAAAATCCCAGATACCACAAACTGCTTATCCTTTTCCTTTTAAAAATTAATTGACTACTTAACAATATAAAATAACTGCTAATACATTACAGAACATAGATGTATCTCAAAAGCATGCTTAAAGAAAGAAGCCAGTCATAAAAGAATATGTATTATATAATTCCATTTATATCAATCTCTGTCGACAGATATTAGATCAGTTGTTACCTGGGATGGTGTGTGTGTAGAGAGGTATGATTACAAAGAGGGAAAAAAAATTGTGTGGTGGAACTGTCTATTTTGGATTAAAGTTACACGGGTTACATATTTACATAACCATAGTTATAGACATGTTCATTTGCCAAAATTCTTCAAACTGTAAGCTTAAAATTTGTGTGTCTAATTGCTTATAAATTGCACTTCAATAAAATTGAAAAATAAAATTCAAAACAGAAGTCAAAATGGATATTTTAAAAATTAAATTGAAATTAAAAACTAAAATTTTCAACATCAAAATTAGTTTATATATAAGATAATATTTTGAAAATAACATCTATATTAATAGTATATACAACAAATACACATTTAAAGAACAATTATAAAGAACTATAAAAACTCTATTTGGACAGGATTTTTTTTTTTTTGGTTTATTTTTTACAGTTAAACAATATAATGTCTTGATAGGTTTTGAGGACTTACATAAATGAAATCATACCATATGTTCTCTTGGGTGTCTTCCTGAATAGTGTTTCACTCTATTAATATACTATAATGTCTTTATCTCTTCCACTGCTCCCACTAGATGTTCAGGTTGTTTCTATTTTGAAGCTATTATATATAGTGCTTTAAGCACATTTTATATGTACACTGGACGATGAGGTTTTATAGGGTAAATCCTAAGAGTGGGATAGCTGGGTTATAGGTTATACATTTCACTTTGTTCAGATAATGTCAAAAATGTGTGTATTTGTGTGTGTGCCTGTTTGCATATTCCAAAGGTAAATGAATTCTATCAATTCTTTGCTTACTAGTTAAGAAAATGTGGCAGTGTCATTATAATACGCTGAGATGTTAGACTTATGCACTCATGCCACTTAAATAACCTTTTAAAGTCTCGCATCAGCGTTTGCTGGCTTAAAATTTACTTATTTTTCCTATATTCTTCCTTTTTAATGGTTTGTAGTTTTAGAAAAATACTAATGCTACTGGCCTTTTCAATGTTTTCATTGTTATTGTTATAAATGATATATTTCCTGAACCTGTTAATTTAACATGTAATAAGGAGGTAGAGTATAAATAAGATTTCTTTCTAAGGCAGTCTACAGGTTTACTCACAAGATAGACAGAAATAGAAAGAAGAAGTACTGTTTTTGTTTCATTTTGTATCATCTATTGAAAATACTGTATTCTCAAATAAAACCCTGCTACTTTAATCAGTGTTTAGACATGGATTATGATCTTTTATAATCCTCATGCATTGTGCCATGTTTTATTGTGAGAACTGGGAGGCACAATCATCCCATCAAATTTTCAGTCCCAACATCATTTTGATTTTTCATTCAATAAATTTCAAAGCTTAAAGGAACAGAGAAACTTGTTTTTGAACAGGAACAACCATAACAATGTTTTTATACTGGCTTCAGTTGAATAGAATCAAATTCACCTGAAGCCATATTACTGTGAAAGACAAATATCAATTTATGAAGATTATTGTTAAAGAAATTCAACCATGGTGTATCAGTCAAGGCCTACTCCAGAAAAATAAAGATCACAACAGGTATTTTTAACAGATAAAACCTATTATTAAAAAAATGTTCAGGGGCGTGTGGGTGAGGTTAAACACCAGATTCTCGTGTTGGACTCAGGTCATGATCTCAGGGTTGTGAGATCCAGCCCTACAGTAGTTCTGTGCTGGTGGAGGAGCCTGCTTAAGTTTCTCACTCATTCCTTTCCCTTAGCCTCTCTCTCCACCCTGCTCTCTCTCCCTATTTAAAAAAAAAAAAAAAAAATGACATCACAGATGGTAATTGCATGAAGCAACTGGGAGAACAAAGGGAAGAAAAGATCTTGGAACAGGGCTTCCAGGTCTGAGACCAAGATCTTTGAAGAATAGGTCTTCGCTCACTGAACTAATAACTTGGTAGATTGGAAGCAAAGCCAACTAGAGCTAGGGCATGGATTTTTGAGAAGGAGGAACTGTTTGGCTACTGCTGGTAATTTAAGGAGCCCAATGGGGCTGTTCTGCTGGTCTGAAAATAAAAATAAAAACAAAAACATAGACTAACAAACCTTGGAAATAGAAACCAACTGCTGCTCCTGGTGCACAGTTATCTCTTCTGTGAAGATTTCAGAACCAGGAAGCCAACAGAGAGGAATAGGTCTGTTTTCTCTCCTCAAGCTTACTAATCTTCCCTAGCCACCCCCACAGTTAGGAGCATATAACTGCAATCCAGCCAGCACAGGAGAAATGCGTCCTAGTATCACAAAACCCCTCACAGATGAGCAGGTTTGAAGTTATGAGATAATACCTTAAAAGCTGGCACACATGGAATGGCATAAAATCCCTCATACCTTAACTAATAAAAGCTGTGTAACAGGTATCACTTGATGAATGCACTTCAAGTCCAAAAGCTAAAAAGATTATGTTTGTGTGCATGCATGTTTGCTATTGGTTCTATGAACATTGCTTCTTCTGAAAGATTAAAAGACATTCTTCCACTAAACAGAAGTGAAGAATTAAATACGGAATTTAATCCTTTTTAGTTATGTAAAAATATATATATTTGTATTATACATGCAGTCTCTGAAAATCAGCTGTATGTTTAATCAGAAATGTATGTGCTTAAATAATGAATAATAAGGATTAAAAAGGTAACAAAAAATCATTTAGTTTTTGAAATAAAACAAGCTTCTTAAATTAGTGATATATAGGTTGTTTCTATATTCATTATATCATGATTTATATTGAAATTATTTTATTACCAGGATGACTAAGAATTCAAATAGCAAAAACGTAGAGACTCATGCTATATTGTTTACTGCATCATCAAGATGAGAGTTATGTTTAAATTGATAAATTTTATCTGCCAAAATTTTTTTTTGTGAAGTATAAGACCCCACAAAATTAAAGTATTATTCATATACAGTAGCATTGTTTTTGAAGGGATAAAGACAAAATCAGCACAATCTTGTCTTTACAGAAGACATGCAATTAATAATGGGTACTTTGTGATGCTCATAGTTACTGTAGTGTTTTATATCTTCAGCTTGATTATGATACATGGATTTGTATTTTATCACTATTATAATCTAATGCATTTATTCATTCATGTTTTGTGTGTATTTATAATATAATCATAATAAGAATTTAAACTATTTTGTGAATTTATTATCTATTTGCAAATTAAATTTGAGTCTTCAGAAAGCTAAAACAGTTATGCTCATTCCTTGGAATGAAAGTATTAAAAAGCAGTGGCACAATTTAAGCACGTTTAATACTAAAAACCGGAAAGTAAATAGAAGAATTGCTAATACAGAATTTAATTTAGAATTAACTGCTTAGAATTGACTGTTGATTTCAAGCACCTGGGATGGCATGGTAAAACTTGAGGAATAGAATCCTCAAAGTGAATTTATAAAATGGTCCCAGGAATATCCAAAAAAGAAGAATCAATTATTCTTGGTAAAATACTGCTAGACTTTCTTTCATTACCTTACAGAAAACACCTTAATTTCAAATATGACTCCAATGCTAGAAATCCTTGTTATTCCAAAGAATCCACTTTGTTAATTTGATTTGGGCCATATTGATGCTGCTTGTTTTCCCTGATGCTTTTCCTCCTCTTCTGGGTGACACAAGTGATAGTCAGCAGCGTGCTGAGCAGATGTTGTTCCCCAACTAGTACATGATTATTTTCTTCTAAGGGTAAATGTTCTCATGTGTGTACCTTCCATTTCTCATCAGCTTCTCTGTTACATAAACAACAGATTGTGTTGTTTCCTTAGAATATAGATTTTCAAGAGATCTCCATATATGCACGTGTTTTTCTAAAAACTTTTGGTAATTAAGCTAAGCTTTACTTCATCCTTCTTTAACGTTCTCAGTCTATCTTTTAAATCTGGCCCTAAAAAAAATTATTTAGCCTTTCCAGTCTGTTACAGCATAAATTCTGTTTAATTACATCATCCAATTTCAATATACTTCTTTTCATTTTAATTATTTTATCCATAGGATAAATATATTAACTTTTTTCTGCATTCTCAGATGTTAACATACTTTTTTCTTACTTTTATTAAGATGTTAGAAAAAACTGGACTAGGAATGAATTTTGAATTCACTCATTCATATAATTTTCCATGTGTTACTCTGTTTTACAATCTTTTCTTCAATTCATAAGCTCTCAGTTCTATCTACTACGACCTGGAGAGGGTGCCTGGGTAGCTTAGTCATTAAGTGTCAGACTCTTAATTTTAGCTCAGGTCATGATTTTAGGGTTGTGAGATCAAGTCCTGTGTCTGGTTTCCTCTGTGCTCCAAGCACAGTCTGCTTAGGATTCTTTCCTCTTCTCCATCCTCCTCTGTCCCCGTTGCCCTGCCCACCCCCTCTCTCTTCATAAATAAATAAACATTAAATAAGTAAATCTTAAAAAAAAATAACCTGGATATTAAAATTCAGAGATTTTACCCAATGGATTCCTACTTCAGAAGTTTATTGGAAACACAAATCCTGATTCCACATTTTTTTACTGCTTCTTCCTAGACAAGTAGAAACAAGCTCCTACTCTCAACCCCCACTGCAAAAAATTAGAATAAAAAAGAATGAAACTTAGATTTCTCCTTAAAACTAGGGAAAAATGATAGTGTATGTCCTATTTCATGGCATCACATGAACCACATCACCACTCATCCAGAGACTGAGCACAAATAACACACAAATCATTGAAGTACAGATTTCAAATAAATCTTACTCTTTCTAGACTATTTATTTTACAAATAGCAAGATCATATCCTAGAGAGGAAATTATATTTTCTCATGATTACACATTACTTAACAACAGAACCATTTCAGTAGAACCTAGAATTTATTAAATTGATTATTATGCTTTTGGGTTTACTGTTTAACTCAATCAAAATTAACTTTAAAAAGTCAAAACTCTCTATGTTGAAGTGTACTTTTTTTTTTTTCCTGGCAACTTGCTCAAGACTGGTTTCAGAGTATAACCTATAAGCAGTGCTAAACTTGAACAATAGGACTTCCTCAAACTCATATGTTTGCATATATGAGTGTGTAAGTTGCAGATGCAGACATCTGTCCATCAATTGTTGAGTGTTTCCTAGTCACGTAAACAGATGGAGACAGTGAGTAATTTCTTGCATGGTAGGATTTTAAACATGCTGCATGAAAAACTATCACCCCTCTTCACAAATAAGACTTGATGTTTGGTTTTGGGTACTCCTGTGTCTATGTTGTGAATTTCTTTAGCTATAGGCATTGACTTTTGTGAAAATTTCATTATACTTTCAAAGGATATGATGTTAAGAAAATAAGTACTGATAAACTTACATTGCAATGTATGATTAGCTTTCTTGAGGATGAATTTTTAGTTGGAGAATTCAGACTGATTTCAGTCTTTATTTTTTTTTTTTAAGATCTTCTTTATTTATTTGACAGACAGAGATCACAAGCAGGCAGAGAGAGAGGGGGAAGCAACTCCCAGCTGAGCAGAGAGCCTGATGCGGGGCTCAATCCCAGGACCTTGGGATCATGATCTGAGCTGAAAGCAGAGGCTTAACCCACTGAGCCACCCAGGCACGCCTCAGTCTTTACGTTTTAAAGATTTCATTTACTTATTTGAGAGAGAGAAAGAGAGAGAGAGAGAGCATAAACAGGGAGGAGGAGAGAGGAAGAGGGAGAAGCAGACTCCCTGCTCAGCAGGGAGCCCAAGGCAGAACTCGATCCCAGGACCCAGGGATCATGACTTGAGCCAAAGGCAGACGCTTAACTGGCTGAACCACCCAGACACCCTGACTTTAGTCTTTAAATAAGTGTAATAGCATAGAATTTGTCTCTATATACCCAGAAAGTAGAAGTTAGTCTTTGATATAAACTGATTTCTTCACAGCTTTTTGTTTTTATTTTGTTTTGTTGGTTTTTGTTTTTCATATTTTGGCAATGGAAACCACAGGAATAGAATTAGTAGCCAAAGTTCAGGAACAGAAATGATTTGTATCTTATTGCACTTCTATCAAATTTCATTTTGCAAGATAGGCTTTCACATTGTCAGGTGACAATATGGCAGGAACCATAAACTGCATTTTATTTTTTCTTAAATTTTTGTGTGTGTTATTTATGCTTTATTTTGTGATGATTATCCAAAATCAATGCAAACACTAGACTAATTTGGCCTTGAACCACTTTTGTTAACTAAATATAACCTAAGCAAGTGAATAGTCTGTGTATAAGTTCATGAGGCCAATCTGTCTTCAAAGAATGGCTTAAATCATTAGGTCATTTGCCTGGAAAGAAAATACTGGGACATATGTTGTATAAAGAAGTTTTTAATTTCTGTGGACTCACTCTTTTCAACCAAAGTAGTGCTCTCAACTATATAAGTGGTAAGGAGACAAATTTATACTTTCTAAGTTACGTCTAACATAATTTTCAAGTACTTTACAAGCACAAGGAGTATTGGAGATACAATGATGTGTCAAACAGATGTAGACTACTCTCAAATAAATTATATTTTCCAGCTATTGAGATTCTCAGCTTGCTTCCACGTAACCTGTGGAAATTCATAGTGCCTGGATAAACAAAATCTGACTTGCATATGCCTCTGTGGATGGGACTAACTGAAAACCAAAAGAAGATACTAAGGTGTCTGGAGTAATCTTTTCATTTGCCATCTCAGGGTTTGCAGGGTGAATCTGACAGTAATCAATCAGTGCTAACCACATTTACTTTGTCAAAAGATATGAAACAGGAGAAACATGCACATTTTATATTCTAACTAAAAGCTTTTATCTGCCATGTTCTACTGAGAGGAGGTTTCACATAGTAAATTACTTAGCACAATCTCAAGACAGACACACTATAATATTTGTATTATTGTGAGCAAATTAATCAAGGTTCTTAAATCTCTGTTTGCAATTATAAATAGTATATTTATAATTCACATACAGATATTATAAGGATTTGAATGGCAATGTATACACAGTGCCTGGCACAAAACAAGCCTTCAATAAATGTTTGCTATACTTAATTCCCACTGAATTTCTAGTCTGTAAACTAAGCTGGACTGAGAAGAATCCCAAGAAAAACCCAACCATAAACATTAAATTCATGCCAGTTCTTTCTTGTCTGTCTTTCCTTCACCCATTTTCATCATATTTAATTTACCCTTTCTCAAACTTAATAATAATATAGTAATAATATAGTACTATCATAGAATAATAATTATTACATAGTATTAGTCTATAATAATATTATATTATTACTATATTATTATTGTTATTATTATTATAACAGCAAAAACAACAATAATATCCAGTCTGACTTTTACCACTGGAGATAGATTAAAGAAATCTAAAGAAACAAATATAAGAAAATACATTATTTCCTTCAATACTTGCTATAACAAAGGATCTCTATAGCACCTTAGTGTCCATTTAGGTTATCAATAGATATTCTAGGCTTGTTTCACAATTTCTACTAAAAAGAGGAACAGACAGAAGTATCAAACAGATTGATACCATAATATTTTTAGCCTTTGCTTGAATTGTAATCCTGGATCCCAAAATGATATGAAATGAAAAGCTAAGCCTATGTATTAACATTTCTGAGATTCAGTTTTCTTCTTTAAAGGGATACTAGTATTACCCACCTGGAAAGATATGTTGATATTAAATAATATAGTGTACAGGAAAAGTCAAGCACATTACCTGATACATAAAAAGTTTGTTTATATTAATTCATTTTATTGAGAAACAATTTACATGTAATCTACTGCACATATTCTAAGTTTGTAGACATTGAGTTTTGACAAATATATACACCTGTGTAGCCACAACCCCAATAAAGATATAGAGTATTTCTATCATTTCAAAAGTCTTTTTTGTACACCTATATAATAAATAACCTACTAATTCCAGCAATAGATGTCCTCTTATCTGCTTTCTGTCACTATCAATTTTCTTTCCTAGAATTTATATATATATATATATATATGGGACAAATATATACTCATATATATGAATATTATGGATATCTGTGTTCTTTCTTTCTGAATAATATTTTTAAATATTTTATTTATTTATTTGAGAAAGAGAGAGTGGAGAAAGCACAAGTGGAGAGGAGAGGGAGAAGCAGGCTCCCTCTGCAGGGGGCCTGATGTGGGGCTTAATTCCAGGACCCTGGGATCATTACTTGAGCCAAAGGCAGATGCTCAACCAACTGAGCCATTCAGGTGCCCCTTGGGATAATATTTTTAATTGATCTAAAAATGAGCAAATATGGTCACATCTTATCACTGAGTGATATGAGTTTATTATATTTTCTTTATTCATTTTTATATGGGTAAACATTTAGTGTTTTCAGTTTCAAGTGTGTGTATATATGCACACATTTTATATATTTAGATATGCATGTATATTTACATCTATTTTAATAACATATATCAAATGCATAAATACATACACATGAATACATTTATAACATGTATTATATAGCATCTTATGCTTGAACATACATATTCCTTACAAAGAATCAGCTTGATTTGACTGCTTTTTCTCTACTGTTTGTTAGCTTTTATGAGTTTCCCTTTATATATATTATTATTTTCTTTCTACTTTGAATTTAATTTGATTTATTTTCTAGATTTTTAAGGTAGAAATGTAAATCATTAATGATCTTTTTTTAATCTTTGAATATGAGCAGTTAAAGCTATACATTTTTCCTAAGTATAGTTTTAGTCACAGAACACATTTTGATATGCTTTGTTTCCATTATATTCTTGTTAAAAGGCTATCAAAATTCCTTTGCTATTTCTTCTTTGAACCATACATTACTTACACATATATTTAGGGATTTTTTTGAGTATTTGGGGATTTTCAAGGTTTATTTTTGTTCTTTATGACTAACTCCATGCATTTATGAAATATGCTCTGTAAAATGTCAGTTCTTTTTAATTTTTGAGATATTTTATAATCTGACTTGTGGTCAGTCTCAGTGAATATTATATGTGCATTTGGAAAAAACATATATTTTATCGTTTTTGAGTAGATTGCTATATAAATGCCATTTAAGCTAGTATGTTCAATTGTATTATACTAGTATTTTCTATCCTCATTGATTTTCTGCCTACTTATTCTACCATTATTGAGAAATGAGGATTGAAATTTAAAACTATAATTATGGATTTTTTTGCTTGTACATTCAGTTCAGTCCTTTTTTGCTTCATGTATTTTGAAACTTTTCTGGCACAAAATCATATCATATATCATTTGGTATAAGTAGTGTTCCCATGATATGTACTTTTTTATCATTTCATTTTTAATCAGTATATCTACAAATTTAAAGTGTGATTCCTCACCCATTTTGCCCATTACTCCCCCCACCACTTCCCTATGGCAATAATCAGTTTGGTTTCTGTATTCATAGATGTGAGTCTGCTTTTTGTTTATACATTTGTTTTATTTTTTAGATTCCATTTATGAGGGAAATCATATGGCATTTGTCTTTCTCAGTCTGACTTATTTTACTTAGCATAATACCTTCAGGTTGATTCATATCTCAAATGACACAGTCTCATTTTTATGGCTGCATAATATTCCATCATATATTTATATCACTTCTTCCTAATCCATTCATCAATTGATGAACACTTAAGTTGCTTTCATATCTTGGCTATTGCAAGTAATGCTGCAATAAATATAGGGGCGCATATCTTTTTGAATTAATGTTTTCATGTTCTTTGTGTAAATGCCCAGTAGTAGAATTATTAGATCATATGGTATTTCAATTTTTAATTATTTGAGTAAACTCTATATGTCTTTCCATAATGGGTATACAAATGCACATTTCTACCAACAATGTACGGGGGCTCCTTTATCTCTGCATCCTTGCCAACCGTTGTTATTCTGATAGGTGTGAGGTGAAATCTCACTGTGGTTTTGATGTGCATTTTCCTGATTAGTGATGTTGATCATTTTTTCATGAGTCTATTGGCCATCCACATGTCTTCTTTGGAGAAATGTCTGTTCAGATTTTCTGCATTTTTAAAAAAGATTTATTCATTTATTTGAGAAAGAGAAAGAGAGAGAGAGAGAGAGAGAGAGCTAGTAGGGGGAGGGGAAGGGAAAGAATCCCAAGAATCCCAAGCAAACTCTCAGTGAGCACAGAGATGGATGTGAGGCTCGATATGATGACCCTGAGATCATGACCAAGAGGCAGAGGCTTAACTGACTGAGCCACCCAAGTGTCCTATCCTTTCTTGTTTTTGATGAATATTATATTACTGGTATTCCATTTAGTTTCTAATCTTGGTATTTCAGCTCTTGCTTTTTTTGTTTGCTCTGGGGTTACCTTATGCATCTTTAACTTTTTACTTTCTATAAGGGTTATTATTTAACATAGAATTTTAAAATCTATAAGAACATGCATCAATTTTTGCTTCTTTCAGGTACTATGATTAGGTATCTTCTGCATATTTTATAAAATTATAAAATATTCTCATTACCTTCTGTTTTGCTAATCAATTATTGTGTTAGGTCATTAAAAAAACTCTACCTCACCCCCCCAAAAAAACTGTATTTCCTGTTTCTTTATTTCTTTTGTAGCTCACTTTTCTATCTAATAATTTTCCTTCCTTGTGACAGTGTTCCTTTAAGATTTTTGGGTACAGCTCAGCTAGAAATAAATTATTTTAGTTAAGTAAGTCAGAAATCAACCTGGTTTTGCATTGGTTTTTGGAGAATATTTTTAATGTATATAGAATTTTAGGCTGATTTTTTCCCTCCCATTGTCTTCAGTTTTACAGTTTCCAATGGGAAGTCTGACATCCCTATTATTTGTTCTATATGTACTCATGCCTTTTTCTTTTTTTCTGGCTGACTATAAGTTTTGTTTCACTGATTTCAGCAATTTAATTAACATAAGCTTCAGTGTGCTTGTATCTATGATTATCCTGCTTGACTTTTTTTAGCCTATTGGATCTATGATTTTAGAATTCTCATCAAATTTGGGACAAAAACATCAAGTATGTTATTAAATATTCTTCCCTCTCTCTCTCTTTTTCTGTATGCTTTTTGGACAGTAATTACATGAATATCTATCAAGTTTATATCTCACAGTTCCCTGAAGCTTTTTTTTTTTTTAATTTTTTGTTTGTTTTATCTATTTTTTTTTTTTGCTCTATGCTTTAGTTTGGGTAGGTGCTATTGTCTTCAACTCCTCACATTTTTCATGTTTTCTTCTTCAGTTGTTTAAACTTCTCTTGGTGTATACTGGTGGATCTAGATTGTTTTTGTGAACATAAAGTCATTCCACTTCAAGGAGCTTGAGCTTGAAATTTTGTAAAGAATAATTTTCAAAATTTAAAATGCCCTCCCCTTAAATTGCTAGGCATACTCAGAATTTGTCTTTCATTATGCTCTTTTAATTCTGGAAAAACTTCCACTGTATTTCAGGACAAAAGAATTCTGATTTCTAGAAAACAACAAAAATTTATCTTATTACTTATTGCACACTAATCCAAAAGATTGAAATGGTAAGAAAGTAATTGTAACAAAGTAATTAGTTTATACTTACTTAGAAAACTGAGTGGTGATTGTATACTGACTGCAATAGACACAATAATTTTACCAGAAACAAAGCTCATCAATAAAAACACTAATTTTTACAACTATTCATATTCCTTCTTCACCATTTAATATTGGCAAAAATAAACATATAAATAAATATGATCCCAAATACAGCATAAATTTAAGAAGCAAAGTATGTAAAATTAAAATTGTGCTTAGTAATCAATGTTAAATATTCCATTTCACTTAGAAATGGACTTACATTAGCAAACCAATGGTTATCCATTAATTAATCTGATATAATAAATAAGTTCTATCATCTAAGTTATCTAAATGATGTTCAAATTTACAAAATAGGAAACAATTACTGCTGTACATTTTCTTATAAAAATATAATTCAGTATAGCTTATTAGAAATTTCTGATTTTTATATTCATAGATCTTATTTTTACATCTTAATTTTATTCTATTTTTTCATGTTCCAAGATTCATTGTTTATGCACCACACCCAGTACTCCACGCAATAATATGTGTCCTCCTTAATACCCATCACAACGCTCATCCATCCCCCCACCTCCCTTGCCTCCAAAACCCTCAGTTTGTTTCCCAGAATCCAGTCTCTCATCTTTTGTCTCCCCTCTGACTTCCCCCAACTCACTTTTCCTTTCCTTCTCCTAATGTCTTCCATGTTATTCCTTATGCTCCACAAGTAAGTGAAACCATATGATAATTGACTTCCTCTGCTTGACTTATTTCACTCAGTGAATCTTAAGTGGGTATACCCTTAGCTTATTTTATGAGTAAACAAATCTAAGGTTTTTAACAGGTTCAGATTAATTAGGCAAACTGCATAGTTTGATTTGTTTGATTGGATTTGTCAGGTTTGTCTATGTTGGCTTCTTGGTTGAACTATCAAAATTGCTAAAATACAATTTTTATAATATAATATAATATAATATAATACAATACATTATAATATAATATAATAATATTTTTAAAATATAAAATGCCACTTCTCAAATATTCTATTCTTAGAGATATTTTTTCTAGTAGACATAAGTTATTTGCATTTTGATCTGGAAAATTCTGTGTTAACACATAAGTTCACTAAGTCTGGAAGCTACAAGTAAACAGTAATAGTACAAGTATTTACTTGTAACAGTACACTGTTTACTATTTACTACAAGTAAATAGTAAACAGTGAATCAGATAAAAGCATTCCCCTAGAAAATCCTTAGGTACACCTTAGGCACATATAATATTGTAAGTATATCACCCAACTTTTTGCTTTATTTTTATGATTTAGATAATTTTCCCCCAAATTTTAACAAAATTTTGCACTATGAAAAATAGGCACAAAAGTTTTTAAAAATTAAAAAGACATCTATTTTTCAAAGTGTCTTGAAAATAAAGAGAAGACAGAAATAGCACTAATAGCCCATCTCTTATTCATATCTATGTCACAGGTAAAATTATTTATGAATTGGAAATTCTTCTTTTTCTGATGGACATAGCTGACAGCTCATATAATGTTAGTATTTTCTATTTGATTATGACTCTTTATGGATGTTTTATCTTTTGAAAAATACTCAATTTATTTAAACTTACAAAAAAACACAGTTAACCCAATATAAAGGATGTTTCCTTTATATTCATATTGAGAGAATTAGGAAACTATATAGTTATAGAGTATAGTTATAGAGTATAATTCCAGACTGTTCAGTCACAGACCTGTACCCTACCTCTGAAATAAATTATACACTATATATTAAATAAATAAATAAATAAATATGAGGCAATTAAAAAAAAATAGAAGAGTATGATTCCAAAAAGAAATTATTCGTGAGGTACCTGGGTGGTTAGGTCAGTTAAGCACTGACTCTTGATCTCAGCTCACGTTCTGATTTCAGAGTGTGAGTTCAAGCCCTGCATTGGGATCCACACTGCCAAGGAACCTATTGAAACTGCTGAAAGAGAAAGAGAGAGACAGAGAGATAGGCCTGAGGTTATTAGGGAAGCCTCAGACTAAGGGCAAGTTTCCCCTAAGGATCTGGCCCTCAGAGCCTGAATATTCTCTGGCCAATCCTCTCCAAGATTCCAGCTCAGAAGTAGGTTTTCTTGTTTTGTTTTTATCAACTGTAACACTTTACTTAGAATTATAAGACTGATCTTCTTGGTAACATAGAACAGCATTAAGTTACTTAAAATTTATTATATAAGTCAAAGTATACTTACTATCTAAATCTTATATTTGTCATACACACACACACACACACACACACATATATATAACTTTCATCCCCCTTTCTTTTTTTTGTAATGGAATTATTATTTAATAATTACTAAAGAAATTTATGATGACATAAAATTGTTAACTATTTATGAGTAACAAATATTATAGAAAATATCATTAGATAAAATAGAGCAATAGAAACAAGAACTAAAACATTTGATTAATACATGTCTAATATATTAAAAAGGAAACTACAAAAAAATGAAAAACTAAAAAGAATGAAGCTGAACTTATTTATAAATAAATTAGTCACAAGTGAATACAATCCACAACTTAAATGACAAAATGTGCAAATTGTGTAAGTAAACCAAATGCAGACAAACTAAGCATGAGTGATGAGTTAATACTAAATATCATAAATAGTTGAAAATAATGGAATGGACCATGATATACAAAACAAATGCAAGAAAACAAAAAGCAGAAAGACAAATATTAAAATTTATGCAAATATTATTTCAAGGAAAAAATGGTTATCTTGGGAAGATAATATATATACATATTAGATAAATATATATACAAATATATGTATTTATCATATACATATACTGTAAGCATAGTATAACAAGAAAATAATAATGCATGAAATTAATTTCAAGGTAGAAGTGGGGATTTTGATACAACCAAATCATAATGAAAAACTCACTCTTTCTTAACAAATCAAGTGATGAAATTCACATTGTCTTTATCCATTCATCAGGGGATGGACACCTAGGTTTTTTATAATTTGGCTACAACTTTAGAAGACTATAACATTACTTAACAGCAGGAAAACTCCCAATTAATAGGACTGGCATCTTCTTTTCCCATAGCAGATATCCATAAACATGACTTTAAGATATAGCTTGCATTGGGGCACCTGGGTGGCAGAGTCAGTTGAGCTTTTGACTCTTGGTTTTGGCTCAGGGAGGTGAGATCGAGAGCTCCATCAGCTCTGTGCTCAGTGCAGAGTCTGTTTGGGACCCTCTCCCTCCTCCCTCCCTCACCTCCCCCCACCAAATAAATAAATTCTTAAAAAAAAAAAAAAAAAAGATCGCCTGGAGGAACCCCCTTAAATGTAGATCCGGAGGCTGGGAACAGGAAGTTCTAAATCAGCAGTCTAAGTTGTTTAACAAACAGCTTTGATTCTGAAGCATGCGCTAAAAATTCCTTACTTTGAGAAACAGGAAATTGGGAGTATGTTGGAAGGAGCAGTAAAAGAAAGCTTGGGTGTAGAATATAAGAACAGATCTGACTATGACCTATTACTTTGTAAATAAATTTTTATTGAAATACCATGCTCATCTGTTTACATATCAACCGTGGATATTTCTCCCTTTAGTGATGAGAAATCGTGTGGCTGGCAAAGCCAAATGTCCTTATTATATAGCCTTTTTTTGGAATAGGTTGTTAGTTTTTTTTAGGAGAAAAAAACTTTTATGAGTGTTTTCATTACTTAGTGCATTTATTAATACATACATAATATGAGGCAGGAGATAAGACTCTTGATTTTTTAAAAAATGCAATTTTAAATGCATTTGATATTTGCTGTAAATGCTGTCTCAATATTATCCCCAAACCTTTCAGAATATGCATTTTCACCCTTCTACTCTGAATGTATCTGATTATGAAATTTGAATAAATCCTAGAATATGTTGACATTTTTGCAACATATAACTGATAAGTGATTGCTTGCTTAAGAGGAGGTTCAAGTTTACGCATCCACATTTGAAATATAGGACACTCTAATATCCTTAGTTTTAGTCAAAAGGTAAATAAAGTTGGTGTTTACATTATATAGGGAGCTCAAATCAGGCAGAAATTCTTATGTGATCCTTGAGTGAGCAATAATGAAAATTTCGCTATTATTTTTATCTTCTCTACAAAAAGTTGCCAAAATAATACTCACTTTGGCAGCACATATACTAAAATTGGAACAATACAGAGAATACTAGTATGGACCCTGCACAAGGATGACACACAATTTGTGAAATGTTCCACATGCTTTTTAATTGCCTTAATAATAGAAACTTTCTAGACATAAACAGATCACACAAGGCAGTTTCTGCAGGACCAAATAAAAATTGCACTTTCCCTACATTTTTGGAATTGCCCCAGAATTTAGATTGTGCCTGTGACTGCAGCAATTGTGTATCAACGTTGCATACTTTAACAATATTATAAAACATTACCTAGAGTTAATTTATAACACATATATTCTTTACAAGAAAAAGAGAAATCCAAAATTAATGTCAATATTGATATTAAGGTGCAAAGAGTAAACATTTAAAGATATGTTAAAATATAACTTTTCAGTTGTAATGACAAAATCCTGAAAAAGTTACAATGTAGCTTTTATGGTCTAAAAACAATATTGAAAATAAGAACCTCAAATTTTGCAATGGAGTTTCAATAAAGTCTTGTTTTGCCTAGCAGAAAGTATTCGAGAATAAAAAATAATTAAAAATGATAAACTGACATAATTTCTTCTAAGATGTTCCTATTCATTTTGTGTACCCTGTAAATGATCTTGCTGCTAATAAACTTAACGATTTCTTCTTATTTGCTCCATCTAAATTACCTGTGATGGAATTTGCCCAAGTTGACCTGTAATTAGAGCTAATTATTATAACCAGCTTATCACAGCATACATAAAAATCATATTTCTCATTGAAAGCAAAATAAAATACTCTGAGAAAATCCTATGTTCCATACAATGTCATGACAATGTCCACCATGAAAATGACACCAATAAATGCCATGGTATAGTATGGACATAATATGTCTTTAATAAGATAATACAGATATTTTCTTTCCATATAACTGGTATGACTTATTTTCCATAATTATTTTTGATATATTATGACTAAATCAAAATGATAAGTGAGGTGGAAATATAACACCAATTGGTGGTTGTATACTTTTTTTTTTTAAGATTTTATTTATTTTTTTAATTTGAGATAGAGAGAGTATGCGTGCCCACGTATGAATGGGGGAAGGGGCAGAAGGAGAGAGAGAGAATCTCCAGCAGACTCTGCACTGAGTGTGGAACCTGATGTGAGGCTCCATCTCCTGACCCTGCAATCATGACCTGAGCTGAAATCAAGAGATGGCTGCTTAAGCAACTAAACCACCCAGGTGCCCCATGATTATATAATTTTTATCTCCAGGTGGTCGCTTTGAGGTTAACTTGAGATTACCATGTAGCTATAATTTATAACTAAGTGAAAAAGAGTAAGCCACCCCTAGATTTCCTTTATTTTTCTTTTATTATAAAAAGTCTACTCAGATTTAGTTTTTTTAAAGATTTTATTTATTTATTTGACAGAGAGATAGAAAGCACAAGCAGGCAGAGTGGCATGGCAGAGGGAGAAAGAAGCAGGCTCTCCACTGAGCTGGAAGCCCAATGCGGGGCTTTATCCCAGAACCCTGGGATCATGACCTGAGCCAAAGACAACCACTTAACCGACTGAGCCACCCAGGTGACCCCACTCAGATTTAATTAAATAGAGGAAAAAGAAGGTTCATTATTAGTACTGTAACATTTATTCCATTAGTTGTTTACCTTATAAGTAATTTAAATCAAACTACATATATATACATTCTACTTCCTTTTATGAAGTTTATCAAATGACTTCTCATTGTGATTATATACAATCTCTTATCAGTCACTATTTTTGGATGTTGCAAGAAGAATTCTTAAGATGTTTAATAATATGGTTATCAGTATTTAGTATGTATGAATTATTTCAAAAAACCAGGTTTTTATGCCAACACATAAATTTAAAATGGGCAAATAAAAAAGTCTACAAAATATGTGAATTAACAGGAAGGCAAATAGTAAAACAGATGCAAATAAGAAAAAAAATCATTAAAGATACATCCCCAGATAATTTTTCTTTTAACAATCAAATATTTTATAAAAGATGGATATATATTTAAAAATTAGTGGGTAAGTGATTTGTGAGGAAATGTGTATGGATAATACATAATCTTGTGTTTTTATAAATCTGTTGTTTAAAATTCAAACTAGAATATTATAACATAACTAATGGTCACAGGAAAAATATTTAAAATATTTAACAAGACTGTTGTGATATACAACTCAGGGGCAAAATCCTGAATGTATTGTGAAATTATTCATACTAGTATAGCTACTATTTATGCATAGTGTTCCATGGATGCCATTTTATTAAATAAATGTACCAAATTTTCATAAAGTAAAAATTCCAAATTCAAAACATGAAACAGTACCAGCTCCTCAGATGCGTTTCTTATAATACTCACTCAACTCTTAAAAAACTCACTCAACTTCCTAACTAATCCAATCTCCTAATTTATAATACTATAAAATAATTTAACTGTCTTTAAACTTTATAAATAATATCATGAAGTATATGGTCTTCTGTGTTTGGCATCTTTGCCTCAATATTTTGTTTGTGAAACTCATCATGTTTTTGTGTTTGGCTATAGTTGATTCATTTTTATGTCTGTGTAGTATTCTATTTTATTTATATAACAAAGTGTATTTACCCATTCAGCAGCTAATGTGGATCTCATTGTTTATAATTTGGGTTATTTTAAATACTTTTGCTATGTATATTTGTATTCTTATCTTTCTGTGAACATATATACACATAATTTTTGAGTATATATCTGGACATGGAACTGATAGGTCAAAGTTATACATTTGTTCAATGCAGTAGAAAACTGTCAGTTTTCAAAAATGATTGGCAGAATTTATATATCATCCAGGAACTATGACTATGAATTGGTTTTACAGCCTTATAAAACTTGTTATATTCAGTTTTGGTTTTGTTTTCTCCATTTAACCATCCTCTAATATAGAGTGATATCATATTATGCTTTTCATCTGAAAGCCTTGGAAGACAAATGAATATGAGGAACTTTTCATATGTTTAGTGGTTATTTAGATATCTTTTTCTGTGAAATGTCTGTTCAAATTTTAGCCTGTTTTTCTATTGAATTTTCTATCTTTCATATATTGATTTATATGACTTTTATTTCTATTAGTTATTTATAGATTCTAGATAATATCCTATATAACATAAATTACTGTATTTCAAATATATTCTCTCACTCTATGTCTTGATTTTCCTCTGTCTTAATGGTGTCTATTGATAAATAGAAGTTAATTATTTTTTGAAAAGAAAAATATATATAATGAAGGTTAGTGCTTTTCATGTCCTAAGTAAGAAATTCTAGCCAACTTTAAATCATAAAATATTTATATATTTTTTAAAGTAATTATTTAATCCTCTCTTTCTTTCTAGAACTTGCACACAAAAATAAAGGAAATGTACCTCATACTTTTCCTTTATGTGAATACCTAATTAATTCAGCACTGTCATTTGCAGAGATCACTATTTTCCTTGCTGTGCTGAACTGTCATAAATGTCATATATTAAATGATCACATAGAAGTGTCTGTTTCTGGATGATTTTTTGTTGTTTTTGCACAGTTTGTCTACTCTTGCACCAAAGGAACACTCAAAGTTACTGCTCTAATAAAGCATCTATTATAATGGGTAATATAATATTCAAAAAAATGAAAAGTATATTTTAAAAGAGTAACAAATACTATGAAAAAATACCAGATAGAGAGTACTGGGGGTTGAATGTATTGAGAAGGCCACATGAGAGAGTTTGAATAGAAGTTCATGAGAAATGTGAGACAAAATAAGTCTAGACAGTGGAAAGATCTGAAGCCAATAGTTTTAATTTAATCTAATACACTTGAAGATCTAAAAGAAGTTCATTATACATAGCTTATACATGCCAAGGAGTAAGCATTTAAAGTTGATATGGGAGGTTCGAGACCAAGCATGTAGAACATAATCGGTCATGTTAAGGATTCCCATTTTTAGTTTAAAGAAATGATTTCTGGGGGATGGGGACTTGGTTAAGCATCCAATTCCAGATTTTGGCTCAGGTCATGATCTTGGGGTTCTAAAATTAAATCCTGCATTGGGCTCTGCATTCAGTGGGGAGTCTGCTGGAGATTCTCTCTCTCTCTCTCCATGCCCCTCCCCCCATGTGCTCACACTATCTATCTCTCTCTCAATTAAATAGATAAATATTTTTTTAAAAAGAAACGGTTTGGGGGGGCGCCTGGGTGGCTCAGTGGGTTAAAGCCTCTGCCTTCGGCTCAGGTCATGATCCTAGAGTCCTGGGATCAAGCCCCGCATCGGGCTCTCTGCTCGGCAGGGAGCCTGCTTCCTCCTCTCTCTCTGCCTGCCTCTCTGCCTACTTGCGTCTGTCAAATAAATAAATAAAAATCTTTAAAAAAAAAAAAAAAAAAAAGAAATGGTTTGGGGAAGATTTAAACCTAGGATATGTAAAAGTTTTAAAGGCTACTCTGCCATTTGAAAAATGAATTGTAGGAGGTCAAGAGTTAAAATAGGGTAAGGAATGTAATGGATATTCAGGTTATTCTTTTTGCTGACAGAAAACACTGATAATATGTACTAGCAGAGGAGGTGGTGAGACGTGGTTATCTGGGAAATTAGAGCTAAGGAGATTCACTGATAGGATGATGGAAGAAAAGGAGGAATGAAGGAAGATTTCTAGGAGATAAACTATAGAATTTAGAAAAATTACCATTCCAATAACTGAAATTGGAAGACAGCAAAAGGGGTATGGTTAGCAAGATTGATATGGAATCTTGAATTCAAGCTTCATGATTTATAACAATTTCTTTTTTGGATTGTTTTTATTTATTTATTTTTCTTCCATCCTAGAGCATAAAGCATTTTTGAAACTTTATTAGTGTCTAATTTATTAATACATAGGTAAATATACAACTTGAAAAGTTTTGACATATATAAGTATATGTACATATATATCTATATCTCTGTGAAACTAACACTAAAATTAAGATAGAGAATATGCTCATAATTCCCTCAGTTGTTCTCATATCCATTTGAAATCCATCACTCTGTCCCAACCTTCCTTCATACCCAAGCAACCACTGCTCTATTTTATGTCACAATAGGTTAGATTGCATTTTTGAGAAGCATATAAATAGAATCATATAGTATATGTTCTTTTGTTGACCAAGTTCTTTCAACCAACATGATTATTTTAATATCTGTACATGTATGAAATCAACCAAAAATGATTTATTATTAATAGCTAAGTATTATTCCATTGTATGGATATACCACTATTAATTTATTCATTCATTTATTCGAGGGCATTTGACTTGCATCCTACTCTTGGCTATTATAAATAAGGCTGATATGAATTTTTTTTTTTAAGATTTTATTATTTATTTATTTAACACAAAGGGAAAACAGGTTTTATAATTTTAACCATCATGGAGGGATTAAAATGTATTTTGATTATGATTTTAAGTTTCATTTCCTTGGCAACTAATAATATTTAACATCCTTTCATGTGATTACTTGCCATTTTCTTTAGTGTAGGGTCTGTTCAAGTATCTTGCCTCTGTTTAAAATATGGTTGCTTATCTTCTGATTGACTTATAAGTGTTCTTCATAAAATCTAGATCTGTGTTGTTCTATAGTACAATCACTACCTACATAGGAGATATTTAAATTTAAACTAATTGAAGTTAAACCCAATTGAAAATTGAAAATTGAGGGAGAACTAGAAACATAAAATCGACCACTTTCTGAAAGGTGCAGAGAAGTGAGCCCAAAGCAATGGGAAGATAGACTATGGAGGGAGGGGCCTGCTCCTGGCAAGCGGCAGAGCAATAGAGCACAAAATCAGAACTTTAAAAAGTCTGCTCCACTGAGGGCGATCACTCCAGAGGCTAAGTGGAGGTGGAGCCCTCATGGGGACAGTGTGGTCTCAGGTCCCGCAGGGTCACAGAAGGATCAGGAGTGTCTGAGTGTAGCAGATCTCGCAGGTATTAGAGTGGGGAAGCTGGCTACAGAGACAGAGCTGAGGAGTGAGCTCTCAGCTTGGGGTTACCTTAAACTGTGATCTGTGGCACAGTGAGACCACTGCTGTTTAGGCAGGGACCCTACAAGTGGCAGATCCGGGGAGACCCCCCCTAGAAGAGCAGAGCATCAGGAATCTTCTAGATTTGGAGACTCCAAATGGGGCTGTGTCCCAGAGACAGAAACGCTTGGTCACAGATGGGGTGAGCTTGAAGCACGGCCAGAGACTAGGGAGAGGGGAATGATTGAGCGCTTTTCTCCAAAGGTGCACTGAGGGCTGGGGCCCTGAGCTCTCTGCTCCTCTGGGTTGGAGATTGTGAGGCCACCATTTTTATTCCCATCTGTCAGAGCTCTACAGAAAGTGTTCTAGGAACAAAAGCTCCAGAGAGCGAACACAAGCAGATTACTTAGCCTGGTCCCTGGAAAGGGTGGTGCAATTCCAACTCTGGCAAAGACACTTGAGAATCACTATAATAGACCTTTCCCCCAGAAGATCAGCAAGAATATCCACCTAAGACAAAGCTCATTGATCAAGGAGAGCAGCGGAATTCCAGAGGAGGGGAAAGCAAAGCATGGAATTCATGGTTTTCTCCCCACAATTCTTTAGCCTTGCAAGGTTAACTCATTTTCTTAATTTTATTTTTTTCTTATTCTAATTTTTAACTTTTATTCTTTCCTCTCTTAATGTTTTTTTAACTAGTTTATCTTAACAATACATTTCGTTAAAAAAAATCTTTTTGAACCTTCATTATTATAGTCATATTTTATCCTTCATTGTATCTAACTTTATTTCTTGTACATATATAGGGTTTTTTCTTCTAAAAAAAATTGGGATACAATTGTTCTAATAGATCAAAATATACCCTAAATATAGCACAGAGCTTTGTTCTAGTCTCCAGCCTGAGCAAATTCTCTGCACTTTCTTTTTCTTTCTTTTCCCAACCAACTTATCAACTCCTTTTTTAGATTTTTTTTAATTTCCATCTTTACAGTCATATTCCATCATGTTTACCCTTATTTGTGTGTGTATGTGTGTATATATATATATATACACACACACAATATATATATATGTGTGTGTATATATATATATATAAACACACACACACATAGTTTCTTCTAAGAGACCAAAATACACCCAAAATTAAGTGGGAGGCTCTGTTCTATTCAGCAGTCATTCATATATATATATATAAATTAAAAAAAAAAATCAACTTCTTTTTACCCCTTTTCTTCTCCCCACGATTTGGGTCTCTTCTGATTTGGTTAATGCACATTTTCCAAAAGTTTTGCTACCCTTTTAGTGTCTTATTCTCTCCTTCACATATTCTTATCTAGATAAAATGACAAGGCGGAAAACTTCACCACAAAAAAAAAAAAAAAGAAAGAAAGAAAGAAAGAAAGAAAGAAAAAAGAAGAACCAGAGGAAGTACCAAAGGCTAGGGACCTAATCAATATGGACACTGGTAATATGTCAGATCTAGAGTTCAGAATGATGATTCTCAAGGAGCTAGCTGGGCTTGAAAAAGGCATGCAAGATATTAGAAAAACCCTGTCTGGAGAAATAAAAGCCCTTTCTGGAGAAATAAAAGAACTAAAATCTAACCAAACTGAAAAAAAAAAAAAAAGTATTAATGAGGTGTGATAAAAAATGGAGGCTCTTTCTGCTAGGATAAATGAGGCAGAAGAGAGAATTAGTGATCTAGAAGACCAAATGACAGAGAATAAAGAAGCTGAGCAAAAGAGAGACAAACAACTACTGGATGATGAGGGGAGAATTTGAGAGATAAGTGATACCATAAGACAAAACAATATTAGAATAATTGGGATTCCAGAAGAAGAAGAAAGAAAGAGGGGGCAGAAGTTATATTGGAGCAAATTGTTGTAGAGAATTTCCCTACTATGGCAAAGGGAACAAGCATCAAAATCCAGGATGCTCAGAGAATCCCCCAAAAATCAATAAGAATAGGTCCACACCCCATCATCTAATAGTAAAACTTACAAGTCTTAGTGACAAAGAGAAAATCCTGAAAGCAGCCCGGGACAAGAAGTCTGTAACATACAATGGTAAAAATATTAGATTGGCAGCAGACTTATCCACAGAGACCTGTCAGGCCAGAAAGAACTGGCATGACCTATTCAAAGCACTAAACGAGAAAAACATGCAGCCAAGAATACTATATCCAGCTAGGCTATCATTGAAAATAGAAGGAGAGAGAAAAACTTCCAGGACAGACGAAAACTAAAAGAATTTTAAACACCACACCAGCTCTGCAGGAAATATTGAAAGGGGTCCTCTAAGCAAAGAGAGAGCCTAAAAGCAGTAAACCAGGCAGGAACAGAGACAATATATAGTAACAGTCACTTTACAGGCAATACAATGGCACTAAATTCATAAACAGTAAGGAGATTGAAGCAGTCATCAAAAATTTACCAATGAACAAGAACCCAGGGCCAGACAGCTTCCCAGGGGAAGTCTACCAAACATTTGAAGAAGAATTAATTCTTATTCTCCTGAAACTGTTCCAAAAAATTGGAAATGGAAGGAAAACTTTCAAACTTATTTTATGAGGCCAGCATTACCGTGTTCCCCAAACTAGACAAAGACCCCATCAAAAAAGAGAATTACAGACCAATATCCTTGATGAACACAGACACAAAAATTCTCACCAATATACTAGGCAATAGGATCCAACAGTACATTAAAATGATTATTCACCACAACCAAGTGGGATTTATTTCAGGGCTGCAAGGTTGGTTTAACATCCACAAATCAATCAATGTGATACAATACATTAATAAAAGAAAGAAGGAGAACCATATGATACTCTCAATAGATGCTGAAAAAGCATTTGACAAAGTACAGCATCCTTTCTTGATCAAAGTGTAGGTATAGAGGGTACATAACTCAATATCATCAAAGCCATCTATGAAAAGCCCACAGCAAATATCATTCTCAATGGAGCAAAGGTGAGAGCTTTTCCTCTAAGGTCAGGAACACGGCAGGGATATCCATTATCACCACTGCTATTCAACATACTATTAGAAGTCCTAGCCTCAGAAATCAGAAAACAAAAAGAAAATTTTATTCAGTTGTCATTATAATTTTAGTAATGTTAGTAATGTCTTCTTATATATTCTATATTAGAACAAAAATAATAGAATAGACTAGAATATATAAATAACATTATTTCTCTTTACTATCTGGAAAAATGCCTCTTGAATTTTGCAATTTAAAATCAATAAATGGGAAATTACTGATTATATGGCTACATAGCAATGGTTCTACAAACATCTAAAGTGATAATTAAATATAATAACATGAAAATAACATACTGCAACTAAACTTTTTTTTTTAAATGATGAGCAACAAACAATTAAGTTCTATTTATAACTTCAACCAATGCCTTTATAACTTTCTTATTCAGGCTAAAAAAAAATCATACTTCATAATTTCAAATTCATTCTCTATGATGAAGCTAGAAGTATGTATGGAATAATTAGGAAGCATAAAGGGAAAATCTTTATCTTATATAAATGATTAAAATATGATAATATTAATAACATGTCAAAGCTGAAAAACCAAATAAGAGGTATTATAACTAATGATTCTCCTCTTTATAATCATGCCCTAAAATAAAAATTCAAATTTTCTAAGAAATTATAAACATAATGCATAGTATTTTGAATAATATATATCATATCTTCTGAAATAACAAATAAGAAAATTGACATTGTACAATGCTAGGTAACAATAAATACTATCTTTGGGGTAAAAACCAGCATATATATGATTTCCCTTTGCTAAATCTCTCTGGTTGATTTTATAGCCTATATGTTTACAAAATACAAATATTACTGTTTTTTCTCAAATATAAAATGTACCTACAGAATATGTTAGGTATATCTGAAACTTAAAAAACCAAAAAACCAAAAAACCCTCATTTTGTTTTTGTTTCTTTGCTTTTATTCTGGCTGTCCTATTTTATAACCTAAACTAGGTAAATTTTAAGCATATCTATATTCTTCACATGTACTACCCTACATATTTGGTTTTTGCTTTATAAAAATGTAGTGCAACCAAGAAGTCAGTGTGCATACTAAGCTTTTGTACTTATTTATGGTTACCTGATTTTTCAAGTTCTGAGTGATTAAATCTACTAAAGCCCTGATTCCACACTTCTTCTGGGATGGAGATGACCAATCATCTGTATGCATTACATGTTTAGTACAACCATTTCATTGGTAAACAAAAATCTAGGAAAACAGAATTAAAGCTCCAACTTTGAATACGACAATCGAGGGCATAAGAGTAGCAATAAAATTAAGGGCTCTCCTTTGCTTTTTTTCTTATTTTTGGAGAAAATGTTGACACTATAAATGTATATGCTAATATTTTTTTAAGATACATGTATCACTCTGTTTAAGCTTCCAATCTCAAAATTGTTAGTTTGATTAAGCATAGAAGATAATTTATAAATACATAATTAAATTATTTTGCATGTTTGTGACATCATAAATTTGACAGCTTATTTCCCTCTCAGAATTTCTAAGGAACTAAATCAAATAATTGCTATAAACTGCCAGATAATATATTAAACATCATGTTAGTTTTCTATGTTACTGAACTTTTATCATTTATTATTTTCTATCAATATTCCCTTTTATGTAAACCAACTGAAGAAGTGATGATGTTTTTGATACAGTACTATAAGGTGCAGGGATTATTGCATCATTTATTTTAAAAATTGAAAAAAAGAGTAACTAACACATCACATGATTTCTTATTGCTGTTGTAACAAATTACCACAAATTTGGTGGTTAAAAACAACATACATTTACTGCCTATGTCATTTGCTCTATTACAGTTCTATAGGTCAGAAATCTGGATTGAGTCTTACTGGCCAGGTGTCAAAATAGTGTATTCCTTTTTGGAGACTCTAAGGGAGTCTCCTTTTTTAATTTCTACAGTTATAAAGTCATTCTTTGACTCCCCATTCCTTCATCTTCAAAATTATTAATGACCCAGTTTTTCCTTCTCACATCCCTTCCTCAGCCACTGTGTGTTTGCTTGTTTGTTTTTGGTAAAATTTCCTTCTGCCACTCTGAGTTACACTTCTGCTTCCCCCCTTTCACTTTTTGTTTTATTTAAATTCAATTAACTAGCATATAATGTATTATTGGTTTCAGAGGTAGAGGTAAGTGATTCATCAGTCTTATATAAACTCAATGTTCATTGCATCATGTGATCTCCTTAATGTCTATCATCCAGTAACTTCCTTCCACCTCCCTACCCTCCAGCAGCCCTGTTTGTTTCCTATGATTTTTAAATTTATTTTTATTTAAATTCAATTAATGTATAATATATTATTGGTTTCAGAGGTAGAGCTCATTGATTCATCAGGCTTATATAATACAGTGCTCATTATATCACATGCCCTCCTTAATGTCCATCACCCAGTTACCCCATCCCTCCAACAACCCTAAATTTGTTCTCATGCTTGAGTTTCTTATGGTTTTTTTCCCCTCTCTAATTTTGTTTTATTTTTTCCTCTCTTCCTCTATGATCCTCTACCTTGTTTCTTAAACTCCACATAACAGCAAGGTCATATGATAATTGTCTTTCTCTGATTGACTTATTTCACTTAGCTTAACACCATCTAGTTCTATCCATGTCACTGCAAATGGCAAGATTTCATTTTTCTGATGGCTGAGTACATAAGTATTTTATATATATCATATCTTCTTTACTTATTCATCTGTCCATGGACATATGGGCTCTTTCCATAGTTTGGCTATTGTGGTCATGGCTGCTATAAACAGTGGGGTGGAGGTGTCCCTTTAGATCACATTTGTATCATTGGATTAAATACCCAGTAGTTCAACTGCTAGATTGTAGGGTGCCTCTATTTTCAACCTTTTGAGGAACATCCATAATGTTTTCCAGAGTGGCTGCACCAGCTTTCATTCCTACAAAAAAATGTAAGAGGGTTCCCCTTTATCCACAACTTTCCCAATATCTGCCATTTTCTGACTTGTAAATTTTACCACTCTGACTGGTGTGAGGTGGTATCTCATTGTGGTTTTGATTTGTATTTTCTTGATGCCCAGTGATGTGAAACAGCTTGAATTCCCTCCAATAGTGTAGCAGGGTTCCCTTTTCTCTGCATCCTTGCTAATACCTGTCCTTTCCTGACTGTTTAGTTTTAGCCATTCTGGCTGGTGTGAGCTGGTGTGAGGTGGTATCTCATTGTGGCTTTGATTTTTTATTTTCTTGATGCCCAGTGATGTGAAACAGCTTGCATTCCCTCCAATAGTGTAGCAGGTTTCCCTTTTCTCTGCATCCTTGATAACACCTGTCCTTTCCTGACTGGTTAATTTTAGCCATTCTGGCTGGTGTGAGCTGGTGTGAGGTGGTATCTCATTGTGGTTTTGATTTGCAATTCCCTGATGCCGAGTGATATTGAACACTTTTTCATGTGTCTGTCAGCCATTTGGATGTCTTCTTTGCAGAAGTGTCTGTTCATGTCCTCTGTCCATTTTTTGATTGGATTATTTGTTCTTTGAGTGTTGAGGTTGATATATTCTTTATAGATTTTGGATAATAGCTCATTACCTCATATATCATTTGCAAATATCTTCTCCCATTTCATAGGTCATATTTTGGTTTTGTGACTGTTTCCTTTGCTGTGCAAAAGCTTTTTGACATGATGAAGTCCCAATAATTCATTTTTGCCTTTGGAAGCGTGTCTAGCAAGAAGTTGCTGTGGCCAAGGTCAAAGAGGCTGCTGTCTGTGTTCTTCTCTAGAATTTTGATGGATTCCTGTCTCGCATTTAGGGCTTTCATCCATTTTGTGCATGCTGTTAAGAAACTGGTCCAGTTTCATTCTTCTACATGTGTCTACCCAATTTTCCCAACACAATTTGTTGAAGAAACTCTTTTTTTCCATTGAATATTCTTTCCTGATTTGTTGAAGATTAGTTGACTATGGAGTTGACAGTCCATTTCTGGGTTTTCTATTCTGTTCTATTGATCCATGTGTCTTGTTTCTGTGCTAGTACCATACTGTCTTAATGATTACAGCTTTGTAACTGAACTTAAAATCAGGAATTCTGATGCTACCAATTCTGGTTTTCTTTGTCAACATTCCTTTGGTTATTTGTGGTCTTTTCTGGCTCCATACAAATTTTAGGATTCTTTGTTCCAGCTCTGTGAAAACAATTGATGATATTTCAATAGAGATTGCATTCAATGTGTAAATTACTCCAGGTAACATACATGTCTTAACAATATTTGCCCTTCCAATCCATGATCATGGAATGTTTTGTTTGTTTGTTTTTTCCATTTCTTTGTGTCTTCCTTAATTTCTTTCATGAGTGTTTTGTAGTTTTTACAGTACAGATCCTTCACTTCCTTGGTTAGGTTTTTTTCCTAGGCATCCTATGGCTTTGTGTGCAATTGTAAATGGGACTGACTACTTAATTTCCTTTCTTCTGTCTTGTTGTTAGTGTGTAGCAATGCAACTGATTTCTTTGCATTGATTTTATATCCTGCCACTTTGCTGAATTCCTGTATGAGTTCTAGCAATTTCAGTGTGGAATCTTTTGGGCTTTCCACATGTTACATGTTTTCATGTCACATGTTACATGTCACATGTTTTCATGTTACCTACAGAGTGAGAGTTTGACTTCTTTGCTGATTTGGATGACTTTTCTTTCTTTTTGTTGTCCAAATGCTGCAGCTAGAACTTCTAGAACTATGATGAATAGCAGTGGTGAGAGTGGACATCCCTATCATGTTCCTGGCTTTAGTGGAAAAACTATCAGTTTTTCCCCACTGAGAATGATATTCACTGTGGGCTTTTCATATATGGCTTTTATGATATTGAGGTATATTCCCTCTATCTTTACACTGTGAAGAGTTTTAATCAAGAAAGGATGCTGTACTTTCTCAAATGCGTTTTATGAATCTATTGAGAGGATCATATGATTCTTGTCCTTTCTTTCATTAAGGTATATATCACATTGATTGATTTGTGATATTGAACCACACTTGCAACCCAGGAATAAATCCCATTTGGTTGTGGTGAATAATCCTTTTAATGTACTGTTGGATCCTATTGGCTAGTATTTTGATGAGAATTTTTGAATCCATGTTCATCAGGGATATTGGTCTTTAATCTTTATTTCTCCTTTTTGAAAGGATCTTTGTCTGTTTGGGAGATCAAAGTAATGCTGGCATCATAGAAAGTGTTTGGAAGTTTTCCTTCCATTTCTATTTTTTAAAGCAGCTTCAGAGGAACAGGTATTAATTCTTCTTTAAATATTTAGTAGAATTCCATTGGGAAGCGATCCAGACCTGGGCTCTATTTTGTTGAGAGATTTTCAATTACAGCTTCAATATCCTTGGTGGTTATGGGTCTGTTCAGGTTTTCTATTCCTTCTTGTTTCAGTTTTGTTAGTTTATAAATTTCCAGGAATGCATCCATTTCTTCCAAGATTGCCTAATTAGTTAGCATATAGTTGCTCATAATATATTCTTATAATTGTTCATATTTCTTCTATATTGGTCATGATCTCCCCTCTTTCATTCATGATTTTATTTATTTGGGTCATTTTTCTTTTTGATAAGTTTGGGGTTTATTGTTCTTAATTCTTACAAAGAACTGGCTTCTAGTTTGATCTGTTCTACTGTTCTTTTGATTTCTATTCCATTGATTTCTGCTCTAGTCTTTATTATTTCTCTTCTCCTGCTGGATTTAGGCTTTATATGCTGTTCTTTCTCCAGTTTTTTTAGGTATAAGGTTAGATTGTGTATTTGGGACCTTTCTTTTTTTCTTGAGAAACCTTGTATCACTATATACTTCCCTCTTAGGACCACCTTTGCTGTATCCCAAAGGTTTTGAACACTTGTGTTTTCATTTTCATTTGTTTCCATGATTTTTTTTAATTCTTTAATTTCCAGGTTGACCCATTCACTTTTTAATAGGATGTCTCTTAACCTCCATGTATTTGAGTTCTTTCCAAATTTCCTCTTGAGATTGAGTTCAAGTTTCAAAGCACTGTGGTCTGAAAATATGCAAGGAATGATCCTTTAGGTAGCAGCTGAGACTTGATTTCTGACCCAGGATGTCATCTATTCTGGAGAATGTTCCATGTGCACTTGAGAAAAATGTGAATTTTGTTGCTTTGGGACAGAATACTCTGAATATATCTGTGAGGTCCATCTGGCCCAGTCTTTCATTTAAAGCCCTTGTTTTCTTTTTGATCTTTTGCTTAGATGATATGTCCATTGCAGTGAAGAGTGTGTGTGTGTGTGTGTTAAAGTCCTCTAACATTATTATATTATTATCCATGTGTTTCTTTAATTTAGTTATGAATTGACTTATATAACTGACTTCTTTCATATTTAGGGGCATAAATATTTGTAATTGGTAGATCTTGTTGGACAGACTATTTAATTATGATATAGTGCCCTTCTTCATCTCTTATTACAATCTTTAGTTTAAAATCTCATTTGTGTGATATAGGGATTGCCACCCCAGCTTTCTTTTGATGTCCATTAGCATGATAAACTGTTTTCCACTCCCTCACTTTCAATCTGGAGATGTCTTTGGGTCTCAAACGAGTCCATTGCAGACAGCATATTGATGGATCTTGCTTTTTAATCCAGTCTGATACCCTGTGTCTTTTGATTGAGGTATATAGCCCATTTACATTCAAAGTAACTAATGAAACATTAATTTAGTGCCATTGTATTACCTGTAAAGTCAGTTTCTGTATATTGTCTCTGTTCCTTTTTGGTCTGTGTTACTTTGGGGATGTCTCTTTGCTTAGAGTCCCTTTTAATATTTCTTGTAGGACTTATTTGGTGATCACAAATTATTTTAGTTTCTGTTTGTCCTGGATATTTTTTTATCACTTTTCCTGCTGTGAATGGCATCCTACCTGGGTAAAATATTCTTGTATGTATGTGTGTGTGTATATATATATTTTTATATATATATATATATATCTCAGTATAAATTTCTTTAACAATAACTTTTATAAACTAGAAAAGCCTTTTTTTTTTTTTTTTTTTTTTTACTTTCAAGGATGGAAATTGAGATTAGAGGGAGAATGAGTCACATAGAAATTAGGAGAAATCATGTGATGTCTGTGTTCACACCAAGTAATACTAAGTGCATAAAAATAGCATTCTTGCTGAAGAAAGAAAAGCATCCTGTCATTTTCATTAAATATACCCCATCCTTCAACTATGGGGTCTGTCTTCAGGGTAAGTTACCATGGAAAGAATAAAAGCATCAATCTCTTTCATAGCTGTTACACTGTGATGGATGAGTAGAGCTAGATTCCAAGTCCTATACAAACAAGACAATTGCAATTCAAGAAAAATGCTAAAGGCCAATGTCACTCAGAAATATACATATAATATTTAAGGAATCAGAATTGTGTTATACCTTCAGTAAAAAATCATGACCGTGGTTAATTCATTTCATTATCTTTACTACATAAGTAGAATATGTGATTATTTTAATAAATATAAAAGAAGTATTTAATAATATTCAGTAACAATTTGTTTTAAAAAATCTTAACAAACTAGGAATATAAAGGGAATTCTTTAATCTGATAAAATTTACTCAGAAAAATCATTATATCAAAATTTAGAAATTGAAATTATTGCTGAAATGTAATTAGTAGTCACTCAAAATTATAGCTAAGTCATTTGTGTCATGTAATTACCAATTTCATTTAATGTTTTACCTGGTCTAGCCAATTCAATGGAAAAGCTAACCATATGTAGACGTTTTTAAATATTTTATTTTATATAATTTTAGACTCACATAAGTTTTGCAAACACAGAACATTCACATGTACTCTTCACCTAGCTTCCACTAAAGTTGTAATTGAAAATAATAATTTTTCAAAAGGAAACTAACATTGTTAGAATACAATTAGTTAAGTTACATATTTTATTCATATTTCACCAGTTTTCTCACTGATATCATTTTTGTGTTCCAGGATTCAATCTAGGATACTATATTGTATTTAAATATCTTATCTCTTCAGTAGCCCCTGTTCTGTGATTTTTTTTTTTTTTTTTTTTTTGAGAGAAAGAGGAAGAAAGAGAGAGAGAGAAATGGGAGGAGGGCCAGGGCGAGAGAATGTCAAGCAGGCTCCGTGCCCAGCACAGAGCTCATTCTCACAACCCTGAGATCATGACCTGAGCCAAAAACAAGAGTCAAATGCTTAGCAACCTGAGTCACACAGGTGCCCCAAATTCTCCAATTTTTTTCTAAGAACTTTTACTTGTTTTTCATGATATTGGCGCATTTGTACGTATTGTTATAGTACTTTTAAAAATATATCTGCATATAACTTTAAAGTATTCTGATGATTAAATTGGGGTTACAAATTTCGGGGAGAAATACCCCAGAAATCAAGTGGTCTTTGTCTCAGGAAGTACATGATATCCACACGATCGATTATGGTGATTTTAATATTGATCACTTATTTCAGCTAGGTTTCTACACTGTAAAATTATTATTTTCTTTTCACATTGTGTTTGTTAGAGGCAAGACACTAAGTCCAGCCTTCAGTCAAGGAACTCTACTTCCTGAAAGGAAGAATATAGAAGTATTTATGAGAAATTTTTAAAACAGTAATTAGTATTCATTTCAGGAAAATATTTAGTAATTATAAAACTATCTTCTTTCTCATTAAAGTTCTGCCCACCAATTTAAGCAATTTAAGCAACCATCAGTGGATATTGCCTTTGAATTTTCTAGTGTATTAATACTGATTTTCTATTTCCCTTAATATTTCTAAATTTATTATTTGGAATCATTCTATCAGAATGATTTGTCCTTCTTCATCTCCATTTTTTATTCAATCTGTTGTTATTTATTTGGTTTCTGAAGTCCTTAACAAAATGCATTTAAGATTTATCTGTGTTCATGCAGCATCAGGGAAATACAAATCAAAACCACCTCACACCAGTCAGAATGGCTAAAATTAACAAGTCAGGAAATGACAGATGCTGGTGAGGATGCGGAGAAAGGGGAACCCTCCTACACTGTTGGTGGGAATGCAAGCTTGTGCAACCACTCTGGAAAACAGCATGGAGGTTCCTCAAAAAGTTGAAAATAGAGCTACGCTATGACCCAGCAATTGCACTACTGGGTATTTACCCTAAAGATACAAAACATAGTGATCTGAAGGGGCATGTGCGCCTGAATGTTTATAGCAGCAATGTCCACAATAGCCAAACTATGGAAAGAACCTAGATGTCCATCAACAGACAAATGGATAAAGAAGCCATCAAAAGAAATGAAATCTTGCTATTTGCAATGACATGGATGGAACTAGAGGGTATTATGCTTAGTGAAATAAGTCAATCAGAGAAAGACAACTATCATGTGATCTCCCTGATATGAGGAAGTGGAGAAGCAAAATGGGGGGATTGGGAGGTAGGAAAAGAATAAATGAAACAAGATGGGATTGGGAGGGAGACCAACCCTAAGAGACTCTTAATGTCACAAAACAAACTGAGGGTGGCTGGGGGGAGGGGGGTAGGGAGAGGGTGGTGGGGTTATGGATATTGGGAAGGGTATGTGCTATGGTGAGTGCTGTGAAGTGTGTAAACCTGGCGATTCACAGATCTGTACCCCTGGAGCTAATAATACATTATATGTTTATTAAAAAAATTAAAAAATATTAAAAAAAGATTTATCTGTGTTGTTGCATGAATCAGGAATGCATTTATTTTTATTCTTAGGTAGTATTTTATCATATTCATGCATTATAGATAGTTTATACATTATAGATAGATTATCCATTAATCTTTAAGGGAATTTTACACACACACACACACACACACATACATATGTACATATACATATGCATATGTATACACACACATACATATGTACATATACATATGTATATGTATACACACACACACACACACAAACAAGATGTAACTTTAATGAAAGCATTGGATTGCTTATCTGGTTTTAACAATACCAAACTAACAATTTTTTCAAACTTACCTGCTTTTTTATTTCCTTGTCCCTTAGCTTCCTGGATGGATTTTAAGAACCCTCTGTTGGAGGTTCCACATACAGATAATTATGGGAGAATTAAGATACCTACAAAAGCCATTTAATCCATGCCACTACATTCAAAACTAGTCTTGCTGGAAACTAACCATTTCTAAGTATTCTTTATCATACTTTTCTTTACTTACTTCATAATACATAATAGAATCTCAAATTATCGCATTCATGTTTTCTTTATTTTCTGTCTCACCCTATATTACTATATATGCTCTTTATGTACAGGGGATATGGTCAAACTCATGTCAATTTAATTCCTTCCTGATATTATATAAGATTTGGGACCCAAAGTCTTAGCAAGTAATTTAGTCCTTTTCCAAAATGTATTAGAGTATCATTTTAGATGGCAGAAAATAAGAAAATAAAATGTCTTTATATGCCTTTGAATGTCCTAATAAAGTGAAGCTAGCTGGCTCTTTGCCATTGCTAATATCTGGCATAATTAAGAGAATGATGAGAAATTTAAACATGTCTGCTGTTTTGTAAGCATTCACTTGTTTATTTTATTGGGTTATGTGGGAAACATAGCAAATGAAAACTTTAGGTTTGTTCTTGTGGAGAATTAAAGCATTAAATGAAATATGATTTTTCTCAATTAGTAAAATAATCTAAAATATTTCATTTGTATAATCCCTAAATTTATCCTCTGTGATAAATGTACTAATTTTCATACTAGTAGTTACTGACAAGACCATTGACTTACAGCTTTTAATGCCTATGTGAGAATTGGTATCTCTAGGATCATGAATACACTTCTTAAGCTTTAGCAAATATTCTTATCTACAAGAATAACATGATAAATCCTTCTATACAGTTTTGGTGTGAGTGTAAAATGTATATAAAAGATAGTCAGTGAATTGAAAATAAATACTATGTAACCATAGCCTCTAGTTTTCTTCACCACAATGTCTTGAACAAGGTAGGTATTGAATATTCTGTGAGTGTGTGTGTGTGTGTGTGTGTGTTTTAATTCAAACAGATCATTGTCATGTCAACATAGATTTTAAGAAGCTATAAACTTGCATACATATAGGTAATCAATTTAGTTGTCATTTTACCTTTTTTTTTTTTCTTCAGAAAAATGTACTCTAATTATTCACAGGACTATGTACCATACCCATACGAAAAGGACCTGACATGGATGAATTGTTACCTTAGAACTGAAAATAAAATACCTTTACAGAAGAAATGTTTGCATTCAGCAAGCTGTGAACAGCAGCTAATGGGGGTGGAATTCAGAGGAAAAGACATAAGTTTAAAAATATCTTTCTATAAAAAAGAAAGAAGGGAGAGAATAGAAAAATTCCCTAAGGATGAGGCTTGCAATAAATTTGAGACTGATAGTGAGAAAAGCTATGGAAATCAGTGAATAACAAAAGGTCCCTGATTAATGGTGTCCATATGGCTTATGTAGACCCATTTGACATTTTTCTGTGTAGAGTATCCAATTTGGAATCAGGTTGGAACCATAACCTACACAGTTGTGTGGTTCTTTTACTTTCTTGTTTTCATTCAATGGCATAGATAAATTTCAGAAAAGGCTGTATGAAATAGAAAAAAAAAAAGAGCACTAAGTAAAAACTATAACTTGTTTTCAAGAGTAGTGTCAAAAGCTCAGCTTTAGGAAAAGAAAGAATGAAAGACACAGGATTCATTTTTAAAAACAATAATTTTTCTCTGAATATTTATTTTGACATTATGTATCTCGAGAATTTGCCTGAAGAAAATTTAGGCAAACGGTATTATTTATTCTGTCATTTCAATCACAATGAAATTGTTCTCATAATTTAATCAAGAAAATTATTTACAAATGTTTGATACACAAGGAGAAAACTTTCAGCTTTAAAGTGTATAAAATGGGTAAAATTTGTGTCTAATCTCATTGGTATTTGTGAATTAACATCTTGCCTATTATTCAACTTTTTAAAAAAATCTAAATCTTAAAAAAATGCCTTAATATAATAATGATATTGAGCTAATCCAAACTATTATTTCTATTGACATTTGTTATTAGGAATTTGAGGTCCCCATTCAGGTCTTAGTAGGCAGATGGTGTTATATTGCAGGAACATCCTGCCAATTAGTACTACTTTATGACTTACTAATCATACCCACAGAGAATAAAAATTGGAAACAGGATAGAAACTGATAATATATTCCCAAAATGCATTGAAAACATTCATTTTTCTTAGTAATTGTGGAAAGGTTTTTCAAATCTCATGCATTACTTTTTTTTATTTTTTAAATATACTAATTTTTTATTTATTTTTAACTGTATAGTTCAGGCATACAGCTTTATAACTAGACATCTATATACACTACAAAGTGATTACCACAAGTCTAGTTATCATCTATCTGGTCCTACAGTTGACCCCCTATACCCATTTTGCCCACTCCCCCAACCACATTTCCTTCTGGTAACCACTAGTCTATTCTCTGTATCTATGAGTTGGTTTTTGTTTAATTTTGTTTGTTCATTTTTAATTTTTTTTAAGATTCTACATATGATTAAAACCATATTGTATTGTATATTGTCTTTCTCTGACTTATTTTGCTTAGTATAATATCCTCAAAGTATTTTCATGTTATTGCAAATGGCAATTTTTTGACAAAAGTTTTATAATTAATCAATTCCAACATAATTATTTACATGATAGATAAAGACATTTCTAAATAAGAAAACACTGTGGCTTCTCTCACACATATATTATATCCTTAAGATGCACTTGTTTTAGATGTTAAAAGGTATAATACCAGATGAAAATTTAATGGTTATATAATAAAAATAAAAATTGAGAATTATATATTTCTATGATTTACAAAATTAGTCATATATAGAAAATACAAATTTCTAAGTATGTTTTAATTTGGATAATATATTTATTTTCAACAATGTCAACTTATTCAAGATGAATTCTAGAAAATTTAATTTATTTTGATGAAGGTATGTTGGCTATTTTAAAATGTAATAAAGTTTTTTTTTTTTTTTTTTTTTTAATAGCCGTTGCCTTGAGATTTACACAAATTTTGAGGATGGGTTTTTTGTTTTGTTTTGGTTTGGTTTGGTTTTTGTTGTTGTTGTTGTTGTTGTTGTTTTCTTTAAGATTTTACTTACTTATTTGACAGAGATCACAAGGAGGCAGAGAGGCAGGCATGGAGAGAGAGGGGAAAGTAGGCTCCCCGCTGAGCAGAGAGCCAGAGTCAGATCATGACCTGAACTGAAGGCAGAGGCTTAACCCACTGAGCCATGCAGGCATCCCTGTAATAAAGTATTCTTGAGTAGTTAGGTTCACACATCCTAAACTTTAGCACAAATACAATATATGTGCATCTCAAACATTAACAGTGAAATATTATAGCCATGATTTGGTTTGTTATCTTTGTGGTACACATATGTGTACGTGGTGAAGGGGGTTGAGTGGGAGGCATGAAAGCTTTAAGGACTTGTATATAGTATGATAAATTCTGTAAAAGCATTTTGATAGCTTGTTTATTGTTTCTCTATAAATAGGATTGAAAACCATATTCTGTTAGTTTTGCAGTGCTTTATACTTTAAAGCTTAGAATATGTATCTGCTATGTTTTCTTTATTATTTTTAAGAGACCAAAATAACAAACTGGTCATATGATCAGTCCTAGAATCATGTCAGTTTGGAACAGATAATGTTGGAAATTTATTATTCTGATGACTTCTGTGTTTTGCCTGGCATTGGTACAACTGTGTCAAGAGAGAGTCATAGCTTCCTTTCAAAGTATGGCTCAGATATGGCTAGGGGAGATATTGGGTAAAGTTGACAGTTTGGGGAGTTGACAGTTCTGAAGCTGTACATAAATGCATTTTATTAGCAGAATTATAAAACAAATTGAATTCACAGCATTGCAATTTCTTTTATGTTAAAGATGGGCCAATGTTTGGTTAGAGTGGGGCTTTGAAAATTGAGTTGGAGACACACTGGGAGATACATATAAAGATGAAAATGTTGGGGCACCTGAGTGGTTCAGTGGGTTAAGCCTCTGCCTTCAGCTCATGCCATGATCTCAGGGTCCTGAGATGGAGCCTCACATAGGGCTCTCTGCTCAGTGGGGAGGCTGCTTTCCCCTCTCTCTCTGTCTGCCTCTCTGCCTACTTGTGATCTCTTTCTCTGTCAAATAAATAAATAAATAAATAATCTTTAAAATATGAAAATGTTAAGCTCTGAATCTTTCCTGAGAATCTTTGGAACTAGAAGAATCGCCTTATTCTTGTTTGAGTAGGTGAATTTTCATTTGCTTAAAAAATCAATGAGTAGTTTGAGGTATTTGCTTTATAGGAGATGCTAACCCTCTTTGATGTTGGAATATTACCCATCAAAAAGAATAAAATCTTCCCATTTGCAACAATATGGATAGAACTAGACAGTATTATGCTAAGTGAAATAAATCAGAGAAGGCAAATACCACATTATTTCACTTATATGTAGAATTTAAGAAAAAAAGAAACAGATGAACATAGGAGAAGGGAAGGAAAAATAAAATAAGATGAAGACAGAGAAGGAGGCAAATCATAAAAGATGCTGAACTCCTGGAAACAAACTGAGGGTTGCTGGAAAGGAGGTGGGTGGGAGGAAGGGATAATTGGGTAATGGACATTAAGGGGGGTACTTGATGTAATGAGCACTGGGTCTTATATACAACTGATGAATCACTAAATTCTACTCCTGCAACTAATAATACAGTATATGTTAACTAAATTGAATTTAAATAAAGATCTATCTTCATCTTTATGTCTGTAATCATTCTAAGAAGGTTATCTAACCATTTATTAAGAAGATGTTCTCAGCAAAGAAAACAGTCCATGAAACAAAGATGCAGCCCACAGAATGGGAAAATATATTTGCAAATGACAGTACAGATAAAGGGCTGGTATCCAAGATCTACAAAGAACTTCTCAAACTCAACACCCATAAAACAAATAATGAAGTCATAAAATGGGCAGAAGACATGAACAGACACTTCTCCAAGGAAGTCAGACAAATGGCTAAGAGACACATGAAAAAATGCTGAACATCATTAGACATCATAGAAATTCAAATCAAAACCACATTGAGGTACCACCTTACACCAGTTAGAATGGCAAAAATTGACAAGACAAGAAATAAATGCTATAGAGGTTGTGAATAAAGGGAAACCCTCTTACACTGTTGGTGGGAATGCAAGTTGGTACAACCACTTTGGAAAACAGTGTGGAGGCGCCTCAAAAAGTTAAAAATAGAACTATCCTATGACCCAGAAATTGCACTACTGGGTATTTACCCCAAATATACAAACTTAGTGAAAAGAAGTGTCACATGCACCCTAATGTTCATAGCAACAATGCCCACAATTGACAAACTGTGTGGAAGGAGACAAGATGTCCTTCAACAGATGAATGGATAAAGATGTGGCCCATACATATAATGGGATATTATTCAGCCACCAGAAAGGATAAATACCCAATATTTTCATCAACATGGATGGAACTGGAGGAGATTACACTAAGTGAAATAAGTCAAGCAGAGAAAGACAATTATCATATGGTTTCACATATTTGTGGAACATAGGAATAGCATGGAATACATTAGCAGAAGGAAGGGAAAAATGAAGGGGGTTATCAGAGAGGGAGATAAACCAAGAAAGACCATGGACTTCGGGAAACAAACTGAGGATTTTAGAGGGGAGAGGGATGGGGAAATGTGTGAGCCTGGTGACAGATATTAAGAGGGGCATGTATTGCATTGAGCACTGAGTATTATACCTAATAAATCATGGAACAGTACATCAAAAACTAATGAGGTACTGCGTGGTAATTAATATAACATAATAATAATTTTAAAAAGTAGAAGAAGAGGTACTTAGTGTCAATTTTCACTTGTATTTTTCCCAAGCCCCTAATCATATGTGCTGTTTTAAATTCTGTCTGTGGGGAGGATTTCTCTTCAACACTATAATACAAACCCCGAACATGGTCATAAACTACTACTGTCTGTTTTTGGGTGATGTCGGCCACAGTGTAGAACGCTTTGTAAATCAGACCAAATCTTTTCTTCCTCAATCAACTGTTCATAGTGAACACCTTAGGAGGCCAAAGATGTGGACTTTAGAGAGAGGTATCAATATTACAGGAGAAACAATCATATAGATTGGAGTCATTCAGTCATGCAAATTATGTGCTCCTTCAGGAACTACTCAAGCCAGATCTTGTATATATGGTTGCTACTAAATAACAGAGTGATGCTTTTTATACCCAAATGTATGGATTTATGTGCCAGAGGACACCAAATTCATGATGAATAACTCAGGTTACTTGAAACTTGGTAGTCTATGGCCAAGTATGCAGTGCTGAATATGCTAGAGTCCAATAGCAGATCAAAGATATTTTCAGAAAGAGAATAATTACCTGAAAATGGTGGCATCACTTTGCCCCCAAATTCCATGGGTCTGCGCCATTGTTTATTTATACCATCCTGTCAAAAGTTCCATACAACATTGCTTTGTCTAATCAGACCTGCTAGGCCATGTGACTCAAGTAGCCAAGCAGTTTGCATGAAAACCATGTACTAGTTCAAGTCTTCTCTTTGTTTTATTAAAAAAAAAAGAAAGAAGGAAAAGAAAGAAAGAAAGAAAAAAAGAAAGAAAGAAAGAAGAAAATGTGGCACCTGGGTGGCTCACTCAGTTGGGCCTCCAACTCTTGTTTTCACGGGTCATGATCTCAGGGTCCTGGGATTAGCCTCTCCTTGAGCTCCACTCTCAGTGGGAAGTCTTCTTCCCCTCTCCATCTTTCTCTGCCCCTCCCCGAACTCTAAAAAAAATAAATATTTTTTTTAAAAAAGGAACATCTTTTGTCTACGCCTTTAAACTAAGAAGAAAGCAAATACTTTACTTCCTGGGTGATTAATTTGGAATCAAAGAGGAATGGGTTATCACTGCATAATGGAGACAAAGGTATGTGTCTTATTGCTTTTATTTAAGTATCTCTAAGCACATAGAACTGTATATATTAAATGTGTGCAGCTTTTTGTATGTCAATCATAAGTCCATAAAGTGGCTAAAAAGAAAAAAAATATCAGTCTAAGTACAAAGGCCTGAGAACCAGAAGCACTGGTGGTATAAGTCCCAGCACCAGGGCAGAATACTGATATTTCAGCTCAAGAAATCAGGCAGACAATGAGAATTCAAACTTCCTCTATTCTTTTGTTTTATTTGCATCTATAATTGGTTGAATGATGTCCAGCCACATTAAAGAGGGCAATGGGTTTTACTCATTCCACCAGTTTAAATGCTAATCTCTTCTAAAATCACTCTCACATACACAACCAGAAAAAGTGGCTAATAACTAGGCATCCCAGATCACTCAGATAGACACACAAAATTAACCTTCACCAAAGCTTAGGGTCACCCCAGCAGTGGAGAGACCACAACTATCTGAAATGCTTGCTGAAAGTAAAGGGCATGTAGAGTGGGCTATAGACGATAGAAGTTATAATTAGAGGATATGACCATATATAGTAGGCATCATTTTAACATAGCAACATGGTCCCACTCCTTGCCTTCTCCTTCGAGCTTGAGAAGCACTGTGAATATGATAGATTACAGTCCTATACTTAGATTATATTATAAATGTGAGAGGATTTATAGATATAACAAAGGTTCCATTCAGTTGTGCTTGTGTTAATCCAAAAGGATTATCTTGGATGATCCTGATTTAATCAGAGAAAGCTCTTAAAAGTGGAATTGGGATCTTCCTTGAGAGAGATTTTTCTGGCTTTGTAGAAGTAAGGTGCTGCAATTATACAGAGGCCAGGTCAGTAGATATGTAGGTAACATCTAAGAACGATGTCCTAGTCAATAGACAACAAGAGAATGGAGACCTTAGTACTACAATCACATGGAAAGAATACTGCCATTAGCCACGTACATTTGGAACAGGACCCAGAGCTCCAGAAAGGAGTGCATCTTGACTCACAGTGTGTTTTTTTTTTTTTTTAATTTTTTTATTTTAATAAACATATAATGTATTTTTATCCCCAGGGGTACAGGTCTGTGAATCGTCTGGTTTACACATTTCACAGCACTCATCATAGCACATACCCTCCCCAATGTCCATTTCCCCACCACCCTCTCCCATCCCCCTTCCCCCCCGCAACCCTCAGTCTGTTTCTTGAGATTGAGTCTTTTATGGTTTGTCTCCCTCCCAATCCCATCTTTTCATTTTTTCTTTTCCTACCTCCCCCCAAACCCCCCCACCTTGCATCTCCACTTCCTCATATCAAAGAGATCATATGATAGTTATATTTCTCCGATTGACTTATTTCGCTAAGCATGATACCCTCTAGTTCCATCCACGTCGTCGCAAATGGCAAGATTTCATGTCTTTTGATGGCTGCATAGTATTCCATTGTGTATATATACCACATCTTCTTTATCCATTCATCTGTTGATGGACATCTAGGCGCTTTCCACAGTTTGGCTATTGTGGACATTGCTGCTATAAACATTCGGGTGCACGTGCCCCTTCGGAGCACCACGTTTGTATCTTTAGGATATATACCCAGGAGTGCAATTGCTGGGTCGTAGGGTAGCTCTATTTTCAGTTTTTTGAGGAACCTCCACACTGTTTTCCAGAGTGGTTGCACCAGCTTGCATTCCCACCAACAGTGTAGGAGGGTTCCCCTCTCTCCGCATCCTCGCCAGCATCTGTCATTTCTTGACTTGTTAATTTTAGCCATTCTGACTGGTGTGAGGTGGTATCTCATTGTGGTTTTGATTTGTGTTTCCCTGATGCCGAGTGATGTGGAGCATTTTTTCATGTGTCTGTTGGCCATCTGGATGTCTTCCTTGCAGAAATGTCTGTTCATGTCCTCTGCCCATTTCTTGACTGGATTATTTGTTCTTTGGGTATTGAGTTTGATAAGCTCTTTATAGATTTTGGATACGAGCCCTTTATCTGATATGTCGTTTGCAAATATCTTCTCCCATTCTGTCAGTTGTCTTTTGGTTTTGTTAACTGTTTCCTTTGCTGTGCAAAAGCTTTTGATCTTGATGAAATCCCAATAGTTCATTTTTGCCCTTGCTTCTGTTGCCTTTGGCGATGTTCCTAGGAAGAAGTTGCTGCGGTGGAGGTCAAAGAGGTTGCTGCCTGCATTGTCCTCAAGGATTTTGATAGATTCCTTTCGCACATTGAGGTCCTTCATCCACTTTGAGTCTATTTTCGTGTGTGGTGTAAGGAAATAGTCCAATTTCATTTTTCTGCATGTGGCTGTCCAATTTTCCCAGCACCATTTGTTGAAGAGGCTGTCTTTTTTCCATTGGATATTCTTTCCTGCTTTGTCGAAGATTAGTTGACCATAGAGTTGAGGGTCTATTTCTGGGCTCTCTATTCTGTTCCATTGGTCTATATGTCTGTTTTTGTGCCAGTACCATACTGTCTTGATGATGACAGCTTTGTAATAGAGCTTGAAGTCTGGAATTGTGATACCACCGACTTTGGCTTTCTTTTTCAATATTCCTTTGGCTATTCGAGGTCTTTTCTGGTTCCATATAAATTTTAGGATTATTTGTTCTATTTCTTTAAAAAAAATGGATGGGATTTTGATAGGGATTGCATTAAATGTGTAGATTGCTTTAGGTAAAATAGACATTTTCACAATATTTGTTCTTCCAATCCATGAGCATGGAATATTTTTCCATTTCTTTGTGTCTTCCTCAATTTCTTTCATGAGTACTTTATAGTTTTCTGAGTATAGATTCTTTACCTCTTTGGTTAGATTTATTCCTAGGTATCTTATGGTTTTGGGTACGATTGTAAATGGGACTGACTCCTCAATTTCTCTTTCTTCTGTCTTGTTGTTAGTGTAAAGAAATGCGACTGATTTCTGTGCATTGACTTTATATCCTGACACTTTACTGAATTCCTGTATAAGTTCTAGCAGTTTTGGAGTGGAGCCTTTTGGGTTTTCCACATATAGTATCATATCATCTGCAAAGAGTGATAGTTTGACTTCTTCTTTGCCGATTTGGATGCCTTTAATTTCTTTTTGTTGTCTGATTGCTGAGGCTAGGACTTCTAGTACTATATTGAACAGCAGTGGTGATAACGGACATCCCTGCCGTGTTCCTGACCTTAGTGGAAAAGCTTTCAGTTTTTCTCCATTGAGAATGATATTTGCGGTGGGTTTTTCATAGATGGCTTTGATAATGTTGAGGTATGTGCCTTCTATCCCTACACTTTGAAGAGTTTTAATCAGGAAGGGATGCTGCACTTTGTCAAACGCTTTTTCAGCATCTATTGAGAGTATCATATGGTTCTTACTCTTTCTTTTATTAATGTATTGTATCACATTGATGGATTTGCGGATGTTGAACCAACCTTGCAGCCCTGGAATAAATCCCACTTGGTCGTGGTGAATAATCCTTTTAATGTACTGTTGGATCCTATTGGCCAGTATTTTGGTGAGAATTTTCGCATCTGTGTTCATCAAGGATATTGGTCTGTAATTCTCTTTTTTGGTGGGATCCTTGTCTGGTTTTGGGATCAAGGTGATGCTGGCCTCATAGAATGAGTTTGGAAGTTTTCCTTCCATTTCTATTTTTTGGAACAGTTTCAGGAGAATAGGAATTAATTCTTCTTTAAATGTTTGGTAGAATTCCCCTGGGAAGCCGTCTGGTCCTGGACTTTTGTTTGTTTGGAGATTTTTGATGACTGTTTCAATCTCCTTACTGGTTATGGGTCTGTTCAGGTTATCTATTTCTTCCTGGTTCAGTTGTGGTAGTTTATACATCTCTAGAAATGTATCCATTTCTTCCAGGTTGTCAAATTTGTTGCCATAGAGTTGCTCGTAGTATGTTCTTATAATTGTTTGTATTTCTTTGGTGTTGGTTGTGATCTCTCCTCTTTCATTCATGATTTTATTTATTTGCGTCCTTTCTCTTTTCTTTTTGATAAGTCTGGCCAGGGGCTTATCAATCTTATTAATTCTTTCAAAGAACCAGCTCCTAGTTTTGTTGATTTGTTCTATTGTTTTTTTAGTTTCTATTTCATTGATTTCTGCTCTGATCTTTATGATTTCTCTTCTCCTGCTGGGTTTAGGCTTTCTTTGTTGTTCTTTCTCCAGCTCCTTTAGGTGTAGGGGTATGTTGTGTATTTGAGACCTTTCTTGTTTCTTGAGCAAAGCTTGTACTGCTATGTATTTTCCTCTCAGGACTGCCTTTGTTGTGTCCCACAGATTTTGAACGGTTGTGTTTTCATTATCATTTGTTTCCATGAATTTTTTCAATTCTTCTTTAATTTCCTGGTTGACCCATTCATTCTTTAGAAGGATGCTGTTTAGTCTCCATGTATTTGCGCTCTTTCCAAATTTCCTCTTGTGATTGAGTTCTAGCTTCAGAGCATTGTGGTCTGAAAATATGCAGGGAATGATCCCAATCTTTTGATACTGGTTGAGACCCGATTTATGACCCAGGATGTGGTCTATTCTGGAGAATGTTCCATGTGCACTAGAGAAGAATGTATATTCTGTTGCTTTGGGATGGAATGTTCTGAATATATCTGTGATGTCCATCTGGTCCAGTGTGTCATTTAAGGCCTTTATTTCCTTGTTGATCTTTTGCTTAGATGATCTGTCCATTTCAGTGAGGGGAGTGTTAAAGTCCCCTGCTATTATTGTATTACTGTCGATGTATTTCTTTGATTTTGTTATTAATTGGTTTATATAGTTGGCTGCTCCCATGTTAGGGGCATAGATATTTAAGATTGTTAGATCTTCTTGTTGGACAGACCCTTTGAGTATGATATAGTGTCCTTCCTCATCTCTTATTATAGTCTTTGGCTTAAAATCTAATTGATCTGATATAAGGATTGCCACCCCAGCTTTCTTCTGATGTCCATTAGCATGGTACATTGTTTTCCACCCCCTCACTTTAAATCTGGAGGTGTCTTCGGGTCTAAAATGAGTTTCTTGTAGGCAGCATATGGATGGGTTTTGTTTTTTTATCCATTCTGATACCCTGTGTCTTTTGATTGGGGCATTTAGCCCATTAACATTCAGGGTAACTATTGAGAGATATGAATTTAGTGCCATTGTATTGCCTGTAAGATGATTGTTACTGTATATTGTTTCTGTTTCTTTCTGATCTACTACTTTTAGGGTCTCTCTTTGCTTAGAGGACCCCTTTCAATATTTCCTGTAGAGCTGGTTTGGTGTTTGCAAATTCTTTCAGCTTTTGTTTGTCCTGGAAGCTCTTTATCTCTCCTTCTATTTTCAATGATAGCCTAGCCGGATATAGTATTCTTGGCTGCATGTTTTTCTCGTTTAGTGCTCTGAATATATCATGCCAGTTCTTTCTGGCCTGCCAGGTCTCTGTGGATAGGTCCGCTGCCAATCTAATGTTTTTACCCTTGTATGTTACAGACTTCTTTTCCCGGGCTGCTTTCAGGATTTTCTCTTTGTCGCTAAGACTTGTAAATTTTACTATCAGGTGACGAGGTGTGGACCTATTTTTATTGATTTTGAGGGGCGTTCTTAGCATCTCCTGGATTTTGATGTTTGTTCCCTTTGCCATATTAGGGAAATTCTCTCCAATAATTGTCTCCAATATACCTTCTGCTCCCCTCTCTCTTTCTTCTTCTTCTGGAATCCCAATTATTCTAATGTTGTGTCGTCTTATGGTGTCACTTATCTCTCGTATCCTCTCCTCGTGTTCCAGTAGTTGTTTGTCTCTCTTTTGCTCAGCTTCTTTATTCTCTGTCATTTGGTCTTCTATGTCACTAATTCTTTCTTCTGCCTCATTTATCCTGGCAGTGAGAGCTTCCATTTTTGATTGCACCTCATGAATAGCTTTTTTGATTTCAACTTGGTTAGATTTTAGTTCTTTTATTTCTCCAGAAAGGGCTTTTATCTCTCCGGAGAGGGTTTCTCTAATATCTTCTATGCCTTTTTCGAGCCCGGCTAGAACCTTGAGAATTGTCATTCTGAACTCTAGATCTGTCATGCTACCTATGTCTGTATTGATTAGGTCTCCAGCCTTCGGTACGGCCTCTTGTTCTTTTTTTTGAGGTGAGTTTTTCCGCCTTGTCATTTTGTCCAGGTAGGATTTGCTTTCTCCTGCTGTGGAATTCCGCTGTTCTTGGTGACTGAAGTTGGTTTTGGATGGTTTCTTGTTGATCTTCTGGGGGAGGGGCCTGTTGTAGTGATTCTCAAGTGTCTTTGCCGCAGGCGGAATTGCACCGCCCTTGCCAGGGGCCGGGCTAAGTAATCCGCTCGGGTTCGCTTTCGGGAGCTTTTGTTCCCTGAGCGCTTTCCGTAGAGTTCCGGAGGACGGGAATGAAGATGGCGGCCTCCCAATCTCTCGGCCCAGAGCAGCCGAGAGCTTGGGGTTCCGCTCCTCAGTGCGCTCTCAGAGCAAAGCGCCCAATAGCTTCGCCTCCCTGGCTTGCGGTCGCGCCTCGAGGAAAGCAGTCAATTGTTGGAGCTGGAGAAAAGCGCCGGGTCGCTTTTGTCTCCGTGGCCTCCGGCCGCGCTCCGAGCCCACCCAGCCTGCGACCGGCACAAGGTAACCCCGGGCTTAGAGCTCACTCCTCGGCTTTGTCGCTATAGCCGGCTTCCCCGCTCTAATACCTGCGAGCTCTGCGGCACTCAGACACCCCCAGTCCTTCTGTGACCCCGCGGGTCCTGGGGTTATGCTGACCCCGCCTGGGTTTCCCCCCAGTTTAGCCTCTGGAGCGATGTCTCCCAGTGGAGCCGACTTTTAAAAGTCCCGGTTTTGTGCTCCGTCGCTCCGCCGCTTGCCGGGTGCCGGCCCCTCCCCCCGGGGTCTATCTTCCCGTCGCTTTGGATTCACTTCTCCGCAGGTCCTACCTTTCAGAAAGTGATCGATTTTCTGTTTCTGGGATTGTTGCTCTTCTTCTCTTCGATTTCCCGTTGGATTTATAGGTGTTCACAATGGTTAGATAAGCTATCTAGCTGATCTCCTGCTACCCGATGTCGTCTCAGCCTGCTACTTCTCCGCCATCTTGACTCCTCCCCTCACAGTGTGTTTTTAGTCTTGTGAAACCCTGGGCAGAGAAACTCAGTTGTGGCACACCCAATATCTGAATGACAGTATGGTGAGATATAACTGGGCATTGTTTTGTTTTTGTTTTTTTAAAGATTTTATTTATTTATTTGACAGACAGATCACAAGTAGGCAGAGAGGCAGGCAGAGAGAGAAGGGAGGAAGCAGGCTCCCTGCTGAGCAGAGAGCCCGATGCAGGGCTCGATCCCAGGACGCTGGGATCATGACCTGAGCCGAAGGCAGCGGCTTTAACCCACGGAGCCACCCAGGTGCCCCTGGGCATTGTTTTTAAACCCCTACATTTGTAATAATTTGTCATTTAGCATTAGAAAATTAATACACGATATGACCAGTTAACAGAAAGGAAGGCAGTAACATTTGCATGTCCTCCTTGTTTTTATACGACTGTATTTGTATGAATGTATATATCATTTCCCCCTCAATCCTATTATATAATGTGTTAATATTCTCTCTATTCAGTTGCTGTATATCAAAGGCAGAGTGAATCAGATTGAGGAGGAATAAACATTATCTAATAGGAACCAAAGTAACATATTGGTCATGTAGCCTTTTTTGAGAGAGTGTTAACACTTTTTTAGTTATATAAGATGTAGTAAAGTTCTATGAGGAGAAAAGATTTTATATTCTCTCATCTCATACTTTAATATGCCTAGTAAATGCATGTATGAATGACAAATTGAAAAATGATAGACTGTAGTGGATATTGCTAATCAACATAGTTGGATCTGAGAACTACAGAGTAGAGTGCCCACAAGAGGAACTTAAGTAATGTGTGGAAGGTAGAAATGAGGAGTAGCCCCTACTGTCAAAAGGTTATAATGATATGATGTGACTTGAACAGATACAGATTTACCCAGCTAATTCCAGTTTATCCTCTCTTCTCTGCTATTCATCTAGTTTATCTTCTCAACTATTGTCTTTGCTGATGAACAACATCCCAAGGACCACTAGTAGCTACTTGAGTGCAGATAACAGGTGTTTTGACTTTATAGTGATAATTATTTCCCATAGACCTCTTTTTTTGAGCTCCACCTATTTCACTGACATGCTTTGCTTGGCACATTTTTTTTTTTTCTTACAGGTTGAATTGTTTTCCTATGGGCTAGTTATTCACCCTTTCTTCGATGCTATAGCATTTCTTCCACATCCCCAGCAACTTCCGTATTTCTTTAAGATCTAGTTACTATAAGAAATCTCTTAATTTTTTTTAAAGATTTACTTTATTTTATTTATTTATTTGAGAGAGAGAGAAAGAGATAGGGAGGTAGAGAGCACAAGCAAGAGGAGGGGCAGAGGGAGACAGAGAAGCAGGCTCCCCACTGATCAGGGAGCCTGATGGGGTTCAATCCCAGGACCCTGGGATCCTGACCTGAGCTGAAGGAAGATATTTAAAGGCTGAGTCCACCAGAAGCCTCCTCTTATTTTTATAATAATAATAAGACCTCTTCTTTTCTTTTTAAACCATGCCCGATAAAGAGTTCATCAGAAGGGACTTACTTAAATATTTTCACTATCTCACAATGGAGGAAACTGGAATTTTAAATTAAGCAGTGGCAGGAGCTCAACAAAGGCATTTAAAGAGATAATATTTTAAATAATACAAAGTGCTAGCCTGTACAATAAATATACAAATCCATTGCTCTAATCCTTCAGTAAATGTTGTCTGCCTTGTGTTTGTGATCACTTAAGGAAACAAAAGAACTGCAGTGTTAGCTACAGAGAAATATGCCAAAAGGGGGGAAAGTGTACAACAGAGGAAATTAATATAGAGACTGCTGCAGAAATATTAGCCTCAAGCCTGAAGGAACTAGGAGAAACATTAGCAAACCCCCACTCTTCAAAGGTCCACCACAAATATTTCATGATAATCTTGCTATATTTTACTTTGTATTAGAGTTAATTGCAAATATCCCAAACCCTTCTAAATTATCAGCTTTTATATGCCTCAAAGAAAGAATATGCCACACACCTCTCTCTTTCTATTAACTCATTGCCCTTCTCAACCTCTGACACCAAGTATCTTAAGCAGTATCTTGCAAAGAATAGCTCTAGTGAACACATACTGCTTTTGCCTGGTAATGTATTTCTGTGGATAACTACTACTATTCTACAGAATCCTTCTGGGGTTATCAATCACTCAATCTCCCCTTTTTCTTATTACACAGACTATGTGTGTGTGTGTGTGTGTGTGTGTGTGTACAAGTGTATGTGTGCCTGTGAGTTAGAGAGAGAGTGTGTGCCAAGGAAACCCATTAGATAGAAAATTTTATTTTTCAGAAAGTTTTATTTTTGGCTTTAGAAATTGATTTAAGAAAAGGCATATGGCTCAGGCAAGGCTAGTCAGAATTCTTCTATGGGATTGATATATGGTCAATTTAACAAAAAGTAGTATTCTTTCCACTAGAGGATTTAGATTTGGAACAAAGGAGTCTATTATGTCTACCATGTGAAAAAAAGGCCTATCTGAAGAATAAAACAAAAATGGAGAGAAAGAGAGAGAGAAACAATGCTATAATATAATTTGGAACACATTGAGGGTACTCTACCTTCAGTTTACACACCTATGTGAGTCAATAAATTTTTCTTAAGGGTGTTTGCTTATATTTTTCTAATTTGCAAGCAAATTCTGTTCAACATAAATAGTGTTGCTTAGAAATGGGAAGTAACAACTGATGGATTCTAAAATACTGAATTGACTAAAGGAATTTAGGTTGACAAGTTTGTAGTTTTTTATTTGTGAAACATTATATCAGAATTCAGACTATGCATTCAAAGAATATAAATATTTAGATTTTTTGTTGAAAAATTAATCTTGAACTTTTGGCTACCTCTTTCCACCTGTGATAAATGTTTCAGAGAATTATAGGGTTCTGTTTAGACTGGCCCATTCTAAAGAAGAGAATGAAACAATAGGATGATGTTCCTTTTGAAAAATGGTACATGTTATGCCTACAATCAAAGAACTAAAATTGTTAAAGTTTGTTTTTTTAAGATAATCCTATTCTTACAGAACCTTGAATCTGTATTTTAGGCAAAATTTAACATGAAGAAGAGAAACAGAAGGATACAACACTGAGACACAAGGTTGAACAAAAGAAATGTTAAATTTAATTCACAAACTGGATTATGTTATTGAAGTAGGGCAAATATTAGTTCTGTCCTACTATTTCAGCCAATGGTCAGAGAGACTATTATGCTGAGGCTTTTGGACATATACAACATATAAAGATTTATTTCAAAAAGACAGAAATCTTATCATCGGTGTCCAAATTTAAGATTTGTAATTCCACTCAATTTCTGACTTTGGTGACAATCTTTGAGAAAGAAGGGCTCAAAGGGGTGGGGCAGCTAACTACAGGCTTTTTGTGTTTTTTTTTTCCAGAGATATATTGACAAAGACAGCCTTGCGAATGGGTAATTATTAATATTCAGTCCTTAAAGCATCCTTTAACCCCCTCAATAATACATTTAAGCAGTAGACAGAAAACTCTGAATAGCTCCCTGAAGACAAATCTACCCCTCTGCTTATCTCAGATCAATTCATGGAGCACCATAGATAAGAAGACAGAACCTTAATTATGCATATTGATAAATCTATAAAAGGACATTCACTACCTAGGAAAGAAATCCTTGTTGAATCTGGCCCAAAGAATATGGTGTAAACTAAAAATATAAAATACCCTTCCTCCATAAACTACTATCCTTCTACATTTGCATCTTGGATGCAGATCTCAAGCTAAATTGCTCATTTGGCAATAGCTTACAGAATATTGGAAAGGGATCACCCAGAATTAGAGATATATCTTGGACTCACGTTATTACACTTATTATCACCTTGGAATTAGGTATTTGGGGAACAATTTAGATTGATTGTGTTGTGAAGATGACAGGTTCTTCTAGTCTTCATAGGATTGTTATATTATCATAAATTGAATATGTGAGAATAAGCACATATGGGAGTGAACAGCAAAGGGATGTAATAATATTCTTCACGATTGTCTCTAAATGTTAGAACTGTCTTCTATCCATTAGAGAGAATACATTTGAAGACTTAAGTCAGTCCAAACCATGCAGAATTGATATATGGACAAATCCTTGTGCTTATAGTAGTCAAGTCCCTGAAAAACCAATAAATTTTGCCTGCTAAAAGTATTTTCTCCTCATAGTTAAATATTTTGTTGCATAGATAATTTGGAAAATGTCCTAAGTAGAATAGAGCAGGTGTGGATATGACCAGACACAATGACTCATAGACAAGAAATCCATGAAGAGTACTTCATGATGCAATAGCTGGATATGACCTTGGGTGGTCTATTTTTGGGAAAGGAACAAGTGCACTTTCTGAATAATCAGAAAAAATTGCTATAGTGAGGAAGATAGATTATAGTGGTTGGCCTGTCCTCAGCAACATGCTCATCCTTAGGGAACTGAAGACTGATTATAGATATATTCACTTACTGTCAACCTGAGTCTCTAACACCTGCAAATGAAAATCATGACTAATATAATATTAATATAAACAAATTTTAGGAATAGGTTTCTTACTATGGAGTGTACTGAATTCTATGTGAACCTCTAACTGTTGCTATATTTTTAATAGATAAATGAATTCCATTGAATTTGGATTCCATGAATTCCACTAATTCTAAATGAAGAAGCACCTGAAGAAGATAATTTTCATTTTAACAAGGAGCTTAAAAATGAAAATCACTCAGTATGGAATGACCTAAGATGTAAATGGAGAGCCTATATCCTTTAACAAGGATATTAAAAGAAAACATAAAAGTATACTGACATCATTTAAGAAAGGGAATTGGGAGCCAAACCTAGGAACAATGCCCTATTAGGATTTTTGCTGTAGGGAATATTTATCTTCTTTCAGGGATACATACAAATGTGTAGTTATAGTCACCAATAAAGGGGGCCTTATTTTTATATAATGAGCAAATATTTACCTGTAGTCTTTGAGGAAATATGATTTTTCTTGAGATTTCTTACTTAGATATATTCAGATAGATATAGAAAACAATTTTGATGATTATTTTAAGTTACAGGTTTAAAATAAATTATTGAGTTTAGTTTTTCAATTTATCAGATTTTATGTTTTGTTATGCTTTATTATATACATATGCATATATGTTATATTCTGTTACGTGTGTATACACACATATGTACCTATACACATATATAACAAAATACAAAATATAAAGTATATGGATGGGAGACAAGATGGCGGGGAAGTAGGAGGAGGCGCCTTTTCAACCTGCACCCTAAAGTGAGCTGATTACCTACCAAAGAACTCCGATCACCCATGAAATCAGCCTGAGATCAGAATTATACACGTCTGGATCTCTACGGGGGCCAGAAGACGCCAGTGGGCAGGTAAAGTGGAGTGGGAACGTCGGACTGATATCGGAAGATAAACAAAAGGGGGAGGGAGCCACCAGAGGCGACCGACTGGAAAATAATACCCCAATACGAGAGTGCCCGGCATCTGCTGGGGACCAGCATTAACTTGGAGTCTTGTTGAAAGCACTCAAAAGAGCAAAGACTCGAGCGGGGAAATTGTGGGAATCGGGGCGGATAGGGATAGGGGCTTAAGTCCCCAGACCCAGGGCAGCATCTCCTGGCGCTGAGCCGGAGAGTGCGGCGGAGAAACCTAGTCTTCGTCCCAGAGCCGCCAGTGCGCCCGAGAACGGGTGGAGTCCGGCTCCCGTGAGGGGCTGGGAGCCACACCAGACGGCAGAACGCGCACCTTACTGGAGATGCGCGCGTGCCTCAACCTCCCCTGAGAGAGGTGCACGCCCAGCCTGGTGTTCTGGGACCCACGCGGCGATAGACCCACGCGGCGATAGAGCCGATAGAGCTGGAGGCGCCGCGCCCCAAACCATCCCCTGGGAGAGGTGCGCGCAAGACCTGAGCTCTTAGCCCCAGCCAGCGGGAAAATCTCAGTGTGCGATTGCTGCTTGGAACCTCTCTGGCAGTCTGGAGCTGCCCAGACAGCCACAGCTGCCTTGGTTTTGCGTACAAGCAGGAGATCCTGCGTCCCCAGGGACCGTGACTCAGAACCTGCTCTGCCAGCGGCCCAGCGGCGGCAGCACCTGCAGGGGAGCAGACTGAGGCTTCTCTCTGAGAGGGAGGTTGGGGTGCAGTTTTCTTTCCTCTAAACCTCCAAAAACCATCAAAAGCTGTCAAGGCGAGAGAAAAGAAGTGAACAAACATAAAAACCTCCAGAGAACAAAAACCTGAAAAAAAAACGTTTTTCTCAGAGCCCACCCCCTTGAGGGGGTCGGGAGGACTTAACTCAGGGAACATCATTGACTGAAAACCCACGTGGCAGCCCCCTCCCCCAGAAAACAAATCAGGAAAAAAAAAAAAAAAAAGACTACAAGAGAACAACCACCACTACTTCATAGATACAACTTTTATTTTTAATTCTTTCCCACTATTCTGGTTCATTTTTTTTCTTTTTTTATATAGATAATTTTTTAACCTATTTACCATCACAGTGAGATGTCCAGTACATCAAATTCCATGATAAACTTCTAACCTGAATTTTTTTTGATACATACACATGTGTTTTTCTTTTGCTTTTCTATTTTCTTAATTTTTAAAAAAAATTTTTAATTTAGTTTAGTCCAGTTTATTCCTTTTTTATTTTTATTTTCTAATATTCATATAGAGTTAAACCTCAAGGTAACCCCCTTTCTCCAAGCAATGCTACCCCTATAGGTGAACCAATTTTTAATCCCCCTTTTTCTTAGGAAAGTTAAGTCCTTTAACAAAGATATCAAGATACATCCAGGAAGAATCAAAATAACCTTCCTCGCCCACACCGAGAATCTATAACCATGCTCCCATCTTTTTCTTCTGCCAGTGTCTCTGTGTATTTATGTTTGTCTGGATAGTATATAAATCTTATACTTGGGGTTCTTCTTGACGAGGCTCCTCCTTTTTTTTGCTTATATATATATTTTTTTTCTCTCGTCATATACTTTTATCAGTCTTTTTGTTTGTCTGTTTTTGTTCGTATACGTCATAAACCTTACCCTGGGGCCCATTTGGGCTGAACCTTCACTTTTATCTTCCCTTTTTTTCCTGTCTCTCTCTCTCCCTCTTTTTTCTTTTTCTTTTCTTTTTTCTCTCATTTGGGTGGGGAATCCTGAGTGCTCAGAAGCATTCCAGGGTGCACCTTGACTGCACCACGGTCAATACATCCAGCTACATCTGTCCAGTCATCTCTCACCAAAATGACTAGGAGGAGGAATCCCCAACAGAAGAAAAATACAGAGGATGGGCCTTCTGCAACAGAGCTAATGGCTATCAACATAGACAATATGTCAGAAAGAGAATTCAGGATAACAATTATCCAGGCAATAGCTAGGTTGGAGAAAGCCATGGATGACCAAACAGAATTGATTAGGGCAGAATTGAAAGCGACCAGAGAGGAGGTTCATAATGTTAGGGCAGAGCTGAAGGCCACCAGGGATGAGGTTCACAACACTCTCAATGAGTTCCAATCTAATCTAAATTCTCTAAAAGCTAGGGTAACTGAGACAGAAGATAGAATTAGTGATCTGGAGGACAAACAAATAGAGAGAAAGGATCAGGAGGAAGCCTGGAACAAACAGCTTAGAAGCCACGAAAACAGAATCAGGGAAATAAATGATGCCATGAAATGTTCCAACGTCAGAATTATTGGAATCCCTGAAGGGGAAGAGAAAGAAAGAAGTCTAGAAGATATAGTGGAACAAATTTTTCATGAAAATTTTCCCAATCTTGCGAATGGAACAAGTGTTCATGTACTAGAAGTAGAAAGGTCCCCCCCCAAGATTATAAATTCAAAAAAAACATCCAGGCACCTCATAGTAAAATTGAGGAATCATAATTGTAGATACAATCTCTTGAAAGCCGCTAGGACAAAGAAGCTCCTTACATACAGAGGAAAGCCCATCAGAATAACGTCAGACCTGTCCACAGAGACCTGGCAAGCCAGAAAGGGCTGGCAAGATATATTCAGGGCACTAAATGAGAAGAACAGTCAGCCAAGAATACTTTATCCAGCAAGACTGACATTCAAAATGGATGGAGAGATAAAGAGTTTCCAAGACCGGCAAGGCTTGAAAGACTATGCAACCACCAAGCCGACACTGCAGGAAATATTAAGGGGGGTTCTATAAAAGAGGAAAAATCCTAAGAATAGCATTGAACAGAAATATAGAGACAATCGACAGAAAGAAAGACTTCAAAGATAACACAATGTCAATAAAAACGTATCTCTCAATAATCACTCTCAATGTGAATGGCCTAAATGCACCCATAAAACGACACAGGGTTGCAGATTGGATAAAACGACAGGACCCATCCATATGTTGTCTACAAGAGACCCATTTTGAACCTAAAGATACACCCAGACTGAAAGTGAAGGGATGGAGAAGCATCTTTCATGCCAATGGGCCTCAAAAGAAGGCCGGGGTAGCGATTCTCATCTCAGATAAATTAGATTTTAAACTAAAGACGGTAGTCAGGGATACAGAAGGACACTACATCATTCTTAAAGGGACTATCCACCAAGATGATCTAACAATTGTAAATATCTATGCCCCCAATATGGGAGCAGCCAATTACATAAGAAAACTATTAATCAAGATAAAGAGTCATATTGATATGAATACATTAATAGTAGGAGATCTTAACACGCCTCTCTCAGAAATAGACAGATCATCGAAGCAGAAAATCAATAAAGAAATAAGAGCATTGAATGACACATTGGACCAGATGGACCTCATAGATATATACAGAACATTCCACCCTAAAACAACAGAATACTCATTCTTCTCAAGTGCACATGGAACCTTCTCCAGAATAGACCACATACTGGGTCACAAATCAGGGCTCAACCGATACCAAAAGACTGAGATGATTCCCTGCATATTCTCAGATCACAATGCTTTGAAACTGGAGCTCAATCACAAGGAAAAGTTCAGAAGGAACTCAAATACCTGGAAGCTAAAGACCACCTTGCTTAAGAATGCTTGGATCAACCAGGAGATCAAAGAAGAACTTAAACAATTTATGGAAACCAATGAGAACAAAGACACTTCACTCCAAAACCTATGGGATACAGCAAAGGCGGTCCTAAGGGGGAAATTCATAGCCATCCAAGCCTCCCTCAAAAAAATTGAAAAATCCAGAATACACCAGCTGTCTCTACACCTTAAAGAACTGGAGAATCAACAACAAATCAAACCAACTCCACACGTAAGAAGGGAAATAATCAAGATTAGAGCAGAGATCAACGAGGTAGAAACCAGAGATACAGTAGAACGTATCAACGAAACTAGAAGCTGGTTTTTTGAAAGAATCAATAAGATCGATAAACCATTGGCCACACTAATCCAAAAGAAAAGAGAGAAAGCCCAAATTAATAAAATTATGAATGAAAAGGGAGAGATCACAACTAACACCAAGGAAGTAGAAACAATCATCAGAAGCTATTATCAACAGTTATATGCCAATAAGCTAAGCAACCTAGATGAAATGGATGCATTCCTGGAAAACTATAAACTCCCAAAATTGAACCAGGAAGAAATTGACAACCTGAATAGACCGATATCTAGTAACGAGATTGAAGTAGTGATCAAAAACCTCCCAAAAAACAAGAGCCCAGGACCTGACGGATTCCCTGGGGAATTCTATCAAACTTTCAAAGAAGAAATAATACCTATTCTCCTGAAGCTGTTTCAAAAAATTGAAGCAGAAGGAAAACTTCCAGACTCTTTTTATGAAGCCAGCATCACCCTGATCCCCAAACCAGGCAAAGACCCTACCAAAAAGGAGAATTTCAGACCGATATCACTGATGAATATGGATGCTAAGATTCTCAACAAGATCCTAGCAAACAGGATCCAACAGCACATTAAAAAGATTATCCACCATGACCAGGTAGGATTCATCCCTGGGTTACAAGGATGGTTCAACATTCGCAAATCAATCAATGTGATAGAACAAATCAATAAGAGAAGAGAGAAGAACCACATGATCCTCTCCATTGATGCAGAAAAAGCTTTTGACAAAATCCAGCATCCGTTCCTGATTAAAACGCTTCAAAGTATAGGGATAGAGGGAACATTCCTGAACTTCATCAAATCTATCTATGAAAAACCCACAGCAAATATCATCCTCAATGGGAAAAAGCTTACAGCCTTCCCATTGAGATCAGGAACACGACAAGGATGCCCACTCTCACCACTCTTGTTCAACATAGTATTAGAAGTCCTAGCAACAGCAATCAGACAACAAAGAGAAATAAAAGGTATCCAAATTGGCAAGGAAGAAGTCAAACTCTCTCTCTTCGCAGATGACATGATTCTTTATATGGAAAACCCGAAAGACTCCACCTCCAAACTACTAGAACTCATACAGCAATTCAGTAATGTAGCAGGATACAAAGTCAATGTCCAGAAATCAGTGGCTTTCTTATACACTAACAATGAAAATACAGAAAGGCAAATTAGAGAATCGATTCCATTTACTATAGCACAAAAACCATAAGATACCTCGGAATAAACCTAACCAAAGAGGTTAAAGATCTGTACTCAAGGAACTACAGAACACTCCTAAAAGAAATTGAAGAAGACACAAAAAGATGGAAGACCATTCCATGCTCTTTGATGGGAAGAATAAACATCGTTAAAATGTCTATACTGCCCAGAGCAATCTATACTTTTAATGCCATTCCAATCAAAATTCCACCAGTATTTTTCAAAGAGCTGGAGCAAATAATACTAAAATTTGTATGGAATCAGAAGAGACCCCGAATTGCTAAGGAAATGTTGAAAAACAAAAATAAAACTGGTGGCATCACGTTACCTGATTTCAAGCTTTACTACAAAGCTGTGATCACCAAGACAGCATGGTACTGGCATAAAAACAGACACATGGACCAGTGGAACAGAGTAGAGAGCCCAGATATGGACCCTCAACTCTATGGTCAAATAATCTTTGACAAAACAGGAAAAAATATCCAGTGGAAAAAAGACAGTCTCTTCAATAAATGGTGCTGGGAAAACTGGACAGCTATATGTAGAAGAATGAAACTTGACCATTCTCTTACACCGTACACAAAGATAAACTCGAAATGGATAAAAGACCTCAACGTGAGACAGGAATCCATCAGAATCCTCAAGGAAAACATAGGGAGTAACCTTTTTGATATCAGCCATAGCAACTTCTTTCAAGATATGTCTCCAAAGGCGAAGGAAATAAAGGCAAAGATGAACTTCTGGGACTTCATCAAGATAAAGCTTCTGCACAGCAAAAGAAACAGTCATCAAAACAAAGAGGCAACCCACGGAATGGGAGAAGATATTTGCAAATGACAGTACAGATAAAAGGTTGATATCCAGGATCTATAAAGAACTCCTCAAACTCAACACACACAAAACAGATAATCATATTAAAAAATGGGCAGAAGATATGAACAGACACTTCTCCAAGGAAGACATACAAATGGCTACCAGACACATGAAAAAATGTTCATCATCACTAGCCATCAGGGAGATTCAAATCAAAACCACATTGAGATACCACCTTACACCAGTTAGAATGGCCAAAATTAGCAAGACAGGAAACAACGTGTGTTGGAGAGGATGTGGAGAAAGGGGAACCCTCTTACACTGTTGGTGGGAATGCAAACTGGTGCAGCCACTTTGGAGAACAGTGTGGAGATTCCTCAGGAAATTAAAAATAGATCTTCCCTATGACCCTGCAATTGCACTGCTGGGTATTTACCCCAAAGATACAGATGTAGTGAAAAGAAGGGCCATCTGTACCCCAATGTTTATAGCAGCAATGGCCACGGTCGCCAAACTGTGGAAAGAACCAAGATGCCCTTCAACGGATGAATGGATAAGGAAGATGTGGTCCATATACACTATGGAGTATTATGCCTCCATCAGAAAGGACGAATACCCAACTTTTGTAGCAACATGGACAGGACTGGAAGAGATTATGCTGAGTGAAATAAGTCAAACAGAGAAAGTCAAGTATCATATGGTTTCACTTATTGGTGGAGCATAACAAATAATATAGAGGACAAGGGTAGATGGAGAGGAGAAGGGAGTTGAGGGAAATTGGAAGGGGAGGTGAACCATGAGAGACTATGGACTCTGAAAAACAACCTGAGGGTTTTGAAGGGGTGGGGTGGGAGGGTGGGGGAACCAGGTGGTGGGTATTAGGGAGGGCACAGATTGCATGGAGCACTGGGTGTGGTGAAAAAACTATGAATACTGTTACCCTGAAAATAAATAAAAAATTGGAAGAAAAAAAAAATATAAAGTATATGTATATAATTATTTATATGCATATATAATATATATTTATATTTGTATAATTATATGTATTATGTATTTGTTACATATATAGTTGTTCACATATATTTGTATATAAGTATAGTTAGAACATAATCTAATTTTAAAAATCTATTATTTTATAGCTATTCAGCTACTTATAACTTACCACTACTGCTACTACTTAATATTAAGTGAGTTCCCACTATGTGTTAAGTAGTCTACATTATTATTTTATGTACTATAAATTTTAATTATCTAAAAATACTAGGAGTTAATTATTTATACTATTCCTACTAGGTACATAAGACTGAGGCCTAAAGTAAACAAGGCTGGAAGAAAATTCTCAATCAGACTTTCACTTTTTTTGCACAGCTTATGAACAGAGATACTGACAGATTTTGTTTCAGACTATATTTACTTAGGAAAAATTGAGATAGTATCCCCTTCTGGAGGAGAGCGGCAACTGTGTGTGCTGTCCAGCTTACTAAATATAATTTCTCCCTCTGGGTAAAGGATAGGAAGGTTTGATTGCAGCTCGTTATTAAAAAAAAAAAAAAAAAAAAGCATGTTATTCCTAAGATTTGTCTTTCTTAGCTTAGATGTAAAACTACTGGATGTGATGCAAGCATGTAGGCACACCTGTGTCTCAGTTATGGGTCTGGGAGTTTTGGGAAAGTGAGAGATGCAGGGGGAAATGGTTCAGTCATGAGATTTATGGTGCTCAGTATACCATCTTGTCTCTGACCAGCAATCTTGTGTCTTTGGCCATCGTCTGTAGACCAGTGGCAGACAAACTTGTTAGTTTGAAAGTAGGGTAACATCATGGATCACATAATTCTTTTCAATATACATATATAAGACCATCCAGATACAGTCAGCCAGAGAACCAAGTTTTATACCCAAAATTAACTGTCTCTGGATCCCTATTTAATTTGATAACTTTATTGCATTTGCTCCTATACCAGTCACAGAGTGCTATTATATAAACATATGATTTTATTAATAAATAATTGAATTAAAATAATAACATTTTATTTCTATTTAAATTCTACCTCAAAAACAAAAGAGAAATATAAACAAAAACTTTCAGACAATTCTTCCATTACTTGAAGAGGATGTGAAACAAAGCCATAGTTTTAGAAAAAGAAATTATATTTCTAAAATAACTTGAGAATACACCTATCAGTTTGGCGGTTAATATTATGACATTTAAAAAGAAAGTCAAAGAGAGTTTTCAAGATGGAGGATAAGTTGGCTGATTTGGTAAAATAATGACTTTAGTAAAAAAGGAAATGGTATCCATCATGAGTGAGAAGTCATAAATGGAGTATTTAGAAAGATTTACTTGACTAGTGCTCAAAGTCATGACTAGTACTACTGGCAATCCTAGAAGATTGAGAGAAAAGAATCAGAATGTTTGGGTAAGTGGTGAAAGATGATAATATAAACATACAAGAAGCTAAATAAATCCCAAACAAGATGAACTCAGAGACCCACACTAAGAAACATTTTAGTCAAACTTTTGAAAGTCAAACCCAAAGAGAAAATCTTGAAAACAAAAGAGAAAAAATTTGTTGTATACACATTATCTTCAATAAAATTATAAGCAGATTTCTCATTAGACACTTTAAAGACCAGAAGACATGGACTAACATACTCAAAGAAGAAAAACAAAACAAAACAAAACAAAACAAAAACCTGTCAACCAAGAATCCCGTGCCTGGAAAAATTTAGAGTGAAGGAGAAGTTAAGATATTCTTAGATGGGGCGCCTGGGTGGCTCAGTGGGTTAAAGCCTCTGCCTACAACTCAGGTCATGATTCCAGGGTCCTGGGATCGAGCCCCACGTTGGGCTCTCTGCTCAGCAGGAGCCTGCTTCTGCCTGCCTCTCCGCCTATTTTTGACCTCTGTTTGTCAAATGAATAAATAATTTTTAAAAATCTTTAAAAAAAAAAGATATTCCTAGATATACAAAGCACAGGAGATTTATTACCATTAGATTTGCCTTGCAAGGAATGCTCAAGGGAGTCCTTCAGGGTGAAAGGAAAGGACTAGGAAATTACTCAAAGTCATATAAGGATATAAAGATCTCAATATCGGCAAACACCTCAGCAATTATTAAAGATAGTATTATTTTAACAATGATTTATAATTTATTTTTTGTTTTCGACATGATATAATAGACCAATACATTAAAAATTATTAGTCTAAAAGATAATATTATCATAACTTAATTTGAACTCTACATTTTGGTTTCTACATAATTAAAGAAATTAATGCATTTAAAAGAATTATTAGCTTATCGTTTTGGGCACAAAATGTATAAAGATTTAATTTTGTGACAATAACTACAAGAAGTGTGACCAGAGCTGTAAAGGAGCAAACTTTTTCTATGTTAATAAATTAAAGTAGTATAAATTCAAATTAAGATGTCTTAACTTCAGGATGTTAAATGTATTTCTCATGGTAACCACAAAAAAATAGCTATAGAATATACACAAAGAAATAACATGGCCATTAGACACTTAACTTCAAAAATCCACTAAACACAAAATAATGCAGTGATTCAGGAAGTGAAAGATAAAAGAAAAAGCTATAAAGAATATAGAAAGTGAATAGATAAATAATAAAGCTAAATAATAATAAGTCCCCTCTTATCAGGAATTACTTTAAATGTAAATGAAATAAGTTCTTCAATCAAAAGACAGAGATGGGCAGAAAGGCTAAAAATACATACTCCTATTAGATGTTGTCTACAAGAGACTCACTTTAGATCTAAATATCCAAATATACAGAAAGTGAAAAGATGTGAAAAGGTATTCCATGAAAATAACAAACAAAAGAGTGCATGGTAGTTATGATAATATTAGACAAAATGTATTATAAATTTTAAAAGTTTACAGGAGTCAAAGAAGAAAGTTACATATTAATAAAAGATCCAGTACAGCAAGACTATATAACAGTTATAAAAAATTATTCACTAATGACAAACCATCAAAATATATGAAGTAAAAACTAACAGAATCGAAGGGAGAAATAGACAGTTCTACAATGATAGGACTTTAATACCTCACTTTCAAAAATGAATAGAACAACCAGACAGAGATAAATAAGTAAGGAAATAGAGCACCTAAACAACACAATAAATCAGCTACATCTAAGGCTCTAAGGTATGTAACCCTCTTTAACAACCAAGCATAAACAATTTTCTGGAATGCACATGAGACATTAAAAAACAAAACAAACAAATGACAACAACATCAACAACAACAATAAAAAACCCAGATATCATACAAAGTATATTCTCCAACCAGAACAGATATAAAACTGGAAAGGTCAAAGGTTTTTGGAAATTAAACAACTGACTCAAACAACCAATGAATCAAATGAGAACTCACATGGGAAATTAGAAAATACTTAAAGATGAATGAACATAAAAATACAACATGCCAAAACTTATGAAATACAGCAAAAGCAATTATAAAGGGGAAATTTATACCTATTAATGTTCAACGATGTACAAGATGCCAATAAGCACATGAAAAAGTGCTCAAAATATTTATTCATTAGGAGAACACAAATTGAAACCACCATGAAACACCATTCACATCCACTAGAATGGCTGCACTAAAAAACATGGGTGTCAAAAACTATTGTCAAGAATGTGGAGAAAATGGAACTCATACAGTGTTGTTGGGAGGGACTTCTTGATGGGAAATGCAAAAGATGCAGCTGCTTCAGAAAACAATTTAGTAGTCCTTCAAAAGTTTCTCTAAACATAGTGTGACCAGCACTTTCATTCCCAGGCACAAGTATTGGAAACTATGACTACATAAAACCTTATAAATAGATATTCATAACAACATTATTTGTAATAGCCAAATAGTGGAAACAACCAATATGTGCATCAACTGATAAATGGATGAACAAGAAATAGTATATTCATACAATAGAATATTATTCAGGCATAATATGAAATTAGACACTAATATATATTACACAATGTATGAAACTGGAAACGTCGTGCTAAGTTAAAAAAAAAAAAAAAAGCAGACACAAAAGGCCACATAATGTGTTATTCCATTAATAGGAAGTTTAAGAATAAGCAAATACAGAGGAGGCAGAAAGTAGTAATTGCTAGAAGCTAGGGTTAGGGGTACAAGAAGTGACTACTAACAGGCTTAAGTTTGCAGAGGATGAACATATTCTGGAATTAGATACTCATGTGGTTTCACAATCTTGTTAATACATTAAAAACTACTGAATCGTGCCCTTCAAAAATGTACATTTTCAGGGTGTCTGGGTGGCTCTGTCATTAAGCATCTGCCTTCAGCTGGGGTCATGATCCCAAAGTTCTGGGATGGAGCCCTGTGGCAGGTTCCCTGCTTGGGGTGGGTGTGGGGGAAGCCTGCTTCTCCCTCTCCCACTACCCCTTACTCTCTCGTTGTGTCTCTGTCAAATAAATAAATAAAATCTTTTAAAAAAAATGTTTATTTTATGGTATATCAATTACCTCAAAAAATGTTTAGAAGAAAAAAAAATATGCCAAGTAGCGGTAAATGTCATAAGAACCTAAGGTTATCAAATGTATAACTTACCTTAGCACAAGATCTCATGATCATTAGATGTTTCAATGTGTTTTGAATATATTTGATACTTAAACAGTTTTGTGAAGTGATCATAGAAATTAAAATTGACTCCATTTTGCAAATAAGGAATCACAGTCACAGATACAAAGTTATTAGACTAAGATCATGCAGTATTTTAGTCTTTCTCTCTTTACAAGAATATAAACTCCAAGAAAGTAAAGATCTTTGTTTTCTTCCTTAATGTACCCCCTAAGAACCTAGAAAAGTGATTAACAAATATTGGAATGAACAAAATTTTCCAATTGAATTGCTCTTGCTTATGCAGTCTCTACTTTTATGGCTTATGTTTCTTTATGTTGTTGTTTAATAAATCTTTATCAATTACAACAGCAGGCAGGTATTCTTTTATATTTTTTGAAAAGTTATACAGCTTTGCTTTTCAAAATTATATATTAAGTTCCCCAGGATTCGTTTGTGTACGTGTGAAGTTTGGCAATAAGATTATGTATTATTTTCTCTTTCCATGTATATTTAATATTAAGTATTTCCTCAATTGATCCTCAATGTCAAGGGTGATCCCAATCATTCATCAAATTTTCATTTATGCTTTTTACTATATTCCCTGTTATCTTTTTATTACCCTCAGTTTATGAAAGAGCCTTCTCTTGCATTCCTAGTTAATGTGAGATGAAAGATCTTTGTTGATAGTTATGGCAAATCTGATCTTTGAATTTGGTCTGTACTGAACATCCATAGAATATGATAGTAATTCCTTCCCTGCTTCATCAATGTAGATATGTATTTAACTTTACCTATCTCTTACCCCATAGTATTCTGTCTCATGCATATATCTAGTTCTGAAGATATCCTCAATTTTAAGTCTTCTTTGAGTAAATATTTACTGATTTCATCATGAGCTATTTTTTCAAAACACAATGGAATTTAGTTATCTCATATCAAATTTCCATCTTTTCCTGACTCATACTTTACCTAAAAGTCTTCATCTTTTAGGTAAAAGATCTCTGTATAACCTAGTACATATTAGGCACTCAATAACTATTTTGCTAAATGACTTTGTGAGTGAATGAAAGAAGCCTTAAAATTTGTGTGCCTGTTGTTCTACATATAAGCTTATTCAAAATAAAGTTTACATTTCAAATTTCTGTGCTTCAAACTATGGGGCACTTATTTCCATATGTACTTTGTTTTGGATGGGGTTTTAGGGTTAGGTTATTCCTCCACAAAATGGTGCAATGTCAAATGGATTTTTTCATTACATTTGCTGTCATCTCATCTAAAAATTTGAGAATAGTACAATAATGTGCGCTGTAGATTTACTTAGTATGCCCCTTGGGCTTATTTGATTTTTATGGAAGGATATGGCATGCATAAACTGTAGTGGAAATTTTCCTAGAGAGACTTTAAAACTGACCTTTCATGAAAATAATTTAAAATTCCATACCATGATCTTACTGATTTTCATCCTTGTAATTCCAAAATAGTGTTAATGTATATTTGCAGACTTGATACTGGTCATAGCAAAAGTAATATGTGAATGAAAGTGATTTGTTTAAGTGTAAGAGATTTTACTAATAAAATCTATTGTTCCAAAACTGTTTGTGTCAAACATAGCAGCATTGGAACAACTGGACAACCATTTTAGGTGACTATTTTGAACAAATCCACAGTATTTCAATGACAAATTCTTGTATAGTTTTTGAAGCTCAACTTAGTAACATATAGTTAGAACGTAGCTCTTTATTTGTCCAAGAAATTTATCATTACTTTCCATCCAAGATGATACTGTTATGATTTGGACCCAACTGCCACTACCACCCAAGTTCACCAGTAAGCAAAAAACAGCTGTCACTGTGAGTTAAATATATTTTTGTATCTTTCCAAGAGGGAATTCTGGAAAAGCACATTCAATACAAGGTCAGCAAAACATTTCTGAGGTTCACAGTTCATCAGGGAAATCAGCAGAAGGGCTGGCAGCAGCTGGAACATATGCTAATCACCTTGGCATCAGTTGCGATTTCTGCCATGAGGTATCTCAGGGTTGCCATTATTAAAAATGCATCAGCTTCAAGTAGTCACCTTCTAGCTCTTAGATTCAAAAGGCCATGCCAGCAACAGAGAGGAGTTTGATGTCAAGGGTAATGAGAAAGGTCAACTGGGAAGGCGAATTTTGTGAGGGTCTTGTATGCAATGTAGATAATAAGGTACAGCATACTTTGGTTTAATTGTTTGTATTTATCAGAAGTCCCAAATCCCTTACACAGATGTAACATATACTCATTTTTATCATGCTGTTTAACCATAAATTCCCAGAGACTAGGTGTCTGCTACTGCTAGTATCTTGAATACAGATTGCTTATGATATTTATTTATTTATTTTTCTGACTCTGCATGTTATGATATGCTCACTATGACTACTGTGTAATTGGATTAATAATTATTAAATATAGTGGCAGCTGGGTGGCTCAATCAGTAATGTATCCAACTCTTGATTTCAATTCAGGTCATGATCTCAGGGTTGTGAGAAAGAGCCCTGCATCAGGATCCATGTTGGACATGTAGCCTGCTTAAGATTCTTTCTTTCCTTCTTCTTCTGTCCCTCCCCTCCCCTCTCTCCCTCTCTAAAATAATAATAACTATTATTATTAATATTATTATTATTAAATATAAATACTATAGTAACATTTCTACCTTCATGTTTTGCAGATGTTAGTCACATGTGTCAGAGACAAAAAGAAGGAAGAATTTGTATATCTTTCTTTTAATTATAATCAGATGGCTTCAGAGAAATGGTTTTCAAATAAAGGAACGTGGGCTCTTTATGTTAAATAATCCATGCTCTCCCTCATTTCTGTCATTGCCTGGGCTACAACTTTGTTAATGAAAAGGCACTTTTTTAGTAAAATTAAAAGTTTTAAATTACTGCCAAGATTGGTGATTTTCCTGTAGGATAATGCTGCAGAGTAAGTACCAAATGTCTTGGTAAATTATCTATGAAATACCCATGATATGATATGTGCTTTCTATTTTTTATATTGATACAATGTAGAACCTGCACAATCAGGGCTTTCAATATATCCCATTTTTTATATGAAAAAATTATTAAACACAATTAGAAAATAAACACTAGGGGCACCTGGGTGGCTTAGTGGGTTAAAGCCTCTGCCTTCGGCTCAGGTCATGATCCCAGGGTTGTGGGATCGAGCCCCACATCCGGCTCTCTGCTACATGGAGAGCCTGCTTCCTCCTCTCTGCCTGCCTCCCTGCCTACTTGTGATCTCTCTCTCTCTGTCAAATAAATAAATAAAATCTTAAAAAAAAAAAAAGAAAGAAAGAAAATAAACACTAATTAACACTGGGCCTAGCTTCAATTTGCTATTTTTCAATATTTGATCAATGAATGGGACAGAAACATGGTTTTCACAATATTCCTGGCTGCCAAAGCATGTGAAGCCAGGGTCAACTTTCTCAGAAGGCACTTACTGACATTAACAGCAAAGCCCCTGAAAAATTTGAAGTTTCTACTTCTAAGTTGAAAGTGTTTGCATCTTTTTTCCTGAAAGTTTTCTTTTCTTCTTGGTAAAACTTTGGCTTAAAGGGCAGTATGTCCCTGGAGAGTCTTGGCTTGGGTGTTGAAAAATGCCCTGATGTCCTGAGGTGTGTGCCCAGGGGGTCTGAGAGCCCATGCAGTACATTCAGTGACTCACGGAGGACTAGGTAATCAGTGACACCCTGGAAGTTGTGAACTAAGCACTGACATCTTCTAGCTATATATGGGACAAACAGATCACTTTTCCTCAGATCCGCTGCAGAAAAAAAAAGAAAAAAAATGTGTGTGGAATTACACTTCTACAAATTACTATTGCCTATAAATGTACTTTGGTATGATTATTTTGTCCCCATTTTGATAGTATTTTTGAACTTTGCTCTAAATGTACCTGGATAGAATATCTAAGATCAAAAGGACACAGTATGATTTAGTACTCCAGGAGCCCCTCCTTAGAAATGGCTTCTGCCAGCAGCTATGCTAATTATGTCAAAGAGATTAAACTTGGAACTATAGGAGTTCCAGAGAACTGGGTCTCCCTTCAGGTAGATACAGATGGGTGGCATATTCATGTTCAAGGATTTCATAGGTTATTTTTGGACAGAAAAAAGAAAAGGCTCTAGGTAAGAAGCTCAGGGTCTCCATTCCGGGAAACTTTTTTTTTTTTTTTCTTTTTTTTGACATATGGACTTTCTTATGGCATTGTTTTTCTGTGGTATAAACTTTTTCACTGAATATTATGGGTATTTTCTCGCAGAATGGGCAGATAGTTCACAGAGTTCAACGTAACTACATCTCAAAAAAATATGCCATCTGTGCAAACTAAATAGAGGACACTGTTGTAACTGGGTTTTTCGTCACTGAAGTCATGTGGATTTGTCTGTGCATGTATTGAGATATGTGTACATAAAATGTGATATATTTTTAAAATAGCATACATATTTTATATGGTTTTACAAGATGCATTTAAATATTATTTGTTATAAATTTAAGTATTCAGTGTCATACTTGTAATGCAAGTAGCATAATTATAAATCAAACTTTCTGATCCTCAAATTGAAAAAAAGTGAGGAAAAAAAGAAAAATTGATAGAGAGTCCAGACTTCTGGAAGATTTTAGTGTATGGGTCTGGGTTTCAGTATCCTCATCTGATTTTGGTACTGTATTATATGTCTTTTAGGGATCTTCTCACTAAATATCTCATATTGGTTAAATAAAATATTATCTATATATTTAACACAAGCCAAGATATTAAGAAAAGGGTTCAATAAAAATTTGTTCTTTCCACCCCTTTGCTTTGTTTAAATCAAACTATACTATGAACCTTTGTAACAACTCACATTCTAGTATGACTTGCCAAGTTTTCAGTTTTCTTTCTATTGCAGATAGTGGGTTTCACATATAACAATTTGTCCTTTTTGGGAAGGAGGCTAGAAATCTGTGTTCAGAGACTGTTTCTCTTCAGATTTTCTAAAGATTTATACATATATATATGACATATATACATATATATATGGTTTTTACATGAGATAATTATTGTGTATATATATGAGAATAGGAGATAATGATATATCTTTTAAGATATATATTTACATTCTGGAAATAGCAATATATATTATGATACAATATGTCATTATCTGCAGAATTTTAAAAAGAGGCTACTGGCAGTATTAAGGAGTTTATTTGGTCAGTGGAAGAAAAATTTCTATACATAATTTAAATTATAAATGCCATTTATTAGAACAAAATCCATTGTTCAACATTATTTGGAGAATGTGTAGATCTTTTAATAAAATTTGCATAAAACCTCAAATTTTATAGTGTTCTCCAAGCAGGTCTCTCTTATGGGGTTCTCAAATTTATTTTGATGTTTCATTGACATATAAGCATGTAATAGGAAAAAACCTAGTTTTTCAAGTTTAAGTTGTAATCCCACTGTACCTGTGCTTATCCTGTATATCACAGATCTTATCACTAAGTATTCTAATTTCCTGTTTAGTTCATGGTTTCCTAGAGTGAGCCGTAACCTACCTCATGGCATTCTTGCCTACATTATACCTATCATTGTTTTCCCACCATCGGCACTATATTTCCTAAAGGTAAATAATAAATGTTATTAGTTAATAATCAATTCATGAGTAGCCATACCATTTTTTTGAATCTCAGTTTCTTCATTTGTGTAACTGGTACTCTATTTTAAAACAATATCCTAAAGGATAAAACTGTTTAGTATCAAACACATATTTGACTTTTTTTTTTTTTTTTAATATGTTAATACCTCAAGTGCCTCGGTGGCTAGTCACTTAAGGGTCCACCTTTTGTTTTGGCTCAGGTCATGATCTCAGGATCATGAGATTGAGCCCTGCATCAGCTCCATGCTCAGCATTGAGTCTGTTTGAGATTCCTTTTCCTCTCCTTCTGCCCTTCCCCCACTCACTCCCACTCTCTCTCAAATAAATAAATAAAATTTAAAAGATAAATAAATAAAAAAAATGTTAGTATCAATAATAACTTTCCAAGTTTGATATATTGCCATGTAGGGAAAAAAAAAAAATCCTAACAATACATGTAATCCTGTTTTCAGGAGACATCTAAATCCATCTAGTGCTAAAAGCAAATAATAATAATTGAATCCTAATTAAACAGAATAGAATGTTTAATTCCTTATACACTTATTATTTTTAATACAACTACCATAAAAGAGCAAGAACACTTACTGAGCAGCCCTGGGGTAGTACAATGAGACACATACAGCCCCACGGTACAAGAAGCAGATTTTTAAAGGGAGATGTGTGATTTGGTGACTTGACCAAAAATGTGGTCAGTAAGAGTGGAGTGATTTAGTCCTAGTGGAATACAAGCCATGGACCACAGTCTTCTTATCTCTCCAAGTCACCATTGATCATCATCTGAAAATGTTACATTATTTTTAAAAAACCCATATCATAATTGATTTTTAATAACAACATAAAATGTTTCCCAAGTGACTGCCCAGAAAAAGGGAGGCTATTAAGATATTCTTTTCTCCAAGCAGTTCTCCCTCTTTCACTTCCACCCAGCTGTCTCAATAGAAATTGTCAGGCAAGCTTTCCATGAAAATGAAATTCACTGCAATTGACGTGAAACATTAGAAGGACTGGAAGAAGAGGAAATAAAATTTGTCCTGTGTGCTTTCTACTTACAAAATACGCAACCACAGTAAGGTGTCAATATAATTACAGTGCAGGGAGACTTCACTAAAGAAAAGTTATTTATTCTAAGGAATCCAATGGGAATGCTGGACATGCCAAATTCCTGTTGGAAGTATGTATTATTGACTTCAATAACTTTGTTTTAGAGATTTAATAGAATTAAAATGTATTTAATGTGGGCAATTTGAAGAAAAATGTAACAATTTCTGTAGCCTCTTAATTTTAATTTAATGTTTAATTAACATTTTAATGTTTCCTGTCAACATTTTTTTTCTCTTACTAATTTAAGAAAATCATTAGGGATAGGTCCTTTTTTATTTAATATATATTAAAAGCATTTACTTATAACATATTCTTCATTTACAACTTTAAAGGCTCAGAAACATCCCAGAATCTTTAAGAAAGCACACATCGAAGAGCTGCCTCTTCTCTATAAAATGGATATTTTGTTCATCATAAACTAAGTTCATATTATTTGTCATATTCTCTCACTTCTGAGACACTCTGAAGATTGATCACTGACCTTCAAAATTTATTAATAAAATTTATTTGTCACAACTCCTCCTTTTCTCATATCATTGGTTGTAACTGAGAAATTATATATGTATTTGAGGTTTTTTTTTTCTTTTTTCTTATTTGGTATACATAACCATTTTCTCTTTAAGTTCATGTTTATAAAAAAGCAAACAAATATATTTAATAAAGAGAGCACATTTATTAAGATAATTGATTCTGACATTAGACTTCCATAATTTGAATTCTATCTACACTAACTACTTACAAAACTGCATGATTTTTTATGTGATTTGAAGTGGGGTATCATGAGTGAATGATCAAGAAAGAATTCTTGAGACATGTATTGGTACAAAAAGGTGGTTTTATTTATTTTTTAAGAATTTATTTATTTATTTGATAGAGAGGGAGCTTGCACACAGGCAGGGGAAGGGGCAAAGGCAGAGGGAGAGAATCCTCAACCAGACTCTCCAACAGGTTCAGAACCTGACCTGGGGCTCTATTTCAGGACCTGGAGATCATAACCTGAGCCAAAACAAAGAATCAGCCACTGAACCCATTGAGCCACCTGGTGCCCCAAAGGTGGTTTTACTAAGCATGGGTACAGGACCTGTGGGCTGGAACTGCTGCACTGGGATTGAAAGGAGCAACTAATGATACACTTCGGAGTTGGTGGAGGTAAAAACAAAGGAAGTTTCTAAAAGGATTTTCATATGCTAAAGAAGACTTAAAGAATCCTGGAGACCTAGCTATGGCCAAACTAAATTTGTTTTTTCCTCTAGCAAGACATTAACATTAACATTGGGAGTTCCTGAAGTGGAGTCATATCTGCCTGCCTCAAGTATTTGTCAATGGGCTGCACTTTACAAGAATTTTTTTCTCTACATTTCTTTTGACTTTGTTCTCCACATCAATTGTGAGCAAGCTACTCAACTTTCCAGGCTTTATTTTTCTCATCTATAAAATGGGAGTAACATTCACGTTCATTTCCTAGTCTTGTTATAACACTTTAATAATATAATATGATTAAATCCTCTTAAGAGAGTATACAGGATATTAATCATTCAGTACACTTAGCTATTATTCATAGCATTAATACTGGTATATATAAACTAACACTCAAGTCAGATGATTTTTTTTTTAAATGCATAGAAAAATTCAAACCAGTGAAACCTAAGACACAGTTCTTATAATTGGGTAATATTCCCCAAATAGTGACATATATGATAAGGCCCAGACACAAATGTTTAATCCTACCTGATGTAGAGAACAGAGGCAAAAGGAAAAAAAAAGTTAAATTTCCCTACAATTTACAGCTCATTGACAAGTCCTTGAGACAGACAGAGTGACCTTCCTCTAAAAACTCAATGCCTCAATGTTGATATTTTGCTAAGGGCAAAAGGCAATCTTGGCTTAACATTAGCCTAACATTAGCCTTAACATTAGCCTCTCCAGGATCCTGTAAGTCTCCTTTAACATATAAAAATTCATTTGAAAACTTCTCTTATTTCTATCCCTCCAAGATATATGTTACCAATCATCCTCCAAGTATATGGTCCACTGATATACAAACTGAAGGATCCCATGACAAGGGTTTTACTAGACAGTAGTAAATGATGTTTTCCTGATTACCCCTACCCCCTCAAAGTCCTGGAAATCTTGTTTCCAAATTCCTTAGAGACTTATGCTATCCCTAAGCCCCTCCCAACTTGAAAGTATACAAATCGGTCACTCCTCACAACCCCAGTGCCACTTTCTCCTCACAGGTCCAGTTCCTGTGTTTTAATAATAACACCCTTTTTACACCAAAGACACCTCAAGAATTATTTCTTGGCCATTTGCACCCCAAACCCAACATTATCACATCACCATCCACTGTGTAAAAGTTGAAAAATATTTAATACGGGGATGCCTGGGTGGCTCAGTCAGTTAACCATCTGCCTTTACTCAGGTTATGATCACATGATCCTGGGATCTTGTCCAGGATCCAGCTCCTTGCTCAGTGGGGAGCCTGCGTCTTCCTCTCCCTGCTGTTCCCCCTGCTTGTACTCTCTCTTTTTCTCACAAATAAATAAAATCTTTTCAAAAAAGTTGCAAGTTGAACAATAACATTTATAAAAATGTGTGTATCTAACAGATAGCCTAAAGCAATATCCTATACTTCTAAGTAAGTTAATATTTTGCCTTACTTTAAAATGTTCTTTTTAACTATTTATTTGCTTTTAAAGATTTTATTCATTTACTTGAGTGAGAGAGTGAGAAAGAGCATGAGCAGGTGGAGCAGCAGAAGGAGAGGGAGAATTAGACTCCCCACTGAGCAGGGAACCCAAAGCAAAGCTCCATCCCAGGACCCAGAGATCATGACCTGAAAGCAGATGCTTCACCCACTGAGCCACCTAGGTGCCCCTCTTATTGACTGTTTAATTTCTGATATGTTCTTACTATGGAAGTAGAAATGTTTTTGCCTTTGAAAATGTTAATATTATATAAATAGTGCTATACAGTTTTTTTTTCCTTTTTTATTTCTATATTAATGTAAATATGTGTGATAGAAACAATCTATTAAGTCCATGTCCTAGACACCTTGAATATCTTCCAGTTTGGTCTTATACATATTGAATTCTTGGAGATCATTTGATGATTATTGTGGTGAAGCAACTGGTTCATAAAAGTATAAGTTCAGTCTATCACCGTGTTAAGCCTAATGAAGGATGATTTAAGAAGCAAGAATGGGTGGACAAAAGAGAAAGAGAGGAAGGAAAGAAGAGAGGAATTTGTACATTTGGGTAGAGGTGCTATAGGAATTACTGATTTTCTTAAATTAGACATTAAAAATACACCAATTAGCTATGTAACATCAGACAAGTATTATGAATTCTTATTACTTTCTCTTCTACCAAAAAAATATATATATTATATATATACATATATATATTTCCAGTCATTGGGATATTGTGATTATCATACTGGAGTACATATAGGAATGCATGTAAAAAATAATAAATCATTGTAAGAATTTTTGTTATCTTATCTTATAAGTCTCGATTTTTATTTTTTTAAGATTTTTTTTTTTTTTGAAAGAGAGAGCAGGGGAAGAGGGGCAGAAAGAGAAAGAGAGAAGCAGACTCCCCAACTGAGCACAGATCCAGACACAGTGTTTGATCCCACAACCCTGAGATCACCACCTGAACCAAAAACCAAGACTCAATGCTCAATTGACTGTGCCACCCAGGTACCCCCAAAATTTCAATTTTAAATTGAGCATGCTTCACCCCCTTTGGATGGTTTCACTAAAATAAAATTATTAAAAAAAATAAACTTTAGGAGGGGGAAATATATTAAAAGTACTTAATGAACAACAGAGGAAGAAGTCTTTAACTTTTAAAATATTGGTAAAAAATAATGGAAATGTTTATGTCAAAAGATAAATTGACAGAACATGACATCACTATCAGGGCTCTGTCACCTTCAATTACATAACCCTGGCCATGTAATTTAATTTCTGTAATCTTCAGCTACCTTTCTGATGTACTCAGTAACTTGTCTTTTAGCTATCAAAAATTCATTTCTTTTCAGTATATGTTTGTCTTTCACCAGTGACAGTTTTGAGGGAAATAGCTTTTCATTTGTGTGCTCAACACATTTGGAATAAACTTTTATGTGACTCAGGCACTTTTATAGGAACTAGAGATAAAGATAGAAAAAAAAAAGTACCTTAAGAAAAATTATGGTTAGAAAAATATATAAATACTTAATTATAATAATGTATTTAAATGCTAAATATGCTGTTGTGTTCAACGTGTTACAACAACAGAGCATTAATAACATTACTTAGAAGAATTGTCAAAGGTTTGACACAGGAAGGGGCACTGAGATGTGAATTTGAGTAATGAAAATGACACCATTCTTCTCTCAATTTTCTGTTTAATTTGCAGATTTAAATCTCAAAAGATGAACTTTGTGCGCAATAGAAGGTCTTTTTATTTTCCCTCAGGAATAAAAACATTATCTTTCTCTTGACTTTATGTCTCTTTTTATTTTAAACAATCAGGTATTCAAATATTCATTATTGTAGATGATCAGCTATAACCATAACTTAAGTCAAAAACTTTGAAGTGGAAAATTGAGCTTGACAGACCGCATCCTGGTCTTGGCACCTGAGGATAACATTGATATCATGATAGTGACTCTTCTACATTTGACCAAGGCCAGCCTTCTGCTCTTACCTTTGTCCATTCATTTCTGGCTATAGAGAAAATATTAACCCTTGGGTGAGCCAGTGAGAAAGGCAGCGTTCCAGCCCAGGGGCCACTATATGAATATCTCTGTAATAAGCTTATTTGTAGGGCTGGCTGCAAAGAAAGAGGCTGAAGACTGTATGTCTGACCAGAAATTTTAGTTTCTGAAAGTTGGTAAAAATTCAGTTGAAGCTAAAGAACAGATATTAGCAGTAGCTAGGTATGAAGAAACCAGCATTGACAAAAGCTAATATAGCTGAAGTTTCGAAAGGAAGTTTGGTGCTTCGGTGTTCAGAGCCATTATTTGAGGGTTGTCAACACTTTAGTCATGTCGCTCACGCTCACTTCATTTTGTTCCCTGGTCATGCAAAGCAACATAGTTTAAAAAGGAAGACGTGAGGTAGGGAGTTACGAGACTTGGCTTCTAGTAACTAGCGCTGAGATCTTCAGTGCTCTGTGCCTTAGTGATTCCATGTGCATAGTGGTTGATAGTGTTAATAATTGCCCTACCTACCTCACAGGGCTGTTTTGAGGATAAATGGAGAAAATAAATGGAAAGTACTTTGGCAAGTAAGTGCTATGCAAATTGGAAGAAATGGAAACAGTCATGTTAAAGACAATGAAATGGACTTTGACAGAAGGGTTAATGGGTTTGTCCAGAAACTTTCTCCATGTGGCTTAAACCCCAGGTTGCCATAGCTTTATACATTCTCACTAAGCACAGATTTGTAATTATGCATTAATAAAGCATAGCCTCATCAAACAAAAAAATAAACTTTGAAGTGGAAATAGATTGAAGTATAATATAAGCTGCAAGAAAAGGAAAAAAAATGGGTGATTTTTGTTAAAGTGTTTGCTTTCGTGATACAGATTTTTCTAGGACTTACATACTCACAATTCAAAACATCTGCAGGGATCTAAAATCAGAGCTCACAATGCCATTATAAAGCAAGCACACTTGACTCAGAGTCAACCCTTATTAGGGAAATAGTATTTTCTCAGGGACAAGGAAATATGTTTGTAGGTCAGTGGCTTATAAGTTTTTCTTTCCTGGACTCCTGAGTAATGATATAAGCCATCCTCACTATCTCTTTGTTTTCCTACATTATTGAAATATAATATATAGCTTGCTTTTGACTCTATGATTGGAAACCACTGAATACCAAATTAATGTTTTCATCACTTCATTGGTAAAGAAGAATCTGCTCTCTAGCATGATCCCAGGAGGGGAATGTTCCAGTTAATCAGATAGTCTTATGCACCACCAGTTTTATTCTCCAAATCAATCTCTCAGAATTACCAACCTTCCCATAGATGCCCTGAGACTGTATTTCCAGATGCCCAATAGTTAAAATCAGAAAATCAGGTTTTGTATCCTCTCGTATTCTTCATTCACTGATGCAATGATCCAGGTAACTAACCTAATGGCTGTGATTTTTAGTCTCTTTATTTGAAAAGTGAGGATAGAAATTATGTCTATCTCATCAGATCAACATATGTAACATTATTTACAATGCAGAAGCTTCCTTCTAATAATTATTATTCTTTCTTCTAATAATTATCCATCTAAGAAGTAACCAATATTCTGAGCTCTATCACCATAGACTAGTTTTTCTTGACTTTAAATTTCAATCATGAAAGTTTATAATATTTGCTTTTTGTGACTGGCTTCTTTCACTAAATATTATGATGGTGATATTCATCTGTTATTAAGTATGACAATAATTGGTCTGTGTTCATTGTTGTATACAATACAATTATCTTTAGCCCAAATTTAAGGTATAGGAATTTAGAGTATTTCCATTTTGGAACTACTATGAATAATGCTGTAATCAAACCTAATTTCATCTGTTCTATGCTCAGCAAAGCCAATCACTGACACATTAGGTATGAAGCAAGAAAAGGGTTTGAGAGACAGCCAAACAAGGATATGGGAGGACAAGTCTCAAATCCACTTCCCCAAAGGGAGCTAGAATAAGTTTTGTTGCTGTTGTTTGCTATTGTTGTTGCTATTGTTGTTTTATAATCATATGGGTTGAGATTACATAAACATTGATGAAAAGGGTGAGAAAACTGGACTATTAATGAGGAAAGATGGAACATGTGCATTGAGCAAATGTATATGGAACATACATCCTATGTTCACTTTGGGGTGGAGACTTAACATCAGAACAAGGCAAAATTCAGCCCCTGATATCAGGATATTCAGCCCCTGATATCTTAGGACATGAAAGAGCTATGAGCATGCTCCAAAAGCTGGTGTAAATTAGATGACAATGGGAAAGGAAGAAAAGGCCTTCTTGTTCATAGGCTGGAACCTAACAGTTGACCTTGACTCCAGGATTCTGCAGAGATAGCCTGCGGATTTGTTAGTGGGGTCTGAAGAAACATAACAGATTATTGAGGAAACAGTTATCTGAAAAACAATATTTAAACTTGCTACTAATTTCAACATTATTAGTCCTATGGGACACAGTTCCAATGCTACTATGTATACTACTTTATACTTCTCAGTGTCTTATAGTTTTATATGTACTTACACAAGCAATTACTGAGTGACAGGGCTGGTGTATGCTTAGCTTTAGTAGATACTGACAAACAGTATTCCTTACATGGTCTTCTAATTTATGCTTCTACCAGCAGCATATGAGAGGCTTAGAACTTCTTTTCATATTTGTGGTTTATAGTTGTATTTCATTACAGGTTTAACTTGCATTTGTCCAATATGCTTATATAAGGAGTTTTGACTCTTTCTTTGAAGCAAGACATTCATTTTTTGTAAATTTTTGAGGTTAATTTAATTTTCTTATTTATTTTTAGAAGTTCTTTATTCTATATATGAGTCCTTCACCTGATATATGTATCCCAATATCTTCTCTCATTTAACTAGAATTTTACTCCCTTATTAGTGTGTTTTGACAGTTATGCCCTTCATTTTATAAAGTTTGATTTATCTACTTTTTCCCCCCCCTTTATGGTTAATGCTTTCTGAGTCCTGTCAAAACATATTACACCCACCACTCTTCAAGGTAAGGAAGATGCTCTTTGATGGTATCAACAAGAAACTGTTTTATTTCTTCCATTTGTGTCTATAATCCATGTGCAATTTATATCTGTATATTGTGTATTATATTTGATTTTTCTGTGTAGATATTCAGTTGATCAAATTATGCAAGATTGGTGGTCTTCCTTCTATAATTGTTTCCATTAGTGAGTCATCTTGTGCTTGAGTTTTATTTATGGGAAGGAAGGTTCTTAGTAAAAGCTTAATTTTTTAAGATTTTTTTTTCAAATTTTTCTATTTTTGTATCAGTTTTTATGTTTTCAGTATAATTTTTGCTTTATCTAAGTTATTCCACTTGTTGATAGAAAGTTATTCACTTTATTTTCTTGATTGCTTTTCACTCTCTGTGTTGATATACCTTTTTATACTTTTTATATTGCTAATTTGTGTATCCCAGCTTGATTTATCTTTCTAGGAATATATCAACTATATTAATATCTGCAATTTAAAAAAGCTTACAGCTTTTAATTTTCTCTATTTTATGTTAAGATTGATTTGTTAATTGCATGATTCAATTTTTTTATATATATTTTAAGATAGTTTCCTACGCTTGTAACTGAGAAAAATTTGTTGACATTTTCAAGTGTATTTTTGGATTGATTCTATTTATTCATTTAGCTTTTATATCCAGTTTTCACTTTATATATATTTCAGGTTATATAATGTGTATGTGAATTTATGATTGCTTTGTTTTAGTTTTAAATTGACCCCATTTTATAGTTATGTTTCTTCCTTGTCCTCAGTAATATTTATTGTCCCAAAATTAGTATCCTCATTTCAACATTCAGCCTCCTTTTAAATGGTGTTTCTATAATATATCTTTCTCAGTTCTATATAAGTTTTTTGTGAACTTCTATTTATGATGTGACTCTTACATACAGTATATATCTGTTTCTTTTTTCAATCTGGTTTATAGTCTTCGACTTGTAATTAAAACATTTAGTCTTTAAATTCAATGTAAGAATATATGCAATTGGCTTTAATATATTTTTTTCCATTTATTTCAAATTTTGTTCAATCAATCCTTTGGTTTCTGACTTCCAGTGCTTCAGATGAGCAATCAGCTATAAGTTAATTTTTATACTTATAAATGTATAAATGTATAAATGTATTTTATACTTATAAATGTATAAATGTATACTTATAAATGTAATGCTCTTATTTGTTTCTCAGATTTTTTTTTTTTAAAGATTGTATTTATTTATTTGACAGAGATCACAAGAAGGCAGAGAGGCAGGCAGAGGGTAGGGGGGAAGCAGGCTCCCTGCTGAGCAGAAATCCCAATGTGGGGCTCGATCCCAGCATCCTGAGATCATGACTCAAGCTGAAGGCAGAGGCCCAACCCACTGAGCAACCCAGGTGCCCCCAGTTTCTCAGATTTTTATCTGGCTTTGCTATGATAACTACTTTATATAATTCCCCTTATAAATATTAATCCTATTTGGCTTTAATAGGGCTTAAGTAACTGAGAGAATAGTGGTTTCATTTGCTGAAATAGGAAAGATTTGGATATTTATAGATGAAATCAAAGGTTAATTTTGGATATGCCATTATTGAGATACCTATAGATTTGAACTTAATACTATTTCCTTTTTTGTTTTGTTTCTTTGTTTTGTGTTTTGTTTTTTGTCTTTAGAGAGAGAGAGAGAGCACTGAGGGGAGCGGACAGTGGGAGAGTAAGATAGAGAATCTTAAGCAGATTCCACACCTGGTATGGAGCCCAATCCAGGGCTTGGTCTCATGACCCTGAAATCATGACCTGAACCAAAATCAGGAGTCAGATGCTTAACTAACTGAGCTCTGGCTCTTGAACTGTAGGACTATTTAATGTATGGATATGTATATCTAGAATATAGTAGGGTGGGAATGCAGACAGATACAATTACCTAAAAGTAGAGTAGATCAAGAAAAGAAGAGCATGGAGAACTATACAATGGTATGCCTTGAATTAAGAAAAGAATGATGAAGTAAGAGTGGAAAAAAAATAAAGAAAAAAGAAAGTGTGGCTGCTGAAGTAGGGGACAGACCAGTGCTATGTCCTTGAAAGTCATTGAAGAGAAAGTCTAAAAATATGTAAATTGTTTTGATCAGAGATCAATGAGATAGAAACTAGAGATATAGTAGAACACATCAGTGAAATTAGAAGATGGTTTTTTGAAAGAATCAATAAGATCAATAAACCATTGGCCAAAAAATTCCAAAAGAAAAGAGAGAGGACTCAAATTAATAAAATTATGAATGAAAAGGGAGAGATCACAACTAACACCAAGGAAATAGAAACAATCATCAGAAATTATTATCAACAGTTATATGCCAATAAGTTAAGCAACCTAGATGAAAGGGATGCATTCCTGGAAACCTATAAACTTCCAAAACTGAAGCAGGAAGAAACTGACAACCTGAATAGACCCATATCTAGTAACAAGATTGAGGCAGTGATTAAAAACAAAAACAAAAACAAAAACCCTCCCAAAAAACAAGAGCCCAGGACCTGATGGATTCCCTGGAGAATTCCAGCAACATTCAAAGAAGAAATAATACCTATTCTCATGAAGATGTTTCGAAAAAATAGTAACAGAAGGAAAACTTCCAGACTCTTTCTATGAAGCCTGCATTACCCTGACCCCCAAACCAGGCAAAGACCCCACCAAAAAGGAGAATTTTGGAGGAATATCCCTGATGAATATAAGTGCTAAGATTCTCAACAAGATCCTAGCTAATAGGATCTAACAGTACATTAAAAAGATTATCCACAATGACCATTTTGGATTTATCCATGGTATGCAAGGGCGGTTCAACATTCAGAAATCAATCAGTGTGGTAGAACAAATCAAGAAGAGAAGAGAGAAGAACCACATGGTCCTCTCAATTGATGTAGAAAAAGCATTTGAAAAGATACAGCATCCATTCCTGACTAAAACGCTTCAAAGTATAGGGATAGAGAGAACATTCCTCAACTTCATAAAATCTATCTACGAAAGACCCACAGCAAATATCATCCTCAATGGGGAAAAGCTGTCAGCCTTCTCTTTGAGATCAGGAACACGACAAGGATGTCCACTCTTGAGACCTTTGTTCAACATACTACTAGAAGTCCTAGAAACAGCAATCAGACAACAACAACAACAACAACAACAAAAAATAAATAAAATAAAAGGTATTCAAACTGGCAAAAGAGAAGTCAAAATCTCTCTCTTCACAGATGGCATGATACTTTATATGGAAAACTTTAAAGACTCCACCCCCAAACTACTAGAACTCATACAGCAATTCAGTAATGTGGCAGGATACAAAATCACTATACAGAAATCAGTTGCTTTCTTATACACTAGCAATGAAAATATAGAAAATGAAATTAGAGAATCATTTCCATTTACTATAGCACCAAGAACCCTAAGATACCTGGGAATAAACCTAACCAAAGAGGTAAAGGATCTGTACTCAAGAAACTACAGAACACTCATGAAAGAAATTGAAGAAGACAAAAAAGATGGAAGAGTATTCCATGCTCACGGATCAGAAGAATAAACATTGTCAAAATATCTCTAGTGCCTAGAATCATCTATACTTTCAATGCCATCCCAATCAAAATTCCACTGGCATTTTTCAAAGAGCTGTAACAAACAATCCTAAAATGTATATAGAACCAGAAGAGACCCCAAATTGCTAAAGAAATGTTGAAAAAGAGAAACAAAACTGGGGGCATCACATTGCCTGATTTCAGGCTTTACTACAAAGCTGTGATCACCAAGACAGCATGGTACTGGCACAAAAACAGACACATAGGGCAGTGGAACACAAGAGAGATCCCAGATATGGACCCTCAACTCTATGGTCAAATAATCTTTGACAAAGCAGGAAAAAATACACAATGGAAAAAAGACAGTCTCTTCAATAAATGGTGCAGGGAAAATTGAACGACTATGTGTAGAAGAATGAAACTCGACCATTCTCTTACACCATACACAAAGATAAACTCAAAATGGATAAAAGACCTCAACGTTAGGCAGGAATCTATCAAAATCCTAGAGGAGAACATAGGCGGTAACCTCTCCGTCATCAGCCACAGCAACTTCTTTCAAGATATATCTCCAAAGGCAAAGGAAACAAAAGTGAAAATGAACATTTGGGACTTCATCAAGATCAAAAGCTTTTGCACAGCAAAGGAAACAGTCAACAAAACAAAGAGGAAACCCACATAATGGGAGAAGGAATTCTCAAATGACACTAGAGATAAAGGGTTTATATCCAAGATCTATAAAGAACACCTCAAACTCAACACATTCAAAGCAGATAATCGCATCAAAATATGGGCAGAAGACATAAACAGACACTTCTCCAAAGGAGACATACAAATGGCTAACAGACACATGAAAAATGTTTATCATCATTAGCCATCAGGGAGATTCAAATCAAAACCACATTGAGATACTATCTTACACCAGTTAGAATGGCAAAAATTAACAAGACAGTAAACAATATGTGTTGGAGAGGATGTGGAGAAAGGGAAGCCCTCTTACGCTGTTGGTGGAAATGCAAGTTGGTATAGCCACTTTGGAAAACAGTGTGGAGATTCCTTAAGAAATTAAAAATAGAGTTTCCCTATGACTGTGCAATTGCACTACTAGGTATTTACCCCAAAGATACAGATGTAGTGGAAAGAAGGGCTGTCTGTACCCCAAAGTTCATAGCAGCAATGGCCACAGTCGCCAAATGGTGGAAAGAACCAAGATGCCCTTCATTGGATGGATGGATAAAGAAGATATGGTCCATATATACAATGGAGTATTATTCCTCCATCAGAAAGGATGAATACCCAACTTTTGTACTAACATGGACAGGACTGGGAGAGATTATGCTGAGTGAAATAAGCCAAGCAGAAAGAGTCAATTATCATATGGTTTCACTTACTTTTGGAGCATAAGGAATAACAGAGGACATTGGAAGATGGAGAGAAGTGAGTTGGTAGAAATTGGAGGGGGAGACAAATCATGATAGACTGTGGACTCTGAGAAACAAACTGAGGGTTTTGGAGGTGAAGGGGTGGGTGGTTGGGTGAGCCTGGTGGTGGGTATTATGGAGGGTATATATTGCATGGAGCACTGGGTGTGGTGCATAAACAATGAATTCTGGAACACTGAAAAGAAATAAAAGAAATAAAATAAAATAAAATAAAATAAAATAGACAATTGATCTTTGATGTAGTGGAGAATATTAGCAACCTAGACCAGAGTGGTTCTAGTACAATGTTTGAGAAAAATATCTAGTTTGTCAGAAATGATGAGAGGATAGGAAGTGCTGAAGTAGAGGCAGATTAACATAAAAAGACATTCCTAAAAATTTTGGTGAGGATAAGAGATTCTAATTGGCTTTTAGTTTTTAATATATATGGTGTCAAGGGAAAGTATTTAACAGGTAATATTTACATTTAAAATTTTATAATTGCTATTACTACATATGATTCCATCTGGACGTGATATAAGTGCCAGGAGTGGAGGGGTTGGAATTTAATGCAAAGTAGAATTGTTCTTTATTAGAAGCTGTTATTTATTGAATTTTTTCCTCCAAAAGATATATCAAAGTTCTAAGTCTCCAGAACTGTGAGATAATAAATTTGTGTTGTTTTATGCAATCCACTTTTTGGTATTTTATTATGGCATCCCTAGAAAATTAATATAGAAGTCCAAACAACCATTACTCAAAGCAAAGTTAAATTACATGGATCCTGACTGATTACTGTAGTTGGTGAAATAAAACTGATATCATTTCCTTTCTATTTTATTTTATTTTTATTTGACAGAGAGAGACACAGTGAGAGAGAGAACACAAGCAGGGGGAGTGGAAGAGGGAGAAGCAGTCTTCCTGCTGAGCAGGGAGCCTGATGTGGGGCTCCAACTCAAGACCCTGGGATCTTGACCTGAGCCAAAGGAGACGCTTAAGGACTGAGCCACCCAGGAACCCCTATTTTATTTTTTTTAAGATTTTATTCATTTACTTCAGAAAAAGAAGTAAGTGGGGAGGGACATAAGGAGGGGCAGAGGGAGGAACAGACTCCCCACTGAGTAGGGAGCTGGATCCCAGAACTGTGGGAACCTGAACTCCACTGAATGCAGGCCCTTAACCGACTGAGCCATGCAGATGCCCCAAGATTACTTCTAATACCTTTTGATCACTCGGATATTTAAAAAGCAACAGAAAAAAAAGCAAATAATGAGAGAATGGAGTCGGAAGTTTTGAGTAGAGAAGAAAAAGTGTGGTTCAGCCAACTCAAAAAGTGCATGATTGAATGAGAAATGAAGTAAGATTGCTAAGTGAGGAGAGCCCACATGTAATTTGTGGCTTCATGTGGACTTGGCTTTATCTTTTCTTTTTTTAGGCATACTCAGCTCTTTTGAATCAAGCTGAAATTCTGTAAAGGGTGAACAACAAAAGAGAGTAGAACTAGGCCACTCTGGAGCATTCAAGGAAACGATCACAGTGTCAGACCCCAGAATTTTGTCTATTAAGGAGAATGGTGAGAATAGTAGGCCAAAGTAAAGCATAAATGTGGTGGCTGGTGGCAGGTGGATTCAGTTGAATTAAAAATTGTTAGGGAGGTTATTTAGAATATGGGAACAGTGAGAATTTAGTTTGAAGGTGGGATATTTGATATCAATGTTATGAGATGGTACAGTTAAACTAAGTAATTTCTTTCCAAGTGTTTCTATTCAGAGCATACGTACAAAAAGAAACACACATGAAAGCTGAGGTCAACAGAGAGGGCTTCTTTAATTCAGTCCCACAGAGCTGCTCCAGGGACTGAAAGGACTAATATCTGGGATACACTGTATCCTAGTAATGTCACAAATATGTTCGAAGCAAGATAATGAGAAACTCTGGCTTAGACTTAGACTTCCCACCTCATGGTGGGAAAAAGGTGACTTTTTTTTAAAGGTGACTTCTGTTGGTGTGAGGTAAAGAAACTGAGAAGTTAGCACGTTGAACACATTACATATTTGCTTTTTATGTTGTCTATTTTCTCCACTAGAGCCCTTAATATATTACAGTTATTTTAAACTTTTTGTCCTTAATGATATAGGGAAAAAAGGCAAAACAAAGGTAGATAAAATTAAATTTCCTTATAACCTGCACCCTTTGACAAATACTTGAGGCAGGCAGAGTAGAACTTACCTCCAGGAGCTCCCAGTCTTAATGTTAATGCCTTGTTAGAGGTAGAAGCAACTTCAGTTTGACAATAGCTAGGCCTCCAGTGTCCTGTGAATTTTCTTTAGCATATGAAAATCCTTTTGGAAATCTCTCTTGTCCTCACCTCTCCCAACTCAGTATGTAATCAATTGCTGCTCACAATCCTGAGGCAGCCCTTTCTGCCCATGGGTCCTGCCTTGTTGCTTTAATAAAACCACCTGTTATTTTTTCCTCCTACTAGTTTTGATGAAGTTCTAGAACCTAGGTGAGGTTCGGTGGGCTGAGGTCCGGAGCCGATGACCAAGAAAGAATTCTTGAGACATCTTTGGTGCAAAATGGTGGCTTATTAAAGCACGGGGACAGGACCCATGGGCAGAAAGAGCTGCTGCTGCCCCGGGTTGTGAGGGATGGCAGGTTATGTACCCTGCGGTTGGGGGAAGGTGAGGGAAATGGAGGTTTGAACGGAGTTTTCATATGTTAAAGGAGGCCTCCAAGGTGCAGGGATACCAGAGGCTTGATCAATGCTGTCTTTTGGCAAGCCATTAACATCAAGATAGTTGGAAGATTCCTCGTGGAATGTCACAATCCTGCTATCAAGCGTCTTTGTTAGTGAGATTTAGGTATAGAAGAAACTTAACTTCACTTACATTTCCTTCTACCCCAGCCTCCTTCAGTTTTGTTCATGGAGAGGAGGGTGACATTAAGGCTTGAGGAACTGAGTTATTTGTCTCTGGAAATTGTGCTATTGATAATGAAACTTCTTTGTTCGTAGATCTCTAGGACATTTGTAAACCAAGGGAGACTCCTGTCTTGAGGGATTGTGATCTCAGCAAGTTAACATTTGTTTCTCTTTTTGGCAGTCAGGGGTACCTGAGGAATGTCACATATATCACAGAGGGGAGCGGATGGAGAGGGGGTGCAAGGTGCCAGCTTTTGCCTTGTCCTCAGCCAGCCTCCTGCTCCCTCATCAGTTTTAAGGTTTCAGGTTTCACATGCAGGTCTTTGATCCAATTAGAGTTCACTTTTTTTTTTTTTTCTTTTCAGGGTCGCAGAATTCATTGTTTATGCACCATACCCAGTGCTCCATGCAATACATGCCCTCCTTAATAACCACCACCAGGTTCACCCAACCCCCCACTCCCCTCCCCTCCAAAATCCTCAGTTTGTTTCTCAGAGTCCACAGTCTCTCATGGTTCCTCTTCCTCTCCAATTTCTGCAAACTCACATTTCCTCTCTATCTCCCCATGTCCTCTGTTAAAACCACCTTTTTGCATCAAGAACATCTCAAGAATTTTTTCATGACCATTGGCTCCAAACCCCAACCAACATTTCCACATCAGTTAATATATTAATTACAATTATTTTGAACTTCCCCTCTTATAATTTCAACATTTGTGTCATATCTGAGTCTGGTTTTGTTCTTTGCTTTAGCTCTTCAGAATGTTTTTCTTCTTAACTTTAAATTTCTTTGTGCCTTTTTTTTTTTTTTAATTTTTTCTAAAAGCTAGACATAATGTACCAGGAAGTAGAAACAAAGATTAAAAGCCTCTAGTGTAAAGATAATTGAGGTCATCTGATGTTAATTGCTAGGACTTGGGCTACAATGTTTGCTGTAGTTGTAGGTCTAATACTCTTGTTTTGCCTCTTTGTTGTGTTTGTACTTTCCTAAGAACTCTTATTTAAATAGAGAGCAAGACTTGTAGTTCTTCCAGCTGTAATCCACTGTCATTTTACTGGATCCCTGTTGAGGTGGTACTAAGGTGTGGAAGAGGGAAAGCTTTTATAATCATATAACTAAATTGAGTTATTTTTGTGGGTCTTTGTCCTTGGGATATAGTGACCCCTTCATAGGTGTTTCTTATCTTCCTTCCTCCCTCTTTTACAACAAATAGAAAAATCTGGTATAGCTCAAATTAGATAAATGTTTTCCCCTCCAGATCAGTTAAGGCTCTCTTTAAGTCTTATCACCTGGGGAGAAGACTTTATTTGGGAGAATCCTCTTGAGGTATTTCAAAAGGGTTACTTTTCATCTCAGGTCAGCTGGAGAAGCTTTTCTTTTCTTTTCTTTCTTTCTTTTTTTTTTTTTTTTCCTTTTCCTTTCCTCTTGGTTGTGAGAACTTCATGAGTTCTTGGAGGCTTGGAGGTAAGCCCACAAAAGTGTGCCTCCTCCCAAGAATGCAGACTCCCTTGAGATACTCACTCACATTCTAGTCCACACTCAACCTCCCACAACTCAAGTGCTCCTACTGGTTTAATGATTCCAGGATTTTTGTTCCAGGTGAATAGATTTAAAATGTGATTTTTGTACGCATCTATCTCTCCAAATTTTGGGGTGGTAGTTTGCCTTGCAAACTCTTTTCTCTGGTAAGTTCAAAAAGAGTTGTTGATTTTTTGTTTTATAGGTTATTTCTTAATGTAAGGATGAGAATGATGAATACGAGAATTGAAATTGCCTCTTAAACCAAGTATTTCAACTGAATATGATTATTGCCTAGTCATATATTTATACATCAAGTCTTTTTGGCTAATTAGTAGAATGAAGAAAATGCTTTCAAATACATTGTCCATTGTTGTTATGTGTGCATTAAATAATATAAATCACTTCAGGTTAAAGAGAGCTAAAATTACCTGGGCTTTTTAAACTAGCTTAGGGCTTTAAAATATTAGTTTAATATATTTAATACATTTTCTGTGTTTATCTGCCATTTCAGAAAGTAATAACAACTTATAATAGTCACATGAGTATGTTAAATCTTGCTTTAAAATATAATGGAATGTGTCACATTCAGCAGGGGCCTATAGTCCTTTGAAGTTAGAATTCAGAAGTGTCAATATTATATATTTGAATCTTATCCTTATCTTTTCCAGATCAGAATAAAATTTATATGTACATTTATGCAAACATAAATTCACATATTTTCTCTATTGCTTTCACTTGTATCAACTTTATTTTTACCATGGAGGTATACAAATAAATTCATCTATTTCTTTGAGTGACTCAAATACATTTTGTTAAAAGAAAGTTATATATTTTCTTTTGGCTTTCAAACCATATCACTCTTAATATCCATTCTTTCCACAAATCCCCCAAAGCCCATTCAACTTTCCTTTATTTATTTCTACTTCTGGATTCTGTAGCACATATATGAACTGACACTAACATTCCTTTCCAAGTTGTCCTGAACAATCCACTATACATAAACTAGTCATTTGAATTTTCTATTTAGTATTAGTCTTTGCTTCAAGCTTTTTCTATATACACCATAGAAAATATAAACTACATTTTCAAGAAGACTTAAAAATAGTTAATGCCTTGTCATGAAAGGATAAAGAAACTTAGGAGAAATAATTTACATTATAGGTTATAAAATTTATATGTGCTTTCTTCAAAAGGAAGAGAAAGGAAAAGAAATGTTAATCATAGAAATGTTAGGTTTTTGAGAAAATGTGAACAAGGTACACAGGACTGGTAAGGAGAGAAAAGGAAAGGTAGAACCAATATACATTCAGTGCAAAAACTCAACTGCAGAAAGACCAAAGTTAATCACAGCCTGTGAGGTATCATTTAGATTCAAAATTAGTTTTCAATATTTGTTTATGATGTCTTAAATATATTCTTATTTTAAAGTACTTAGATTATCTTCTTTTTTTTTTTTTTTTTTTTTTTTTTTTTTTTTTTTAAAGATTTTTATTTATTTATTTGTCAGAGAGAGTGAGCACAGGCAGACAGAGAGGCAGGCAGAGGCAGAGGGAGAGGCAGGCTCCCTGCTGAGCAAGGAGCCCGATGTGGGACTCGATCCCAGGACCCTGGGATCATGACCTGAGCCGAAGGCAGCCGCTTAACCAACTGAGCCACCCAGGCGTCCCTTAGATTATCTTCTTTTATAAATCCTGACATGATTATATTCCAGCAATAATTCATAATATAATTTGAAAGAGAGCACCTGAAAGAAAAAAAAAAAAGTTAATACTAGTTAACATAATAAAATATTAATTCTAGTTAATCTTAGAGTATTTCCATAGATTATATGATTTAATATATTCACAAAACTTGTATTCTTTAGAATAATTAGGGATAGTAAAATGTCCCCTTGAATTATGTGCCTGATTATCTCAAGCTTTCAACTCCCTATTGAAGATAGTATAAAAATTCAGAATGAATCACCTGAACATGAGAGGCCTAGGGGGTATATCCAGGACTGGACAGCTTCCTGGATCATTGTACTCTTGGACTCAGATGGGAGCTGAGGGACACAAATAGAGAAGAAGATTTGCTTTCCCTAGAGGATTCAGGTAAAGAAAAGAAAGCCTCAAGATATTCAGCTGCAGAGTCCTCTGAACCGCCCCTCCCAAAGAGGGACAGCTTATTCTATCTAGAAGGCTATCTGGAAGAGTGTGTCTAAACTGACCAAATCTGACAGACCTGTTCTCTGCAATAGTAGCTGATTGCTCCCTTTTACTGTGTTTGGGGTAGGAGTGATAAGCAGACTGGAGATCAGGAAGCACAAAAGTTCCCTATACCTATAGGAGAAGAATAAACTTTTGCTGATTCTTTTACCACTAGCTTAACTTGGTAATCATTCTCACTGTTTATATTATTTTTTACTACTTCACAAACTCTGAAGGACTAATGTGTTCTTGATGAATTTAAATGAATGTGGTATTAATGAATTTAAAACCAGCATAGCTAGATATGCATATAACACACACATACAATTTCTTACATATGTGCACATACAACTCAGTAACCTAAGGGAGGAGGTCTAAGTTGTATATGATGGAAATGCCTAGTAAAGAATTGCTAGACCTGAATGGGGGAGATCTAAAGGGTCCAAAGGGGGGGAAAAATTTAAAAAAGCAGAAAAGATAGAAATCATAAGGGAAAAGCCTAGAGAGTTGAAGAAAAGATCCAAAGACCTAACATGAGCAAGAAATGTTCCAAAGGAAAGAAAGCTGTTTGGTATGAGACAAATGGTATGAGAATTTTACTTATTTAAGAAAAGAGCCTGAGTTTGTAGATTAAAAGGCTTGATCAATCTAAAACAAGATTAATAATTACAGAAAACCTCTCAATCCTATAATATTCTGGTGAAATTCTTGAACTCCAGAGATTTAAAAAAAATAATAATAATAATAGTCTTTCATCCAGTTGGAAACACACAAAGGACAGATAACCCTACAAAATCCTGCTTCTTACCTGAAATCTTGTATGCTGAATCACTAGAAATCTATGTGCATGAAAATCAAAGAAAGGAACAAAATCCTTTAATGTTGTATCTAGTCAAGATATCACAGATGTCTTGAGACAAATGAATACATTTTGGGAAGTTTAAGAATTTGGATAAAATTATTCAAAACAGTATAGAGAATTTTATTATTTAACTCCCTGAAGTTTCAGAATTAGGTGGAAAAGTGAAAGTCATAACAGGAAAAAATTCATCAGGTAAACTAACCATCTACAAGCTTAATCATACTATTTTGCAAATAATTTGTAATTTTGTAAATAATTTCTATTTTTTAAAAATAAGATATAACTCACAAAATGTTAATTTGTGTTACACTTTTATACATGTATGGTTCTCCATATATATCTGAAGAAGGCATATAGCAGCTTGTCCTTATGGATTTCTTCAGGTAGAATCAAACCAAATGTACTTGGGAAAAGATAACTTAAAATTTTAAATGTATGAAACATTTAAAGACTATATATATATTTTTTTTCTTTTTTAATATTTGAGTTCACCAAACCAGAACTATTTCAAGTTGAGGTGGGAGTAGTTTGAGGTTTCATGGATGTTGTAAGCAGTATATACTCCAAATACACAAGAGGGAAGACCCAAATTTAGCAGTTCTTAGAAGATACATCTCACCACCAAGGTACATAAAATAAATTTCTAATTTGACTTTCTTTTTTCCCCTTGAGGACTGATTTCAGCCTGTTCCTATAATGCTAGTAAACATATTTGTGGCTTTCAGCTCTATGTTAGAGTCCCAATTTCCTTCCTATATTTTATGATCTATCTTTTCATTCCTTTGACTTCATGGGTGCTAAAAAAAGACTCTTCATATATTAAATAAATTTTAAATATGTCTAGCACTACGAGAGTAATATCCCATTATTGTCCTCCCTCATCAATTTATGACCATAGGGATTGTTTCTTTTGGCAAAAATTATGTTATTAAAAAGATACTTTGTTAGATTTTATTAGGCATTATAGTAGGATGGTTCATTGTATTACATTTTGGACATAGGAGAATCTTTGCATTCTATGAATAATTTACATCTATGCATTTATTTTTATTTTATTGTAATTGTGGATTCACATGCAATTAAAAAGATTCTGAAAAATCTTGCTCTATTTCCACAAATGGTAACAACTGAAAAACTGTACTGTTTTTCAACAGGATATCACAACCAGGATATTGATATTGATACTAAATTGATACTAAAATAAGCCATTATTAATATTTTAATTTCCCTGGTTTTGCTTGTACTCGTGTATTTTTGTGTGCATGTTTAACTATACATTTTACCACTTGTGTAGGTTTGTGTGTCCACTATCAAAGTTATGATTTAGAAAAAGATCCATTACCACGAGCATTGCTTATTTTGCCCTATTATAACCACGCTCATGTCTCCCACCGCTCTTGTTGTAAACCCTTCTCTAACGCCTGGCAACCACTTACTCATCTATTTCTAAATATAGCTTGTTTTTCCATCTTCTTCACCTGGCCTTACACAGGGCAACTGTTTTTAAATTATAAATAAATAAGACTAACTACCCCAGAAATCAGCCTAGAGGCTGACAAAACAAACTCCACAACCGAAGGGAGAAAAAAGGTCATTTTGAAGGTAGGAAGTACAGCAATATGGTTTAGGGGAGAAATGGATAGTGGGTGCTGTGGTGTGAAGGGCAAGAGAGAGAAGAGCACACAGGAGAATGAACAAGGAGAATGTTTCCCCAAAGCTTGGGAAATAAAAGGAGATGCATTTTTGCAATGAGCAAGGCTTAAAGCTGGAGTTTTAAAGGTCAGCAGGTTTGGCTGGGCTAGAGCCAGGATGGCACAGCACTGCTCTGGGGAGAAGGCAGACAAACAACCTGGAGGCAGACAGCATGGAAACAGTGATGTGAAGAATGCCCGAGGCACATAGAAGGGAGATTCTTCTTGAGAATATCCTAAATATCCTTAGGTCCTAAGGCTGACATAAAGTGACCTTTCTTCCTTACCTGGTAAGGCTCCTGGGAAACCTGTAAGCAAGGAATCAGGCTACTTTTTTTTTTTTCTTTCTCCCAAAGGGCTTCACTAGCTTCATAAAATCAACCTTAATTACATAAAGCTGTCTCGCCGTAGCTAAGCCTATGCATATCTCTCAAATATGACATTCCACTCAAAGCCTTGGTAACATAGCCAACATTCCCAGTGGTGACATTACAAGAAGAACAGATTCTTATTGAACTTATGCAAATAACTATAATTGGCTTTGCATTTTTGTCATTGCCATAAGTCCCAGCCAAATCCCCCGGATATGAATTTACAGCTAATACACAACTCACATCTGGTATTAATACCACCAGGGCCTGTACTTTTTATACTATCATGTTTACCTTTCAGAAAGCCTCTTGATTAGCACCCCAATCCCATAAGCTTCTCTTCCTTTTTTTTTTTTTTTAAGATTTTATTTATTTGACAGAGAGGACAGCAAGTGAGGGAACACAAGCAGGGGGTGTGGCAGAGGGAGAAGCAGACTCCCCACTGAGCAGGAAGTGTGATGTGTCACTGAGTTCTAGGACTCCAGGATCATGACTTGAGCTGAAGGCAGATACTAAATGACTGAGCTACCCAGGTGCTCTCATCAGTTTCTCAACCAAGGCATATAACGGTCTTAATATCTGTATTAGATTGAAAATAAAATGTCTCCAGTAATCCAGTACACCAACAAAAGCATGTAATTTCTTTACCTTTTTAGGGAAGGTTTGTATTTTATCAATGACCACTTCTGGCATCGTTTTTGTCTTACATGACCAGACAGCACCCTGGATATTTACTGATTGACCTGGCCTTTGGATCTTGTTGATATTTACTTTCCATCCTCATGACTTTAAGTATACCTACAATGACATGGCTTCTTAAGACAGGGAGGAAAAATCATCACAAGTTAACATGGTATCATCTACATAATGATAAAGCACCATCTCCTTTGGCAAGATGTTTTTCCAAATTTCTGGCTACCATCCTGTGACAAATTGAGGGACTATGGAGCTCCCCCTGAGAAAATGCCTAGAAGGTCCATTGTCTTTTGTTCAATGTGAAGATGAATTGGTCTTTGGGTTCAATTCCTAATGGAATGCTGATAGATCCAGTACACAATAATTTGTCTTAATGGATGCTGTAACTTTCTAACAGCAGACTATATTAGCCACTACTGGATGGATGAGAGGAGTAACTTTGTTGAGTTCCCTATAATCTATTGCCACTCACTAGGTCCCATTAGATTTCTTTATAGGCCACAAAGAACTATTAAATGGGATTGAACAGGCCTGATTAACCCCATCTTTTTAAATTCTTTAATGGTGGTTATAATCTCAATATGTCCCCCCATAACTGATATTGTTTTATATATATGTGTGTGTGTGTGTATATATGTGTGTGTGTGTGTGTGTGTGTGTGTGTGTATATATATATATATATATATATATATATATATATATATTTATCCTCTGGGAATCAGTAGCTGTATAGGTTCTGATTTTGTGTGGATTTGCAACCTGAATTCACCTGCCATTGTAGTTAGGCCAGATTTCATAGAACATCTACACCCATAATATACTCAGGAATGAGGGAAATATGATATGCACTTGAAAACAGTGGAGAGGAAGCCTGCTCATCTGTAGGAGAGACTAGTTTATCTGACCTTGATAATTTGTTCCCTAGAATTGTCAATAACCTTTATTTCTCCCTGAAATTGTGAGGGGTTTCCATAGATAGGTACATTCAACTCCAGTGTCTATTAGAGCTAATACAGTCTGTTAGTGTGAAAACAATAAATGGTTAATTCAACATGGAGCCTCCAGTTACCCCTTACTGCACCCACTAGAGGGCAATGTTTGCCTAGTCTCTAGGGTAGGGCTTCTCTATCCCTGAAATTCCTCTATTAGTGGAGGGACACTTGGTGATATATCTGGCTTTTTTTGAGCCTTCCTTCAAGGGAGTAAATTGCTTTCCCTTAGGCAGCACCTTCTACAGGCTTAGGAAGACTATCAGCATCCCAGATAACAGACCTTGCCACAACTGTTTGAGAGAACTTGACAAGCCCACTTTCCACAATTATATGATCTGTACGATACTTTGTTTTTTCCTGTTTTTCAACCTATCTATGTCCCTTATGACAGAGTCTCAGTCTTAAGTCAGCCACCATTGCAGCTATGGTAGCAACATGTTAATTAACTACAGGGACAAAGACAGATACTGTAAAATACTGTACCATGCCCCAGGAGCTGACTGTAAGATACAGTCTTTCATACCAGAGGAAAATAACTTTTCATCTGGGCCTCTACAATTCTAAGTGTAACTGGCATGTTTCATCCCTAGTTCAAGTATAATTATTTATAGCTCTTCCATAGAGTTCCAGCATAATGGAGAGGAGAGAACATCCCCTTTGTTAGGCCAGGTTATCTTTTTTTTTTTTTTTTTAAAGATTTTATTTATTTATTTGGTGCAGAGAGAGAGAGACAGACAGAGAGATCACAAGTAGTCAGAGAGACAGGGGGAAGCAGGCTCCCCGCTGAGCAGAGAGCCAGACGTGGGGCTCGATCCCAGGACCCCGAGATCATGACCCGAGCCGAAGGCAGAGGCTTAATCCACTGAGCCACTCAGGCGCCCCTAGGCCAGGTTATCTTAATGCTAACATTTATTCAATCAGATTAAGTAAGCACCTGTGATTCTCACCCATGCCTGTGTTATATAACATTTGTCCCAAGGCAGGTTGACCAGCGACTAAGGCCATTTTTGATATCTCAAACCCATTAAACATAACACATAACACATAACATTTAACATAACATTCCTCCATATTTTATAGTCCTAACCCAAGCTACCACCTCTTCTCAGCCCTTTTTCTGCCCCACTGTTTCAGATAGGTATCTAACAATCCGTAGGTGGTCCCCATACTCAGTCTGGTCCAAAATGTTCAAAAAACCTGGTCATGTATCACCACATGGTGGTGGCCAGCCAGCTTGGGATTTCCCCCATGGGCAACAGGCATTCCCCTGGCACAGCCCCTTCATTATGCTTGTTTTGTTTCTGGTATTCTGTCTACTTCACCAGTTGTTTGAAGGTAGAAGAGGGTCAGCAATGTATTCTTCACACTGAAAAGTCACATTAATACCAAAAAATGAAGCAAGCCACTCCATACTGTTTATGAAGTTTTATTCAGAATAACTTACTGATAGAGTAGATGGATAGATGATTCAGGGCACTACACACCTATTCTCCATCCATTCTCTGCAGCTATTCTGACCTTAATCCCAGGCTTTATGGAGCTAGGGGCATGGTAGTGAAACCACAGGGTAGTTCTCTAAATTGGCACCATCTGTGTGTGCCAGAGAATCTCTAAAGTGGCACCATCTGTGCACCAGAGTGAAGAACAAGATGGAGGGACAAAGGTAGAATTAATGTTGTCAGTAGTATTATTTACATGCATTTACAATTGTTCCAGCACCATTTGGTGAAGAGACTGTTATTTCTACGTTGAATTGCTTTTTCACCTTTGTAAAATTACTTGAATGTATTTGTATGGGTCTATTTCTGGGTCCTCTATTTGTTCCGTTGAATTATGTGTCTGTCTTTCCCCTACGAAAGTCACACATTTCTTGATTACGGTAGGAATTTAGTAAAGGGTAAATTGGGTAAAGAAATTTCTCCCACTATACGCTGTTTTGTCATTTTTTTTTTTTAAAGCTAGGTCCTGTGCCATTCATATAAATTTAAAATGAACTTGTATATGTCCACAAAAATCCTTCTGGGATTTTAATAGAAATTTCAGTGGGCCTATTAATCAATCAAGAAAATTGACCTTACTTTATTCAGTCTTCCAATCAATGAACACAGTGTATCCATCTATTTTGGTGTTTGATTTCTTTCATCAGCTTTTTATAAAATTTACCATACAAGTCTTGTATACATTTTATTAAATATTTGTTCTTACTCTAGTCTGGAGGAATAACTTTATTAGAGAACTTCCTTTATTTCTAATAGTACTGATTTCTAGTTTCAGTTTCATTAAGATAAAGTTTTTGTACAATTTCAAATATTTGAAATTTGTTTAATTTTGTGGCTCAGAATTTTTAGGGGTTATTTCATGTGCGCTTGGAAAAAAATGTACTCAGGTGTTAGGTTGACCATTCTATATACGTTAATTGTATCTTGTTTGTATTTTTGAGATCTATACTCCTGCTCATTAAGTATTTCATTTTTTTGGAGTGATTGTGAATTGGATTTTTATTTGGTTTCATTTTCATTGTTGTTATAAAGAATTGCAGACAATATTGATTTTTATAGGCTGATCTTATATTCTGATAGTTGAACTCACTTATCTCGCTTATCTGAGGGTGTTTTTTTTCCCTAGATTCCTATGGAGATTCTTCATAAATTATCATGACATATATATACAGGGAAAATTTTATTACATGAGAGGTTAGAATTTCCACTATTCTGTTGAACATAAATGGACATCTGGCCTTGTTCCCCATCTTTGAGTTAAGCAATCAATTTTTAACCATGCACAGAATGTTGTTAGCTGGAGAATTTTTTGAAGATGCTCACCCCCAAGTTCAGATAATTCTCCCTTCTTCTGACCTTGCCAAGAGTGTTATTCATGACTATTGAATTTTGTCACACTATTTCTGTACCAATTGATATAATGTGATTTTCAATTTTAACTTGTTAAAACAATGGATTGCATTCATTGATATTCAAATACTTATCCAAATTTATATCTCTGTAATAAACATCACTTGGTCGTGATATACTTTTTATTTTTTATACATTGTTGTAACTTGTTTCTTAATATTTTGTTGATTGTGGGGAGTAAAAGAATATAAGGATTAATTTTGTAAATTTATTAGATATTTTTATATAAATTTTACTTTTTGTACTGTCTCAGATTTTGGTTTCAGGATAATTGTGCTCTCATAAAATTCATTGGGATGGTTTCTTTCTTTCTATTCCCTGGAAAAGATTTTATATTGAAGTTCATTCTTCTTAAAATGTTTGACAGAATTCTCCAGTGAAACCACCTGGAAATTTCTTTTTCAGGAGTGTTTTAATTACAAATTCAATTACTTTAATTGTTATAGGATGATTCTGATTATCTATTTCATCTTGGATCAGTTTTAATAGTGTATTGTTTTGAAAAAGTTGGTTTATTCTAACTTGTTGAATTTAGAAACATAAATGTTTATGGTATTTATTATCCTTTGAATGAGTGTACCAGGATCTTTAGTAATAGCTTGTATTTCTCTCCTAATATTGGTGATTGTGTCTTTTTTTTTTTTTTGTCAGTCTTGCAACAGCTTATTACTTTTTTCTATTTTTTTGATACAACCAGCTTTTTGTTTTCTGATTTTTCTATATTTTCCTATTCTCAATTGCTTTAATCTATGTTATTTATTATTTCCGTTTCCTCTGCTTACTTTAGATTTATTTGTCTTAAGGAGTGAACTTTAATTATTAGAGAACTTCCCTTATTTCTAATATTTCTGATTTCTAGTTTCAGCTTTGTTAAGATAAAGTTTCTGTATGATTTCAAATATTTTAAATTTGTTTAATTTTGTGGCTCAGAATTTTTAAGAAATATTTCTTGCATGCTTGAAAAAAACTGTAGTCAGCTGTTAGTTGAGAGTTCTACATATGTTAATTGTATCTTGTTCGCATTTTTGAGACCTATACCCTTGCTTATTTTTGCCTAGTAATTTTGCTAGTTATTAAAATGTGGCATTTAAGTTCCAAATGAAAAATTGTAGATTTTTCTTTCTTTCTTTTTTTTTTTAAGATTTTTTTTTTTTTCTTAATTTGACAGAGATCACAAGTATGCAGAGAGGCAGGTGGAGAGAGAGGGGGAAGCAGACTCCCCACCAAGCAGAGAGCCTGATGTGGGGCTCAGTCCTGGGACCCTGGCATCAATACCTGAGCTGAAGGCAGAGGCTTTAACCCACTGAGCCACCCAGGAGCCCCAACTTTTCTATTTCTCCTTTCAGTTCTGTAATTCTTTATTTCATGTACTTTGAGCCCTTTGTTTGATACATTTACATTTAGGTTTATTAGGTCTTCCTAGCAGATTGATTTAAAAAATCATTACAGGCACACCTGGGTAGCTCAGTTGGTTGAGCATCTGATTCTTCGTTTTAGTCCAGGTCATGATCTCATGGATCATGAGATCTAGACACACTTCAGGCTCTGCACTCAGCACAGAGTCTGCTTGGGATTCTTTCCCTATTCCTTTCCCTCCCTCTTTCCCCTCTCTCCTTCTCTTTCTAAAATAAATAAATAAATCTTTAAAAATATCATTCTATAAATTCCATTTTTAAATTTTTTAAATTCAATTCTTTATGGTAATAATATTCTTAGCTCTAATGTCTTTTTTCCTAAAATATCAATGATTAAGATTTTTAATCCTTTCAATCCACTTACAGAATTGCATTTGAAGTACATTTCTTGTAAACAACATATAGTGAGCCACTTTTTTTTTTTTTTAAGGCTATTCTGCCTATCTTCTGTCTTTTGATTAGTGTATTTAGACAGTTTAGACTCATAGTATTTATCGATATGTCAACACCTATGTGTGTTATTTTGTTATCATCTGTTTCCTCTGATTCTTGTTTCTTGATTTCTCTTTTTCTTATATTCCTTTGGTTACTTAAATCTTTTATTTAATCATGCTTTTTAAGTAGTTTTTAAATCACATGGAATAGTTTTTATAGCAATTCCAATGGATTTTGCAAAATATTTACAGCTTACATCATTAACTGACATGACAATTTATCACCTTGAGTGAAATATAGAAATCCTCCTTCATTTGGGTTACTTTTATCTTCTCCATTGTTCAATATCAGTCTTGATTATCAGCTAATGTTATAGCTTGTGTTTTAATTATCAAATAGAATTCATAAAACTCATGAGGATCATGATATTTTATTTTATGTAGCCACATTTCTGCTTTTTCCCATGTTTATTCTTCCTTCTTGATGCCCCATTTACTTTTCTTTCTCTCTAATTTTCTGGGTCAATTTTCTTTCATGAGTTACAAAGGATTCACTCTTGCTTTTTTATATTCTTTTTTTCCCCTTTTTTATATACTATGGCTTTTAACAAATGTGTAATGACATCATATATTGCAATATATAAATTTTAGTGCCCTAAAAATCCTGAGTATGGTGTACCCATCATTCCCTGTCCTGAACCCCTGGTGACAAGAAATTGTTTTACTGCATCCATAGTTTTGCCTTTTCTAGAATGTCATATTATTGGAATCATACAGCATATAGTCTTTTCTAATTGGCTTATTTCATTTAGGAATGTGCATGTTTGGTTTCTTAATGGTTTTTTGGGGGGGCTTGATAGCTTATTTCTTTTTTAGCATAGGATGATATTCCACTATTTGGATATACCTCAGTTTATTCACCTATTAAATGACATCTTGATTGATTCCAAGTTTTGGCAATTATGAAAAAAGTTTTATGACCACCCATGTACAGATGACAAAAGTTTTCAATTTATTTAGTAAGTATGAAGAGCATTACTGCTGGATTATATGATAAAAGTAGGCTTATCATATAAGAAATGGTTATATAAGAAATTTCCAAACTGTAGTGGATGTAAGATTTTACATCCCCTTCAACAATGAGAGTTATTATTCCTTTATATCCTTATCCAGAATTTGGCATTGGACTTTATACATTGTAATGAATGTGTAGTGATATCCAATTGTTTTAATTTGTAATTCCTTACTTATATGACATTAAATTTATTTTCATTTGCTTATATACCATTTGTATACCTTTAGCAAAGTGCCCCTTCAGGTCTATTGTCCATTTATTAATTGGCTTTTTCATTTTCTTATTGTTGAATCTTAAGTATTTTTCATATATTTTGAATACAGTTCTTTATCCTAAGTCTTCTGCAAATATTTTCTCCCAGTCCATGCATATCTTACTCTGTTGGCATTGTCTTTTATAGAGCAGGATCTTTTATTTTTAATAGTCTAGTTTATTTTAAAATTTTTATTCTTTATTAACATATTATTTTATTAGCCCCAGGGGTAAGGTCTGTGAATCTCCAGGTTTACAAACTTCACGGCACTCACCACAGCACATACCTTCCCCAATGTCCATAACTCAACCACCCTCTCCCTACCCCCTTCCCCCCCAGCAACCCTCAGTTTGTTTTGTGAGATTTAGAGTCTCTCATGGTTTATCTCCCTCCCAATCCCAACTTGTTTCATTTATTCCTTTCCTACCCACCAAACCTCCCACTTTGCCTCTCAAAATCCTCATATCAGGGAGATCATATGATAATTGTCTTTCTCTGAATGACTTATTTCACTAAGCATAATACCCTCTAGTTACATCAATGTCATCGCAAATGGCAAGATTTCATTTCTTTTAATGACTGCATAGTATTCCACTATATCTATATATCTATATCTATATCTATATCTATATCTATATCTATATATATATATATATATATCACCTCTTCTTTATCCATTCATTCTTTATCCATTCATTTGTTGATGGACATCTAGGTTCTTTCCATAGTTTGGCTATTGCGTACATTGCTGCTATAAACATTCGGGTGCATGTGCCCTTTGGATCACTGCATTTGTATCTTTAGGGTAAATACCCAGAAGTGTGATTGCTCGGTCGTAGGGTAGCTCTATTTTCAATTTTTTGAGGAACTACATGCTGTTTGCCAGAGTGGTTGCACCAGCTTGCATCCCCACCGACAGTATAGGAGGGTTCCCCTCTCTGAATCCTCACCAGTGTCTGTCATTTCCTGACTTGTTAATTTTAGCCATTCTGACTGGTGTGAGGTGGTATCTCATTGTAGTTTTGATTTGTATTTCCCTGATGCCAAGTGATGTGAAACACTTTTTGTGTCTGATGGCCATCTGGCTGTCCTCCTTGCAGAAATGTCTCTTCATGTCCTCTGACCATTTCTTGATCAGATTATTTGTTCTTTGGGTATTGAGTTTGATAAGTTCACTATAGATTTTGGATACTAGCCTCCAATCTGATATGTCGTTTGCACATATCTTCTCCCATTCTGTCAGTTGACTTTTGGTTTTGTTAACTGTTTCCTTTGTTATGCAAAAGCTTTTGATCTTGATGAAGTCCCAATAGTTCATTTTTGCCCTTGCTTCCCTTGCCTTTGGCAATGTTCCTAAGAAGAAGTTGCTGTGGTTGAGGTCAAAGAAGTTGTTCCCTGTGTTCTCCTCAAGGATTCTGATGGATTCCTTTCTCATATTGAGGTCCTTCACCCATTTTTGAGTCTATTTTTGTGTGTGGTATAAAGAAATGGTCTGGTTACATTTTTCTCCATGTGGCTCTCCAATTTTGGAACACCATTTGTTGAAGACACTGTCTTTTTTCTATTGGACATTCTGTCCTGCTTTGTTGAAGATTAGTTGACCATAGAGTTGAGGGTCTATTTCTGGGCTCTCTATTCTGTTCCACTGATCTATGTGTCTGCTTTTGTGCCAGTACCATACTGTCTTGATGATGACAGCTTTGTAATGGAGCTTGAAGTCTGGAATTGTGATGCCACCAACTTTGGCTTTCTCTTTCAACATTCCTCTGGCTATTTGAGGTCTTCTCTCATTCCATATAAATTTTAGGATTGCTTGTTCAATTTCTTTGAAAAAAATGGATGGGATTTTGATAAGGGTTGCATTAAAAGTATAGATTGGCTTAGGTAGCATACACCTTTTCACAATATTTGTTCTTCCCATCCATGAGCATGGAACATTTTTCCATTTCTCTGTGTCTTCCTCAATTTCTTTCATGAGTACTTTATAGTTTTCTGAGTACAGATTCTTTGCCTCATTAGTTAGGTTTATTCCTAGTTATCTTATGGTTTTAGGTGCAATTATAAATGGGATTGACTCCTTAATTTCTCTTTCTTCTGTCTTGTTGTTAGTGTATAGAAATGCAACTGATTTCTGTGCATTGACTTTATATCCTGACATTTTACTGAATTCCTGTACAAGTTCTAACAGATTTGGAGTGGAGTCTTTTGGGTTTTGCACATATAGTATCATATCATCCACAGAGAGTGTTAGTTTGACCTCTTCTTTTCTAATTTGGATGCCTTTAATTTCTTTTTGTTGTCTGATTGCTGAGGCTAAGACTTCTAGTACTATGTTGAATAGCAGTGGTGATAATGGACATCCTTACCATGTTCCTGACCTTAGCAGAAAAGCTCTCAGTTTTTCTCCATTGAGAATGATATTCGCTATGGGTTTTTCATAGATGGCTTTGACAATATTGAGGTATGTACCCTCTATCCCTACACTTTGAAGAGTTTTGATCAAGAAAGGATGCTGTACTTTGTCAAATGCTTTTTCAGCATCTATTGAGAGTATCATATGGTTCTCCTTCTTTCTTTTATTAATGTATTGTATCACATTGATTGATTTGCGGATGTTGAACCAACCTTGAAGCCCTGAAATAAATCCCACTTGGTTGTGGTGAATAATCATTTTAATGTACTGTTGGATCCTATTGCCTAGTATTTTGGTGAGAATTTTTGCATCTGTGTTCATCAAGGATATTGGTCTGTAATTCTCTTTTTTGATGGGGTCTTTGTCTGGTTTGGGGAACACGGTAATGCTGGCCTCATAAAATAAGTTTGAAAGTTTTCCTTCCATTTCCATTTTTTTTTGGAACAGTTTCAGGATAATAAGAATTAATTCTTCTTTAAATGTTTGGTAGAATTCCCCTGGAAAGCTGTCTGGCCCTGGGTTCTTGTTCATTGGGAAATTTTTGATGACTGCTTCAATCTCCTTACTGTTTATGGGTCTGTTCAGGTTTTTTTTATTTCTTCCTGGTTCAGTTTTGGTAGTTTATACACCTCTAGGAATGCATCCATTTCTTCCAGGTTGTCAAATGTGGTGGCATATAGTTGTTCATAATATGTTCTTATAAGTGCTTGTATTTCTTTGGTGTTGGTTGTTATCTCTCCTCTTTCATTCATGATTTTATTTATTTTATTATTATTATTATTATTATTATTATTTATTTTATTATTATTTATTTATTATTATTTCTCTTTTCTTTTTCATAAGTGTGGTCAGCGGTTTATCAATCTTACTAATTCTTTCAAAGAATAGTAGAATCTTACTAATTCTTTCAAAGAATAAGCTCCTAGTTTTGTTGATTTGTTCTTTTTTTTTTTTAAGTTTCTATTTCATTGATTTCTGCTCTTGATATTTATTATTTCTCTTCTCCTGCTGGGTTTAGGCTTTCTTTATTGTTCTTCCTTCAGCTTCTTTAGGTGTAGGGTTAGGTTGTGTATTTGAGACCTTTCTTGTTTCTTGAGAAAGGCTTCTATTGCTATATATTTTCCACTCAGGACTACTGTGGCTGTGTCCCACAGATTTTGAATGGTTGTGTTTTCATTATCATTTGTTTCCATGATTTTTTTCAATTCTTCTTTAATTTCCTGGTTAACCGATTCATTCTTTAGTAGGATGCTCTTTAGCCTTCATGTACTTGGGTTCTTTCCAAATTTCCTCTTGTGATTGAGTTCTAGCTTCAGAGCATTGTGGTCTGAAAATATGCAGGGAATGATCTCAATCTTTTGGTACCATTGAGACCTGATTTGTGACCCAGGATGTGATCTATTCTGGGGAATATTCCATGTACATTAGAGAAGAATCTGTATTCTGTTGCATTGGGATGGAATGTTCTGAATATATTTGTAATGTCCATCTGGTCCAGTGTGTCATTTAAGGCCTATATTTCCTTGTTGATCTTTTGCTTGGATGATCTGTCCATTTCAGTGGGGGGGAGGGGTGTTAAAGTCCCCTACTGTTACTGTATTATTGTTGATGTGTTTCTTTGATTTTGTTATTAATTGGTTTATATAGTTGGCTGCTCCCATGTTAGGGGCATAGATATTTAAAATTGTTAGATCTTCCTGTTGGACAGACCCTTTGAGTATGATATAGTGTCCTTCTTGATCTTTTATTATAGTCTTTGGCTTAAAATCTAATTGATCTGATATAAGGATTGCCACCCCAGCTTTCTTTTGATGTTCATTAGCATGGTAAATTGTTTCCCACCCCCTCACTTTAAGTCTGGAGGTGTCTTTACGTCTAAAATGAGTTTCTAATAGACTGCTTTTTGATGGGTTTGGTTTTTTTTTATCCATTCTGATACCATGTGTATTTCTATTGGGGCATTTAGCCCATTTACATCCAGGGTAACTATTGAGAGATATGAATTTAGTGTCATTGTATTGCCTGTAAGGTGATTGTTACTATATATTGTCTCTGTTCCTTTCTGGTCTACTACTTTTAGGCTCTCTCTTTGCTTGGAGGACCCCTTTCAATATTTCTGTAGAGCTGGTTTGGTGTTTACAAATTCTTTTAGTTTTTGTTTGTCCTGGAATTTTTTTTTATCTCTCCTTCTATTTTCAATGATAGCCTAGCTGGATATAGTATTCTTGGTTGCATGTTTTTCTCATTTAGTGCTCAGAATGGGTCATGCCAGTTCTTTCTGGCCTGCCAGGTCTCTGTGGATAAGTCTGCTGCCAATCTAATATTTTTACCATTGTATGTTACAGACTTCTTGTCCCAGGCTGCTTTCAGGATTTTCTCTTTGTCACTAAGACTTGTAAGTTTTACTATTAGATGATGGGGTGTGGACCTATTCTTGTTGATTTTGAGGGGGACTCTCTGAGCATCCTGGATTTTTTTTTTAATTTTTTTTTTAATTTATTTATTTGTTAGAGAGAGAGCAAGCACAGGCAGACAGAGTGGTAGGCAGAGGCAGAGGGAGAAGCAGGCTCCCCGCGGAGCAAGGAGTGCGATGTGGGACTCAATCCCAGGACGCCGGGATCATGACCTGAGCCGAAGGCAGCTGCTTAACCAACTGAGCCACCCAGACGTCCCAGCATCCTGGATTTTGATGCTTGTTCTCTTTGCTATATTAGGGAAATTCTCTATAATTCACTCCCATATACCTTCTGCTCCCCTCTTTCTTTCTTCTTCTTTTGGAATCGCAATTATTCTAATATTGTTTTGTCTTATGGTATCATTGTCTCTCGAATTCTCCCCTCATGGTCCAGCAGTTGTTTGTCTTTCTTTTGCTCAGCTTCTTTATTCTCTGTCATTTGTTCTTCTATATCACTAATTCTCTCTTCTGCCTCATTTATCTTAGCAGTAATAGCCTCCATTTCTTATTACACCACATTAATAGTTTTTTTTTTCTTTTATTTCAGCTTGGTTAGATTTTAGTTCTTTTATTTCTCCAGAAAGGGCTTTTATTTCTCCAGACAGGGTTTCTCCAATATCTTCCATGCCTTTTTTGAGACCAGCTAGTACCTTGAGAATCATCATTCTGAACTCTAGATCTGATATATTACCAATGTCCATATTGTCCTAGCCTTCAGTACTGTCTCTTGTTCTTTTGTTTTGTTTTGTGGTGAATTTTTTCTGCCTTGTCATTTTATCCAAATAAGAATATGTGAAGGAGTGAATAAAATACTAAAAGGGTGGCTAAGACTCCAGAAAAATGTGTGTTAACCAAATCAGAAGAGACACCACATCATGGAGGGAAGAAAGGGGGTAAAAAGAAGTTCCAAAAAATCATAATAATAAAGAAAAAAATGAAAAGAAAAAAGAAAAAATATATATTAGATTGGTGAATAGAACAGAGCCACCTACTTAATTTTGGGAGTATTTTGGTCTCTTAGAAGAAACTAAATCCCAATTCTTTAAAGAAAAAAAAATACACACACACACATACACACACACACACACACACACACACACACACGATGAAGGGATGGAAATGACTATAAAGATGAAAATTTAAAAATAATCTATAAAAGGAGTTGTTAAGATAAATTGGTTGGGAAAAGAAAGAAAAAGAAAATGGAGGGAATTTGTTCAGTCTGGAGAATAGAACAAAGCCCTGTGCTAGATTTAGGTTATATTTTGATCTATTAGAAGAAGTTGTATCTCAAAATTTTTTAGAAGAAAAAAACCCTATGTGTATACAAAAAGTAAAGTTAGATACAATGAAGGATCAAATATGACTATGATAATGAAGGTTGAAAAAGTTTTTTTTTTTTTTTTTCCTTCCTTATGAAAGGTATTGTTAAGATAAACTAGTTGAGGGGCACCTGGGTGGCTCAGTGGGTTAAAGCCTCTGCCTTCGGCTCAGGTCATGATCTCAGGGTCCTGGGATCAAGCCCTGCATTGGGCTCTAGGCTCAGTGGGGAGCCTGCTTCCTCCTCTCTCTGTCTCTGCCTGCCTCTCTGCCTGCTTGTCTGTCAAATAAATAAAAATCTTAAAAAAAAAAAAAAAAGATAAACTAGTTGAAAAAAAAGTTAAAAGAGGAAAGAGAAAAAGTTTGAAAAAATTAGAATAAGAAAAAAATATATAATTAAAAAAAGTTAACTTTGCAAGACTGAAGAATCATGGGGAGAAAGCCATGAATTCCATGCTTTGCTTCTCCTCTTCTGGAATTCTGCTGTTTTCCTTGAGAAATGAGCTTGGTGTTGGTTGGATTTCTTGCTGATCTTCTGGGAGAGGGGACTGTTGTAGTGATTCTCAAGTGTCTTTGCCCGAGGCAGAATTGCATCGCCCTTGCCAGGGGCCAGGCTAAGAAATCTGCTTGGGTTCATTCTCCACAGCTTTTGTTCCCTGCACTTTCCAAAGAGCTCTGGAGGATAGGAATGAAAATGGCAGCCTCCCAATCTCTGGCCTGGAGGAGCCGAGAGCTTGGGGCCCCATTCCTTAGTGTGCCCTCAGAGAAAAGTGCTCAATCATTCCCATCTCCCTGGCCTCTAGCCGCACTCTGAGCTCACCCAGCCTGTGACCAAACATCTCTGTCTCTGGCACACAGCCCCTCCTGAAGTCTCCAAATCCAGCAGATAACTGCTGCTTTTCCACAAGTGGATATCCCCGGATCTGCCACTTTTTGGGTCCCTGGTCAAAGAGCAGTGACCTGACTGTGCCACAGATCATAGTTTAAGGTAACCCCGCGGTGGATCTCACTCCTCAGCTCCATCTCTGTAGCCAGCTTCCCCACTCTAATACCTGCAAGCTCTGTGATATTTAGATACCCCCAATCCTTCTGTGACCCTGCAGAACCTGAGACCACACTGCCCCTGCATGGGCTCCACCCCAGCTTAGCTTCTGGAGTAATGTCCCTCATGGAGCAGACTTCTAAATTTCAGATTTTGTGCTCCATTGCTCCACTGCTTGCCGGGATCCAGCCCCTCCCCTGTGGTCTATCTTCCCATTGCTTTGGATTCACTTCTCCGCAGGTCCTACATTTCAGAAAATGGTTGATTTTCTGTTTCTAGAATTGCTGCTCTTCTCTCCACTCTCCTGTTGGATTTGTAGGTGTTCAGAATGGTTTGATAAACTATCTAGCTGACTCCTGCTACTTGATGTCATCTCAGCCTGCTACTCCTCTGCCATCTTGACTGCTCCCCACAACAGTCTAGTTTATCAAACATTTGTTTCATTGATTATGCTTTTTTTTTTTTTAGTGTATCTAAAAAGCCATCATCATATCCAAGGTCATCAGGATTTCTCCTGATTTTTAGGTTATCTTCTATGAGTTTATAGTTTTTCATTTTTACATTTAGGCTTATGATCCATTTTAAGTGTTTTTGTTTTTAGAATATAAGGTGTATGTGTCTGGATTTATTTCTTTTTCTTTTCTCTTCTTCTTTTTTTTTTTTTTTTTTTAGTTATGGATGCCAAGTTCTTACAGTACCATTTGTTAAAAAGGCTAAATTGCCCTGTTATATTTCTTTTGTCCCTTTGTCAAACACAAGTTGATTATATGGGTCTATTTCTGGGCTCCCTATTCTGTTTCATTTGTATATCACTCTGTTCCTTCATTGATACTTCACTGTCCTGATCACAATAGTTTCATCGTTTGAAGTTGGGTAGTGTCAGTTCTACAACTTTGTTTTTCTCCTTTAACACTGAGTTGGCTATTCTGATTCTTTATGTCTCCACATAAAACTCTTGACTCATGTTGTTGATATTAAAAAAAAAAAAAAATCACTGGGATTTTTCCTGGAGTTGCACTGAATCCATAGATCAATTTAGGAGGAATGATGTCTTGTTGATATCGTGCCTACCTATCAAAGAATATAGAATATTTCTCCATGTATTATGTTCATGTTTTTTATCTTTCATCACAGCTTGTAGTTGTCCTTATATAGATCTTATTTATATTTTTTTAGATTTATACCTAAGTGTTTCATTTAGGGGAGATAAAAAACAGTATTGTTTTTACTTCCAGTTGTTCATTGCTTAAATATAGGAAATTGACTGAGTCATCTATATTAACTTCATATCTTGCAACACTGCTATGTTTATTAGTATCGGGGATTTTTGTTACTCTTTCAGATTTTCAACATAGGTGACCAGGTCATCTATGAACAAAGGCAGTTTTAATTTTTTTTTTTCCAATCTACTTAGCTTTTCTTTCTTTTATTATTGTATTATCTAGGACTACCAGAATAGGGTTGAAAGGTGGTGGTGAAAGGGACATCCTTGCCCTGTCCCTGAACTTCAATGGAAATTTTTGAGTTTCTTACCAATAAATACAATATTAGATGTAAGTTTTCCAGGTGTTCTGTATCAAATTTAGGAAGTTCCCCTCTATTCTTAGTTTCTGAGCATTTTTATCATGAATGGGTATTGGATTTTTGTAAAATGTTTTTTCTACATCTATTGATATGATATATGATTTTATTTTTGCTTGTCAATGTGATGGATTGCATTAATTAATTTTCAAATGTTGAGCTGATCTTACATGTCTGGGATTAATCCTACTTGGTTGTGTAAATTTATTTTGTGCTTTGTTAATTCAATCTGCTAATATTTTGTTCTGAATTTTTGCATCTATGAGGGACATTTGGCTCAGTCGGTTAAACATCTGTCTTTGGAACATGTCATGATCCCAGGGTTCTGGCATTGAGCCCCTGCTTTGGGCTCTCTGCTCAAAGGGTAGCCTGCTTTTCCCTCTGCCCCTCCCCTGCTAGTGCTTTCTCTCTCTCTCTCTCTTGATCTTTCTCAAATAAATAAATAAAATCTTTAAGAAAAGAATTTTTGCGTCTGTGAGAAATACTGGTCTTTTTTCCCCCACCTTGTAATGTTTTTGGTTTTGGTTTTAGGGCAATACTAGCCTCATAAAATAAGTTAGGAAGTATTTTCTCTGCTTCTGTCCTCTGGATGAGATTCTACAGAACTTGCATAATTAAAATTCTGTAGTCTTCAAAAGTGAATCCACATAAGCCTGGTGCTTTCTATTTTAGAAACTTATTATTTATTCAACCAGATATAATGTGATTCAGATTATTATTTTTTCTGTCAGTTTCACCAAATTATGTTTTTCAAGGAATCAGTGTGTTTCAACTAGCTTATCGAATCTGCCATCATAGAGTTTATCATAGTCCTTTATTACCCTTTTGATATCTGTGGAATCTATAGTGATGCTCACTTTTTTTTTATATTAGTAATTGTCTTTTTTTTTTTTTTTTTAGTATGACTAGAGGCATATCAATTTTATTGATTTGTTTAAAAAAAAACAGCTTTTGGTTTTGTGGATATTCTCCATTGATTACTGCTTTCAATTTCATTAATATCTGCCCTAGTTTTTATTATTCTATTATTCTGCTTACTTTAGATTTAATTTTATTTACTCTCACAAAATGAGAGCTTAGATTATTTTTTACCTCCTAGATTTTAATTATATGCTTCTAATACTATGAATTTCTCTGTAAACTCTGCTTTTACTGCATTCCATAAATTTTGATAAGTTGTATTTTCATTTTTATTCAGTTCAAAGTATTTCTCTTGAGATTTCTTCTGTAACTTGAATTATTTGGAAGTGTTTTAGGTAATCTCCAAGTATTTTGAGGTTTTCTAATGATCATTCTGTTGATTTCTAGTTTGATTCCATTGTGGTCTAAGAGCAGACATTGTATAATTTCTGTTCTTTTAGTTTTAAGGTGTTTTTATGGCACAGAATGTATCAATCATGGAGAATGCACTATGTGAACTTGAGAAGAATATATAATCTGATGTTGAATGCAGTAGTTTATAGATATCCATTATTTCCAGTTGGTTGATGTTGTTAAGTTCATTTATATCTTTACTGATTTTGTGCCTGCTGGATATTCCCATTTCTGATAGAGTCCTGCTTAATTCTTCAACTATGATGGTGGATTCATCTATTTCTGCTTGCAGTTCTTTCAGCTTGTTTCCTGTATTTTGGTGTTCATTTATTAGGTGCAGGACATTAAGAATTGTCATGTTTCTTGAAATATTGATTGCCTCTGTCATTATGTAATGTCCCTTTTTATCCCTGATAACTTGTCTTCCTCTGAAGTCTGCTCTGTCTGAAATTAATATAATTCTCCTTCTTGCTTTTGATTAGTGTTAACATACTAAGTCTTTATTCTTACTTTTAATTTATATGTGTTTTTATATACAGAGTGGATTTCTCATAGATAACATAGTTCTTGCTTCCAACAGTCTTTTAACTGATGTATTTAGACAACTGACATTTAAAGTGGTCATTGACATAGTTATATTTAGACCTACAGTATTTGTTGCTGGTTTCTCTTTGTTGCCATTGTTTTTTGTTCCTATTCTGTCTTCTACTCATTTTCTGCCATTTGCGGGTTAATTTTTATTTTTATTTATTTATTTATATTTTAGAGAGAGATAGCACAAGTGGGGGGAGGTGCAAAAGAGGGGGCATCCCAAGCATACTCCTCACTGAGCACATAGTCCAATTCAGGGGTCCATCCCAGAACCTTGAGGTCATAATCTGAGCTGAAATTGAGAGTAAGTTACTTTAACTGATTGAGTCACCCAGGTATCCCTGCCATTTGTGGTTTTAATTAAAGAGTTCATAAGATTCTGTGTTCTCTCACTTCTTACTATACGAACTGCCCATTAAAAAAAAAAAATTAGTAATTGCCATAGAATTTGCAATACACATTTAAAACTAATCCAAATCCAAAGCTTGCTATAAGTACTGCAAATAACATATTAAAAAATAATCCTATTTTATCCCATCCTTCCTATTATTACTGTCATTCTTTTCACATATTCATAAGCATGTATACATGTATATACTGGTAATCAAATACATTGTTGTTATTATTTTGAAAAATCTGTTAGATCAGGGGCGCCTGGGTGGCTCAGTGAATTAATCCTCTGCCTTCCGCTCAGGTCATGATCTCAGGTCCTGGGATCGAGCCCCCCATGGGGCTCTCTGCTCAGCAGGGAGCCTACTTCCCCCTCTCCCTCTGCCTGCCTCTCTGCCTACTTGTAATCTCTCACTCTGTCAAATAAATAAATAAAATTTCAAAAAAAATCTGTTAGATCAGTTAAGAATAAGAAAAAAATAAGTTTTTATTTTACTTTCACTTATTTCTTCTGTGGTATTCTTTGTTTCTTCATGGAGGTTTGAGTTTCTGACTATATTTTCCCCCTTGTGGTGTTCTGCCCGAGTTTTTGCATCCAAGAAACCACCAAGGAGCCAAGCACCAATGCAATCACATGAAGGTTTATTTGACAAGCTTAAGCTTGGGCCCAAGTATACCCAACACAGCAGAGTAGGGACTTGGACCCCGAACCAGATTACAGTCAGAGTTTTTAAAGGCAGAGTAGGGGTGGACTCAGCAGTGGGTGAGGACAAAGGGGATTAGGGATGATGTAACTCTCCAAGGAAGCAAAGTCTCCAGGACCTTGAGGGGCTAGCTATTGTTGGGAGTAATTTATCTTTTATTACTAGTAATAAAAGTCTTTATTACTAGTAATAAAAATCTTCTTGTGAGACCCTTTAGATGTATATCAGTGGGTCATATGCTTGGGGATGATTCTCGATACTATCTTGGAGGTTTAGAGATAAAGTTTCCCGAAGGAATTGTTAGAGTAGACTTACAGGATCCTAGTCGGACCTGTCAGGGTAGGGCATTGGTCAGGCTAGGATTGTCCTTAGCAAAACCTCAAGGTGAGGGCAGTTAAATCCCTAGAAGAGAGCCACTCTGCCTGTTTCAAGGGCTTGTCAGCAGGTAAGGAATTTTAATGATTTTCTTCTGCCTCTGTGTCCCACTTCAGTGGGGGTGGGGGATAACTTTATTACAAGAAAGTTCTCCTGACAACAAATTTCTTCCCTTTAAGTTTGTCTAAGAAAGTGTATTTCTCCTTCAGTGTTGAAGGATAATTTCACAAGATACAGAATTCTAGTTTGTTTGTTTTTTAATTTTTTTTAATTTTTTTAAAGATTTTATTTATTTATTTGACAGAGATCACAAGTAGGCAGAGATGTTTGTTTTTTTTCTTTCTTTCTCTCTCTCTCTCTGGGTCTCTCCCTTTCTTCCTCTTTTTCTTAATAAGTTAAGTATTTCATGCTATTCTCTTTGCATGGTTTTTAAGAAGTCAGATATAATTCTTACCTTTGGTCCTCTATAAATAGGCTAATATTTTTCCTCCAGATGCTCCTAGATTTTTTTTTTTTTTTGATTCTGTGAATTTCAAATACATATGCCTCGGTGTAGTGTTTTTGGCAATTTATCTGCATGATGTTCTTGGAGTTCCCTATATTTTTGGCTTCTTTCCAGCATTTACATGGGGAAACCTCAGGCATTATTGATTCAGTTTTGCTTCTGCTGGTATTTTTATTATGTGTATGCTGTTCACAATTGTTTTACAATCCTTGGGTGTTGTTACTTTTTTTTTTTTTTAATTATTTTTCTCTTTGCTTTTTAGTTTTGGTAATTTCTTCTGAGATATCATATAACTCAAATTTATTCCTTAGCAGTGTCTAGTCTATTAATGACCCAGTCAAAGGCATTCTTTTTGTTATGATGTTTTTATCCCTAATATTTATTTTTTATTATTCCTTAGAATTCCTATCTCTTCTTACATTCACAATCTGGTCTTGAATGCTGACTACTTTTCCTTAAAGTTCTAAGAATATTATTAATATTATATATTAATTTATATTTATTTTACATATTATATATGATTATCTATTATTAGTAGTATCAATATTGATACATTATTATATACATATATACATATATACATATATGTGTAAATGTATTCCTGGACTGATAATGCCAATATCTTCCCATATCTAACTTTGGTCCTGATGCCTGTTCAGGATCTTCAAGGGTTTGTTGTTGTTTTGTTGTTGTTTTTATTCTTAGCCTGCCTTATAATTGTTTTATTGATACTCAGAAGTGCTACATCAAGTAGAAGTAACTGTCAGTAGACCTCTAGTAACGTGGTAGTGATGTGTGGGAAGAGAGGAAGAATTCTATAATAAATTTCAGTCTGGTAATGAGCTTATGCTTCCACACTGTGAACTTTCTAAATGTTTCTGTCTTTTTTCCTCCCCCCCCCCACCCCCTTTGTGGGAGAGGATGTCTAGAGTGCAATAAAGTTAGGTATTTCCCTTCCCCCAGGCCAGTTACTTATGATAATAAGTATCTCAGCAGGGTAGACTCTGGCTAAAGAGTTTTTCCCAAGGGCAGGCTTGTTGCAATCAGAGTATATTTAAAAATGTTTTCCTTTTCCCCTCTCCCTCCTGAAAGTGTGATAAGTTTTCTCCACTTTTTATTGTGAGAATCTGGTCTTACCTGGAGGCATATCTCATAATACTGTGGGAGTCTCTCTTTGATGATGTCCATGGATAATTTTAACTCTTAGAGTTTTCTGCTCTCACCCTCTAGCCATTTGCCAAATACAGTTTGTTTTCTTACCCTGTTACTAGTTCTCTTACCCTGTTACTAGTTCCTAGGGTGGTTTCTACTCATGAGTCCACTCCAGTAAGCCATGATTCCCTTTGTTCACCTGTCACCGAATCTCAGGGATAGTGTTTCACCTGTCTGACAGAACCTAGAAGAATTGATTTTTCACTGTGTTAGGGTTTTTTTTTACTTATTGTGAGGACAGAGTGATGATGTTTGGCTTTTCTCAGATTTTTTTTTTTTTTTTAAACTCTCAGACTGTCCACTTTGAGTCTGCTGCAATTTGTCAATTATAAGTCAGGTTTTCTACTCCAGTACTGGTTCACTTGGAGATACCTGCTAAATTGTGATTCTCTGAATCTTACTTGTGTGTAATAATTTAGGGGAAAGCAGTTTGCCCTTTGGCATCATTTCTTGATCTAAGAAATCCACCCCCCCCCCAACTTGTTAAGATTTCTGTTTGCTGTTTGGATGTTAGGATGTCATAGTGACTTCAAACTCCTTACATGTTGAAATAAAACTGGACATCTAATTTAATTTTCTAAAATTAAATTTTGCTATGGTTACTTTCTCTTTAATATTTAAGGGCCGGTGTGCTAATCCCTTAGTTTTTATTTGGCTGATAAAGTTTTTATTTTCTTCCTGTTCCTTACAGATAGTTTTGTTGGTGTATATGGGTTGAGAGGTGTTTTGCTTTTGTTGTTTTGTTTTCTAGAACTTGAAAAATATTAGGACTTATTCTGGCATCCATAGTTACAGGTAGGAAGTCTGTCATTCAATTTGATGTTCCACTGTAGGTGTCCTTTCTGGAAGCTTTCAAGACTTTTATCTTTGAATTTCAGAAATTTAATTTACACATATCTTGGCATAGATATTTTTTAGGGGGAGAAGTTTGTTGGCTTTTTCACTCTGTAGGTGTGTCTTTTGCTGAATTTGAAAATTCTGGTGCTGTTACTTAATTGAAAACTCTTTGTGACCCTTTAACTGCTCCCTCTGTAAGATTCTGATGATACAAATTGTTATTCCATAGGGTCCCAAAGTTCAGTTTGTTTTCACTGTCTTTTCCTCTGTTATTCAGATTGTTTAAATTCTTTTGATCTATCTTCAATTATTCTACCCACTTTTATTGCCACTCTAATATTAAGCTCATTCAGCACATTTTTAAATATATGATACTATATTCTTTTATAATATTATCTGGTTCTTTTTTATAACTCCTGTTTCTTTGAGGGTTTTGGGGAGATAATTTTTATTAAATAATATTACAATGACTATCTTTAACATGTGCTTTAGATAAGCATTTGCATTATCTTAGTGCTGGTCAGTTGTTTCTTTCTTTCTTTCTTTTTTAATTATGTTATGTTGGTTACCATACAGTACTTCATTAATTTTTGATGTAGTGTTCAGTGAGGCATTGTTTCATATAATACCCAGTGATTATCTTATTCAAGTTGTAATTGCTGGTGATATTGATGAAGTTCTAGAATCTAGGTGAGGTCAGTGGGGTGAGGTCCAGAGCCGATGACCAAGAAAGAATTCTTGAGACATCTTTGGTGCAAAATGGTGGTTTATTAAAGCACAGACACAGGACCTGTGGGCAGGAAGAGCTGCTGTCCCGGGGATGTGAGGAGTGGTCTATCATATACTTGTAAATTGGGGAGGGAATTAGGTCTCTAAGGAATTTTGGAAGCAAGGTTTCTAGGACCTTGAGGGTCTAGCTACTGTCTGGGGAAAAGGTTATTCATTATCAGTAATGAAACCTTTTCATGAGACCCTTTAGATGTATATTAGTGGGCTATATGCTTGGGAATGATTGTTGACACTATCTTGGAGGTTTAGAGATAAAGTTTCCAAAGGAATTGTTAAAGTAGACTTACAGGATCCTGGTTGGGGGTAGTTGAGTCCCTAGACCCCAGTCACTCTGCCTCTTTTAAGGGCTTGTCAATAGGTAAGGAAACTTAATAATTTTTCTTCTGCCTCTGTTTCCCACATCAGTATCACAGACATTTTGTATGCAAGATTAGAGGACTCTGGACCCTGTAATTTAACAGGTAATCACCCTATTTAAGTGTAGTATGCCATTCTGACCTCGTATTGTTGCAAGACCCTTCCTTATTCAATTTGGAGAAAAATGATGGTAACTGGTCTGCCTTCTGTTGCTAGTTTGAAAGTTAGGAAACACTAATCCTGGATTACCTTATTCTATTAGGTGAGAGGGACATGGATGCACTGTTGTTGTGTAATTTTTCCAAAGAATTTCACCTTCTTACCATCTTTCAGTTTTTTTTTTTTCTTTGCTTGACTGTTTTTACCACTTACATTATTTGTGGGTTTTATAGTTATACTAAGTAGGGAGGAGGCACGTGATCCACATAATTTTTTTAGACTTGAAGTGCTATTGGCTTCTAATATTACAAAAGATTCTCAGTTTATAAATCTCCCTTGGTTAGGAAGCATTCCCTTAATGTTTGTGGCAAATACATATTTTTTTGTGAGTTTTATATGCCAGGTATTGCTATTGCATACTAGACCATATAAAGAAATAGTGAATGGATTACATTTTTTGTGTAAGAGAAAATGTAAGGAGGCTTAGAGAAATAAAGCCTTTCCCCCCCACCCCAAGTCCATGTATCTGGCATATAGTAGAGACATTGCTTAAATAAAAATGGTAAACTTTAGGGCACCTGGGTGGTTCAGTGGGTTAGGCCTCTGCCTTCAGCTTAGGTCATGATCTCAGCATCCTGGGATTGAGCCCCACATCAGGCTCTCTGCTCAGTGGGGAACCTGCTTCCCCCTCTCTCTCTGCCTGCCTCTCTGCCTACTTATGATCTCTCTGTCAAATAAACAAATAAAATCTTTTAAAAAATAGTAAACTTTGTAGAATTCTAGTTCATGTCTATTGAAGGGGAAAATGTCAGTGAGAATTCGATTGCTGAATTAAAGCTTAAAGATATTTGTTGTTAGGAGGGACAGTTAATGTTGAGAATAATCTATTAATGGTTTATTTATATTTTTTATTTTTAATGGTCTACATAATTATTTAGAGAACTAAGGAAACAAAAACAAGATTGAGCACTCAGGAATAACTCTGAAACAAAACACATAAATCCTCCAAGGGAACTACTGTATTATTGTGATACAAAAGATAAATAACAATAGTGTTAAAATTGAAAATCACGGGAGGAGTCAAGATGGCGGAGAAGTAGCAGGCTGAGACAACATCAGGTAGCAGGAGATCAGCTAGATAGCTTATCTAACCATTGTGAACACCTACAAATCCAACGGGAAATCGAAGAGAAGAAGAGCAACAATTCTAGAAACAGAAAATCGATCACTTTCTGAAAGGTAGGACCTGCGGAGAAGTGAATCCAAAGCGGCAGGAAGACAGACCGTGGTGGGAGGGGCCGGCTCCTGGCAAGCAGTGGAGCAACAGAGCACTAAATCAGGACTTTTAAAAGTCTGTTCCACTGAGGGACATTGCTCTGGAGGCTAAACCGGGAGGAAGCCCACGCCGGGTCAGCGTAACCCCAGGTCCCGCGGGGTCACAGAAGGACCGGGAGTGTCTGAGTGCCACAGAGCTCACAGGTATTAGGGCGGGGAAGCCGGCTACAGTGACAAAGCCAAGGAGTGAGCTCTCAGCCCGGGGTTACCTTAAGGCTGGGTGGGCTCAGAGCGTGGCCAGAGGCCACGGAGACGGAAGCAACCAGGCACTTTTCTCCAAGTGCCAGCAATTGACTGCTTTCCTCCAGGTGCGACTGGAGGCCAGGGAGTCAGGGGCGGTTGGGTGCTTTTCTCTGAGGACGCACTGAGGAACGGGACCCCAAGCTCTTGGCTCCTCCAGGTCGGAGATTGGGAGGCCGCCATCTTCATTCCCATACTTTGGAACTCTACGGAAAGTGCTCAGGGAACAAAAGCTCCCGAAAGCAAACCCAAGCAGATTACTTAGCCCGGCCCCTGGCAAGGGTGGTGCAATTCTGCCTGTGGCAAAGACACTTGAGAATCACTACAACAGGCTCCTCCCCCAGAAGATCAACAAGAAACCCAGCCAAGACCAACTTCACTCACCAAGGAGAACAGCAGAATTCCACAGGAGGAGAAAGCAAATCTTATATGAACAAAATGACAAGGCGGAAAAACTCACCACAAAAAAAGAACAAGAGGCAGTACCGAAGGCTAGGGACCTAATCAATACAGACATTGGTAATATGACAGAACTAGAGTTCAGAATGACAATTCTCAAGGTTCTAGCCGGGCTCGAAAAAGGCATAGAAGATATTAGAGAAGCCCTCTCCGGAGAGATAAAAGCCCTTTCTGGAGAAATAAAATCTTTCTGGAGAAAACTAAAATCTAACCAAGTTGAAATCAAAAAAGCTATTCATGAGGTGCAATCAAAAATGGAAGCTCTTACTGCTAGGATAAATGAGGCAGAAGAAAGAATTAGGCACATAGAAGACCAAATGACAGAGAATAAAGAAGCTGAGCAAAAGAGAGACAAACAAATACTGGACCATGAGGAGAGAATTCGAGAGATAAGCGACACTATAAGATGACACAACATTAGAATAATTGGGATTCCAGAAGAAGAAGAAAGAGAGAGGGGAGCAGAAGGTATATTGGAGACAATTATTGGAGAGAATTTCCCTAATATGGCAAAGGGAACAAACATCAAAATCCAGGAGATGCTAAGAATGCCCCTCAAAATCAATAAAAATAGGTCCACACCTCGTCACCTGATAGTAAAATTTACAAGTCTTAGTGACAAAGAGAAAATCCTGAAAGCAGCCCAGGAAAAGAAGTCTGTAACATACAAGGGTAAAAACATTAGATTCGCAGCATATCTATCCACAGAGACCTGACAGGCCAGAAAGAACTGGCATGACCCATTCTGAGCACTAAATGAGAAAAACATGCAGCCAAGAATACTATATCCAGCTAGGCTATCATTGAAAATAGAAGGAGAGATAAAGAGTTTCCAGGGCAAACAAAAGCTGAAAGAATTTGCAAACACCAAACCAGCTCTACAGGAAATATTGAAAGGGGTCCCCTAAGCAAAGAGAGACCCTAAAAGTAGTAGATCAGAAAGAAACAGAAACAATATACAGTAACAATCACCTTACAGGCAATACAATGGCACTAAATTCATATCTCTCAATAGTTACCCTGAATGTTAATGGGCTAAATGCCCCAATCAAAAGACACAGGGTATCAGAATGGGTAAAAAAAAAAAAAACAAAACCCATCAATATGCTGCCTACAAGAAACCCACTTTAGACCCGAAGACACCTCCAGATTTAAAGTGAGGGGGTGGAAAACAATGTACCATGCTAATGGACATCAGAAGAAAGCTGGGGTGGCAATCCTTATATCAGATCAATTAGATTTTAAGCCAAAGACTATAATAAGAGATGAGGAAGGACACTATATCCTACTCAAAGGGTCTGTCCAACAAGAAGACCTAACAATCTTAAATATCTATGCCCCTAACATGGGAGCAGCCAACTATATAAACCAATTAATAACAAAATCAAAGAAATACATCGACAGTAATGCAATAATAGCAGTGGACTTTAACACTCCTCTCACTGAAATGGACAGATCATCTAAGCAAAAGATCAACAAGGAAATAAAGGCCTTAAATGACACACTGGACCAGATGGACATCACAGATCTATTCAGAATATTCCATCCCAAAGCAACAGAATATACATTCTTCTCTAGTGCACATGGAACATTCTCCAGAATAGACCACATCCTGGGTCATAAATCGGGTCTCAACCAGTATCAAAAGATTGGGATCATTCCCTGCATATTTTCAGACCACAATGCTCTGAAGCTAGAACTCAATCACAAGAGGAAATTTGGAAAGAGCGCAAATACATGGAGACTAAACAGCATCCTTCTAAAGAATGAATGGGTCAACCAGGAAATTAAAGAAGAATTGAAAAAATTCATGGAAACAAATGATAATGAAAACACAACCGTTCAAAATCTGTGGGACACAACAAAGGCAGTCCTGAGAGGAAAATACATAGCAGTACAAGCTTTGCTCAAGAAACAAGAAAGGTCTCAAATACACAACATACCCCTACACCTAAAGGAGCTGGAGAAAGAACAACAAAGAAAGCCTAAACCCAGCAGGAGAAGAGAAATCATAAAGATCAGAGCAGAAATCAATGAAATAGAAACTGAAAAAAACAATAGAACAAATCAATGAAACTAGGAGCTGGTTCTTTGAAAGAATTAATAAGATTGACAAACCCCTGGCCAGACTTATCAAAAAGAAAAGAGAAAGGATGCAAATAAATAAAATCATGAATGAAAGAGGAGAGATCACAACCAACACCAAAGAAATACAATTATAAGAACATACTATGAGCAATTCTACACCAACAAATTTGACAATCTGGAAGAAATGGATACATTTCTAGAGACATATAAACTACCAAAACTGAACCAGGAAGAAATAGAAAACCTGAACAGACCCACAAACAATAAGGAGATTGAAACAGTCATCAAAAATCTCCAAACAAACAAAAGTCCAGGACCAGATGGCTTCCCAGGGGAATTCTACCAAACATTTAAAGAAGAATTAATTCCTATTCTCCTGAAACTGTTCCAAAAAATAGAAATGGAAGGAAAACTTCCAAACTCATTTTATGAGGCGAGCTTCACCTTGATCCCAAAACCAGACAAGGATCCCATCAAAAAAGAGAATTACAGACCAATATCCTTGATGAACACAGATGTGAAAATTCTCACCAAAATACTGACCAATAGGATCCAACAGTACATTAAAAGGATTATTCACCACGACCAAGTGGGATTTATTTCAGGGCTGCAAGGTTGGTTTAACATCTGCAAATCAATCAATGTGATACAATACATTAATAAAAGAAAGAAGGAGAACCATATGATACTCTCAATAGATGCTGAAAAAGCATTTGACAAAGTACAGCATCCTTTCTTGATCAAAACTCTTCAAAGTGTAGGGATAGAGGGTACATACCTCAATATCGTCAAAGCCATCTATGAAAAACCCACCATAAATATCATTCTCAATGGAGAAAAACTGAGAGCTTTTCTGCTAAGGTCAGGAACATGGCAGGGATGTCCATTATCACCACTGCTATTCAACATAGTACTAGAAGTCTTCAGCAATCAGACAACAAAAAGGAATAAAAGGCATCCAAATCAGAAAAGAAGAAGACAAACTAACACTCTCTGTGGATGATATGATACTATATGTGCAAAACCCAAAAGACTCCACTCCAAATCTGTTAGAACTTATACAGGAATTCAGTAAAGTGTCAGGATATAAAGTCAATGCACAGAAATCAGTTGCATTTCTATACACCAACAACAAGAGAGAAGAAAGAGAAATTAAGGAGTCAATCCCATTTATTATTGCACCCAAAACCATAAGATAACTAGGAATAAACCTAACTAATGAGGCAGAGAATCTATACTCAGAAAACTATAAAGTACTCATGAAAGAAATTGAGGAAGACACAGAGAAATGGAAAAATGTTCCATGCTCATGGATTGGAAGAACAAATATTGTGAAAATGTCTATTCTACTTGAAGCAATCTACACATTTAATGCAATCCTTATCAAAATCCCATCCATTTTTTTCAAAGAAATTGAACAAGCAATCCTAAAATTTTTATGGAACCAGAAAAGACCCCGAATAGCGAAAGGAATATTGAAAAAGAAAGCCAAAGTCGGTGACATCACAATTCCAGACTTCGAGCTATATTACAAAGCTGTCATTATCAAGACAATATGGTACTGGCACAAAAGCAGACACATAGATCAGTGGAACAGAATAGAGAGCCCAGAAATAGACCCTCAACTCTATGGTCAACTAATCCTCGACAAAGCAAGAAGGAATATCCAATGGGAAAAAGACAGCCTCTTCAACAAATGGTGCTGGGAAAATTGGACAGTCACCTACAGAAAAATGAAATTGGACCATTTCCTTACACCACACACGAAAATAGATTCAAAATGGATGAAGGACCTCAATGTGAGAAAGGAATCCATCAAAATCCTTGAGCAGAACACAGGCAGCAACCTCTTTGACCTCAACCACCGCAACTTCTTCCTAGGAACATCACCAAAGGCAACAGAAGCAAGGGCAAAAATGAACTATTGGGATTTCATCAAGATTAAAAGCTTTTGCACAGCAAAAGAAACAGTCAACAAAACCAAAAGACAACTGACAGAATGGGAGAAGATATTTGCAAATGACATATCAGATAAAGGGCTAGTATCCAAAATCTATAAAGAGCTTATCAAACTCAATACCCAAAGAACAAATAATCCAATCAAGAAATGGGCAGAGGACATGAACAGACATTTCTGCAAAGAAGACATCCAGATGGCCAACAGACACATGAAAAAATGCTCCACGTCACTTGGCATCAGGGAAGTACAAATCAAAACCACAATGAGATACCACCTCACACCAGTCAGAATGGCTAAAATTAACAAGTCAAGAAATGACAGATGCTGGTGAGGATGCAGAGAGAGGGGAACCCTCCTACACTGTTGGTGTGAATGCAAGGTGATGCAACCACTCTGGAAAACAGTGTGGAGGTTCTTCAAAAAGTTGAAAATAGAGCTACCCTATGACCGAGCACTTGCACTACTGGGTATATATCCTAAAGATACAAACGTGGTGCTCTGAAGGGGCACGTGCACCTGAATGTTCATAGCGGCAATGTCCACAATAGCCAAACTTTGGAAAGAACCTAGATGTCCATCAACAGATGAATGGATAAAGAAGAGGTGGTATATATACACAGTGGAATACTATGCAGCCATCAAAAGAAATGAAATCTTGCCATTTGTGACGACATGGATGGAACTAGAGGGTATTATGCTTAGCGAAATAAATCAATCAGAGAAAGACAACTATCATATGATCTCTTTGGTATGAGGAAGTGGAGATGCAATGTGGGGGGTTTGGGGGGTGGTAGGAATAGAAAAAATGAAAGAAGATGGGATTGGGAGGGAGACAAACCATAAAAGACTCAATCAAAAAAAAAAAAACAGACTGAGGGTTGCTGGGGGGAGGGGGGATGGGAGATGGTGGTGGGGATATGGACATTGGGGAGGGTATGTGCTATGATGCGTGGTGTGAAAAGTGTAAACCTGGTGATTCACAGACCTATACCCCTGGGGATAAAAATACATTATATGTTTATTAAAATAAATAATTTTTTTAAAAAAAATTGAAAATCACTAGGATCTTTCACCAACTACAAAGAATCACACCAATATAATGGATTCTTTATTATAGTTATCCACCCAAAGCAACTCAATTTTGAAATTAAGAGTATTTCATTAGACAGAATGCTAGCTTCAATGGAAACCTAGTAAATTTGATTTCAGCTTTTCATTCTCTGTTATAAAATATACACCAAAAAGGTCTGCTCTTATGAAATAATATACTTGGAGAGGCAAAATTGATATTTTGTTTACCCTCCAATAGTTAGAACTACCAGAATTCAGAGGTGCCTGGGTGGCTCAATCTGCAAGTGTCTATCTCTTGTTTTCAGCTCAGGTCATGATTTCAGGGTTGAATATTTGCCTCCCCACTCAAACGCTCTATAAATAAATAAATAAATAAATAAATAAATAAATAAATAAAATCTTTATTCAGAATTCAGAAAATAGAGAATAGGGATTACTGTAAAATAGAGGTGATTGAGGCTTTACTAGATTTTCTTTTTAAAAGGTGGATATCATTTGGCTATCAGAAGGCATCCCTTATTCATATACGTATTCTCATAATATCTTATTCACAGAAGGCATAATAATACAGTTTTAATCAAACCTCACCTTAATTTGATAAAATTGGGATAATAAAGTTTACAAATATAGATATCACAATGGCCTGTTTTAATAATTGATAAACTATTTGGACAGGGGCTGGGAGCAGACAGAAAAGAGCTCCCCAGAGAGGGGGCTCCACAGTTCTGAAAAAGATTCTCTTGAGTTTTTAGATAAGTATTAATCAATCCAAGTATGTAATAAAGCTAAATAGTGTTAGAGGGGAAAAATGGCCAAACGAATTAGAGGAAACAATCTCTTAAGTAATTCATGGCTAGAAATAAGTTCTGTTCTCACCAGGTACAACTAAAACTCCTTATAAATCACAAGATATTGAACAAAGTATTTGGAGGAGTTTTGCCAGTAGTGATGCAAAATTAGCCCTAAATATAGTCTCTTAGTCCTACTAAATGCTTAAAATAAACACAGAGAATAAAACTGTTTCCTTGTAAGTTAACTGTATCGGGAATGAAACAAAATAATATAATTAGGAATGTAAAAATATTTAGCATCCAAAGTAAAATAGAGAAATTAATCATCCCAGATATTACACAGACAATTGTTTTACCTTCTCTGTTGATTAATTCTATTATGACTTGCAGTTGTCCAAAATGCTGTAGGAAAGATTGAAAATATTAAGTAGAAATGTCAAAAGTATGTCAACAGAAAAGACACACAGCAAAGTTTTAGAGATGAAAACAACAAGGACCAAGTTGAAAAATATAGTCTCTGGGATTAATGGCACATCAGAATGGCAGAAAAAGACAATATCAAGTATTAATATTAAACTTCAATGCATAACACTAGAATCTATCCAAAATTAAGCATAATAAGAAAAAAAAATAGGATATCAGTGATCTGTGGAAAATATCAGATTACCTTATGTACATATAAATTTGGAATCCTCAATAAGAATGGAAGTTGGAGAGCAGAACTATTTGAAGAAATGATGACTAAAACATTTCCAAATTTATTTAATCATATAAATTTACATAGCAAATAAGCTCAATGAAACACAAGCAGAATAAATATGAAGAAAACTATACTTGTTCATGTCATGATCAAATTGCTGAAAAATAGTAAGAAAGAAATTTTTTTTTAGATCAGCCAAAGGTGGAAAAGACATTAAGTATAGGTGAACAAAGATCAGAATTATAGCTGATGTGTCTTCACTTAAGAATAAAGGAGACCTTTAAAAACTGCCATCAAGTGTTGTAAAGCTGTCAAACTAGCAATCTATACTTCATAAAAACATATTGAAAAACAAAATGCTTTCAGGCAAATAGAAGCTGATTTGTCACCTATAGCATTTGGTAAAATAAATTTAGAAGGAATTCTTTCAGGCAGAAAAACAAAACAAAACAAAACAAAACAAAAACAAAAGGAAGTCTAAATTAAGAAATGGAGAACACTCCAAAAGTAGCAATTATTTTTTTCTTATTTAAAATAATAACTAGTGCCCCAGGGTGGCTCTATCAGTTTAATATCTCACACCTGATTTTGGGTCAGGTCATGATCTCAGGGTTGTGGGTTGGAGCCCTTCATTAGGCTCCATGCTGAGTATGGAGCCTGCTTGAGATTCTCTCCCTTCTCTCTCTCTGTCTCTCCTCCCTGCTTGTTTGCTTGCTTTCTCTCTCTTAGAAATAAATTAATAAATTGTTATTTTATTTAACTAAAAACAAAATATACTGTGAAGTTTATAACCTATTTTGAAGTAAGATAATTAACAATAGTGCAATTGTCAAAAGGAAAGAAAATTATAATATTTTAGAATTCTTATACAGGAAGTGATATAATCACTTGAAGAAAGAGTATATTAAGTTTAAAATGAATAATACACTCCAAAAAGAAATCACTGAAATGACATTACAGGAGTTATAGATAATTATACTAAAAAGATGAAATCACAAAAAATATTCAATTAATTTAAAAGTAGACAGCAAAATAAGTGAAATAAGATAGTACAAGTACAAAACAGAAAAATGATAGAGGCAAACCTAAGTACATTAACAACTGCTTTAAATGTAAATGGGCTAAAGGCTTTCATTAAAAGGGAGAGGTTAATAGACTGCATAATAAAGGCAAGATTCAACTATATAGGTTGCCTACAAAATCCATGTTAGACTTAAGGCACAATTAGATGAAAAGAAAAAGAAAAAGCAATGATAATTCACACTAACATTAATCACAAAAGCAGAAGTGGTAGTATTATTGGACAAAAGATATCCCAGGGAATAGAATATCGCTAATGATAAAGAAGATCATTTAATAATACTGAAGAGGTAAGTTTGTCAAAAGGAACTATAATTTCTAATAAGGATCAGAATACATGAGGCAAAAATAAATAGAATTATAAAGAGAAATAGACAAATCCACAATGAAAACCATTGATTTCAGACCTTCTCTAAACATTTATAGAAAAATTCAATAGGAGAGAACCCAGAAATGGACCTTCAACTCTATGGTCAACTAATCTTCAACAAAGCAGGAAAGGATACCCAATGGAAAAAAAAGACAGCCTCTTCAAACATTGTATTAGGAAAATTGAATAGCCACATGGAGAAGAATGAAACTGGACCATTTTCTTATACCATATGCATCAAAATGGATGAAAGACCTAAATGTGAGACAGAAATGCATCAAAATCCTAGAGGAAAGCACAGGCAGCAACCTCTGTGACCTCGGTCACAGCAACTTCTTGCTAGACAAATCTCCAAAGGCAAAAATGAACTACTGAGACTTCTTCAAGAAACAACAACAACAGCAACAACAACAACAACAACACTTTTGCACAGGAAAGGAAACAATCAACAAAACCAAAAGACAACTGACAGAATGGGAGAGGGTGTTTGCAAATGACCTATGAGGTAAAGGACTAGTATCCAAATTCTATAAAGAATTTATCAAACTCAACACCCAAAGAACAAATAATCCAATCAAGAAATGGGCAGAAGACATGAACAGACATGTCTGCAAAGAAGACATCCAAATGGCCAACAGATGCATGAGAAAATGCTCAATATTACTCAGCATCAGGGAAATTTAAATCAAAACCACAATGAGATACTGGCTCAAACCACTCAGAATAGCTAACATTGACAAGTCAAGAAACAACAAATGTTGGTGAGGATGCAGAGAAAGGGGAACCCTCTTTCACTGTTGGTGGGAATGCAAGCTGGTATAGCCCACTCTGAAAAACAAGATGGAGGTTCCTCAAGATAGTAAAAATAGAGCTACCCTATGACCCAGCAATTGCACTACTAGGTATTTATCCAAAGGTACAATCATAATGATCTGAAGGGGCAGCTGCACTACAATGTTTATAGTAGCAATGTCCACAATAATGAAACTATAGAAAGAACCCAGATGTCGATGGACAGATGAATAGATTTAAAAAGATGTGGTATATGTAAATAATGGAATACTACTCAGCCATAAAAAAAAATCTTGCCATTTGCAGTGATGTGGTGGAACTATAGGGTATTAAGCTCAGGGAAATAAGTCAATCAGAGAAAAACAATTATCATCTGATCTCACTCATTGGTGGAATTTAAGAAACCAAAGAGAGGATCATAGGGGAAGGGAGGAAAAAATGAAATAAGACCAAGTCAGAAAGGGAGACAAACCATAAGAGACTCTTAATCATCAGAAAAAAATTGAGGGTTGGTGAAGGGGAGGAGGCTGGGGTAATGGGGTAACCAGGTGAAGGACTTGAAGGAAGGCATGAGATGTAGTGAGCACTGGGTATATGTAAGACTGATGAATCACTGAACTCTACCTCTAAAACTAATAATACACTACATGTTAATTAATTGAATTTAAATGTTAAAAAGTCAACAGGGAATCAGTAAGGATACAGAAAATCTGGTTGTAAATTACATAAAGATAATATTTGGCACTTCAAGGACAGCTACATGATTGCAACTGAGATAAACATCATTTAGGTATTTTTACTAAAATGATCTATAACTGGTACAGGTCTCACCTATTATCAGCATTAACATGACAAAATTGTAAATTTTACATATGGTCCATAGTCCAAGTTTCAGTCTCTTTAAAAGCTACAAATGGAATTTGAGTTTTTCTTTGTCACTGTGTTTCTTCCCCTTAGGATGACCTAAGTCCCAGAAAAATGCAGTTCTGATCGTGGGAATGCGATTGTTTTGTTGTTGTTGTTGTTGCTGTTTTTTAAATTTTTGTATAGTCAACCTAGAAGTTTCAACTTCCAGATACAATGACATCAATTTTTAGTGGTACTATTAAGAAACTTTCCTATTATTTAGAAACATCAATGTTCCTATCAGCCTCAATCAGTAGGGAAAACAAACAATGACATTCATAAAATGCCATTTTGAATGTTGATGTTGAACTGGCCAAACTATCTGACACTCATGGACTTCCTTGCTTGAATGTTACCTCTAGTCCTCAGGGCTATGGGATCCATACTCTTTCACATCCCTCCATGCTTAACATGTGAAGTTTCAAGATGTCTTCCTGTGAATTTGTGTGTTTTTTCCTGATAGGGATTTTGCTTCTGGTTGACATAGAAATACTGCCAAGGAATCATGTAATATCTTTATATTGTAATTCATTATATATCATTATATATATAAACTGCCTTTCCTTTCTATCCTCTAAAGCAGATTATCCATGACATAAAACTCAGACCCTTTTCTTTTAAAATATATAAATTGAAGGAAATCATCTTGGTCAGCCAAAGGCAATTTTAGTAGCCCTGCTTGTTCCTTCTTAAACACGCTTCAAAATAATATAAACAATGAAAATAAAAAAGGAAAACTACATAGAAACTATGCCTTTAGCATAATGTGAAGACAGAGAATGCCTAGAATTCAAAATAACCCAGAGTAACGAGAAAAATCACAAAATCCCAGGGCACAATCACTAATGCATTAACAAACACCCACCTCACCATATGACTTTGTGGTAAGCAAAAGCAAACAATAAGTGTGGCCTAGAGACAGAGAACTGTGATTAAGGAACCAAAGTCTGATATTAAAATTCAGGCAGAAAGATAATGTTCCAACTAAATTTGAAAATTCTAAAATACAAGTATCTGGGTAAAAATAGAGACTATGTAGAATACGCTTTAAGATAGGTGTCATTTAAAAGAACAGGCATGATATAAGGGCAGGAATAACTTAAAACGCATGAGTAAAACAAAAGGGATATCTTAGAGACGTAGGTTCTGGAAGAGAAATAAAATGAAAAGCAACTTTTACAAATTCAGGTGTAAAGGGGAAAGAATAAAAGGAGTGGGGGGGACTATAGTTCTGAAAGACAAAAGCAAACCATGTAATCAGAGCACTCAAAACTCCTACTCCTTCATGACAAGGAAAAAGATCCTGCCAAATAACTTGGACTTCAGTATGCTGACAGAAGTTTGTGCCATTAAACTAGAAATATTATAATCCCCAAGCCATAAAATGAATAAGAAAAAGATTCCATACATACCAGTTGAAAAAAATGTTCTGCTTCTAAAAACAAAACAAAACCATGAACCAGAAAATAACTGTTAATACTCAAAAGAGAATCAAATATATTCAAACAAGTATGTTAGGGTATTAAAGACAACTAGAAATCTGAAATCCAGAAACAAAGAAATGTAAAAACAAAACAAACAAACAAAAAAAGGAAGAAAAATGGGGAGAGTTAATTGAACTCAAGAGGAAAAACACAATTATCACAGAAGTGGAAAATTACATAAATGAAAGGCAGGAAAGCAATAATTAGGAGAAAGAGAATGACAAAGAAGAAAAGTTCAAAAGAAAGTAATAAAAATGGAAAACAAGTAAAGAATTATATAATCTTAAAACAGACTTAACATGTAAAACTAATCCAAGAAATTAGGTTTCAGAAAAAGAAAGTGTGAATGTTGAAAGGGCTCAGTGAGTATCTGGCAGTGAAGGGAGGGGAGGAGAACAATAAACGTGGAGAAAAACTGACCTCCCTGCTTCTGAGACAAAATATAACTGGAAGACAGAGTTTGGGATGAAGGGGAGCAATAGCTTTATTGCTTTTTCAGGCAAAGAAGGCTGCAGCTGGCTATGGCCTTCAATGACTACAAGCCCTGCTAGAAGAAAGAATGAGGGGTTTTATAATGAGATACAGGATCTAGACAGTTCCGACAGAAGTTGTGTTTGTGTGGCCAGCCTCTTTTGTCCTGTCTTTAAAGTGGTACAGGGCTCCAGCAACAAAAGGTTTAGAAGGGAGGAGGAGATGTTTGCAGAAGAGAGAAAAAAATGTTCCTTTAAAATCAAGGTTCACTGAAGCATTAGTGCAGCCATTTTGATTTTTGTTCAACCTTATGCTTTTAAGTTGTCTCAGGAGTAACCAAATAAAATACACAGATTTCAAAAGTAAAGGTAAAGTCTTCAAGACAAAAGGATCAAACTTCAAAGGAAACAAGCATCTTATTCTTCAAAACCAGTGTATAAAACAGGGTAACAATGAAATATATTTTTAACTTTTTTAATTCAATGAATAAAGTTGAAGAGTTTTACGACTAGCCATGATTTCATTAAATCACAAAGGCTATAGGGAAAATCTTTTTAACATAAACTTAAGGAATTCTGCATTCATCAGCTCTTCTTAAAGAATGTATTAGAAGATGACCTTCTTCCAACAAAATGTTGCCTGAAAAACTTGAGCAAAAATTCCTAATGGTGAATATTTTATTTTGTTTAAAGATTTTTTTTTTTTTTAATGGAGAGAATGTGGGGGGAGGGACAGAGGGACAGAGAGAATCTCATGCAGATTCCCCACTGAGTATGATGCCTAATGCAGGGCCAGATCTCACACTTTTGAGTTCATGCCATGAGCCAAAATCAAGTATTAGATGCTTAACCAACCAAGTCACCCAGGCACCCCCTAATGATGAGTATTTTTAAAAGGCTAAATATATAAGACCCTCCCAAAAAAGAAAGAGACAAGATGGGGAAATAATTTGAACTAATATCTGATAAAATAAAAATATAACAACAAAGTAGGAGGAGAAGGGAGAGAGAAACTGAAAATTTAAATTCTTTGTATTGACAATAGGTTGGCATTAAATATTATGAATGAATATAATAAATCAGTGAAAGGCTAATTAAGGAGAGGACTAAGTATAACGGAACTATGTGAGTACAACTGTAGACATTACAATAAAATGATAAAACTTCCCAAAAAATTACAAACTTTTCCTAAAATTGCAAAATGTATTTTTTAAGATTTATTTACTTTATTTTACTTATTTTTAGAAGCTTTTGTTTATTTATTTGACAGAAAGAGACACAGCGAGAAAGGGAACATAAGCAGAGGGGGTGGGAGAGGGTGAAGTAGGTTTCCCACAGAGCAGGGAGCCCAATGTAGGGCTCAATCCCAGGACCCTGGGATCATGACCTGAGCTGAAGGCAGACACTTAATGACTAAGCAACCCAGCTGCCCCTAGATTGATCTATTTTAGAGAGGGACAGAGAGAGAGCATATGTGTGAATTTGTGAGGGGAGGGACAAAGGGAGAAAATTTTCAAGCAGACTCCCCACTGAGCATGGAGCCCCATGAGGGCTCTCACAACCCATAAGATCATGACGTGAGCTGAAACCAAGGACCAGACATTTAACTAACTGAGCTACCCAGGTGCCCTGCAAAAAGTATTTTATAGAGAAAATAACAGCTTATAAAGCAAAATATACATTAATACAAAAACTGTGACTTAGATTATAGTGATATGAGTCATATAACTAAATATGAATGACTTTAATTCATGTGATAAATATCTTTTCAATTTGGCTCACAAATGAAAACCTAACTGTGCTCTCACTTGAGAGACACCTGAAACTGGAAAAAAAAAAAAAAAATATATATATATATATACACCATACCGAAAATGAAAACAAAACAAAGAAAAAACATAAAGGTGAAAATAAAGCTGGAGAAAAGTATATCATATAAAAAGAACCAAAGAAAGAAATTAGGAGTAATATCAACATAGCATTTAAACCGCAAACATTAATCCTGACAAAGAACACTTTCTAATGTTAAAAGCCACATGTCACAATGAATTCACAATGTATACCTAATACATATGGCAGTTTATGTACCAATAACATAGTAAATTAGGTTTCACACAAAAACTATAGAGGATGCAAAGATAAATATGAATAGAAACACACTAATAATAAGATATTTAAATATGTGACCCAAATGCAAAGAAAGCAGATGAAATGGACAAGTAAGTAAGGACATAAAATACCTAAACACAATACAAAAAGGTGGACCCATTGATATTTCAAACTCTACCTCTTGATAAAAGAAAATACAACTTTTTTTCAAGTATCCAAGAAATATTTACAACAAGTTCTTTAAGGTAACAAACATTAATTCTCATAAGGTAGAAATATTACATTTTTTCATCAAATAGCAAAAAGGAAACCATAGAAATTACCAAGAAAAAACAACAAACAAAAACAAAACAAAACAAAAGACCCTTTCAGCAAAGCAGAAAAGAATATCCAACAGGAAAAAAGAAAAAAAAAAAAAAAAGCAGTCTCTTCAACAATTGGTGCTGGAAAATCTAGACCACTTTCTTCCACCATACACAGAAATAAATTCAAAATGTATGAGAGACCTAAATGTGAGACAGGAAACCATCAAAACCCCAGAGGAGAACACAGGCAACAACTTCTCTGACCTTGGCCATAGCAAGTTCTTACTAGATACATCTCCAGAGGCAAGCAAATATGAACTATTGGTACTTCATCAAGAGAAAAGCTTCTGTACATGAAGGAAACAACAAAACTAAAAGGCAGCCTATGGAATGGGAGAAGATATTTGAAATGATCTATCTGATAGAGGATTAGTATCCGAAATTTATTAAAAAAAAAAAAAAAACAAACTTACCAAATCAACACCCTAAATAAAAATAATCCAGTTAAGAATGGGTAAGAGACATGGAAAGACATTTTTCTTTTTTTTTCTTTCTTTTTTTTTTTTTTTTTTCTCCAAGAAGACATACAGATGGCTAAGAGACACATGAAAATATACTCAACATCACACATCATCAGGGAAATGGAAATCAAAACCATGATAAGATACCATCTCACACCTGTCAGAAGGGCTAAAATTAACAACACAAGAAACAAGTTTTGATGATGGTTCAGAGAAAGGAGAACGCTTTGCACTGTTGGTGTGGATGCAAACTGGTGTAGCCACTTTGGGAAACAGTCTGGAGATGCCTCAAAAGGTAAAAATAGAACTACCCTATGATCCAGAAATTGCACTACTAGATATTTACCCAAATGATATAAAAATACTGATCTGAAGGAGCACATGCACCCCAATGTTTATAGCAGCACTACCAAAAAAACCAAATTATGGAAACAGCCCAAGTGTCCATCTACTGATGAATGGATAAAGAAATACACACACACACACACACACACACACACACACACTACTCCACCATCAAAAAGAATGATTTGCAATGATCTGGATGTAACTAGAGTGTGTTAGGATAGCAAAATAAGTCCATCAGAGAAAGACAAATACCATATGATTTCACTTGTATGTGGAATTTAAGAAACAAAACAGATGAACATATGGGAAGGGAGGAAAAGAGAGGTAGGCAAACCATAAGAAATTCTTCATGATAGAGAGCAGAGTTTCTGGAAGGGAGGTGGGGAGGGGATGGGCTAAATGGTAGATGAACACTGGATGTTATATAGAAATGATGAATCAGCAAATTCTATTCCTGAAACCAACATTACACTGTATGTTAAGTAACTAAATTTTAAATAAAAACTGAAAAAAAAAGGTCCTTCCACTCAGAACTTTTCAGACCCTTTATCAAACAGTCTTGAATAGAAGGGAAAGTATACACTGTAACCAGACTTTTTAAAAAGTTAATGACAAGGAAAACACTACACATCAGAATATGATACATTTAAATCAATAATAGATGAAAATTTATTTGTATCACTGATTTGTGATCTAATTGCTTTATGATTATTATAATAATCATAATCACTTTTTGATATTATTAAATTTGTATTACTAATCACTTCATCAGTAATCTAGAAAGGAGGAAAATAATCTTTCTGCTTAGAAAACTAAGCAAAGGAAAACAATGTGCATCTTTTCATATGGAAATTTAAGGGAGAAAAAAATAGCACAATATTATGAGAAAAACTAGATATAATTAATCAAAATTCAGAAAGTGACAGTTAATTTGTTCAGAGATAAACAGAAAACAAGTAATGCAAAGGGAGAAAATAACCACTGAAACATGCAAAATAGTCTACCAATATTGATGCCATTAGCTTATATATTCTAAAAACAAATCAAGTAAATCATGATTAACTGTTAAGAAAATACATTCTCCCCTACCACCACACGTACACAAAGCAGCAGTGGTAGGAAGGACTTATTTAACAAAGGAGTTCTAACAGATAGTCATTGGTCAGATACTGTATTCATTGTATAAATTCCAAATATTAAAAATGTAGAGGAACTTTCCAAACTTTTTATAAAGCAAGTATAATAGTGAGATATAAAATTACAGACCTATAATTCTTGTGAATATATTATATAAAAATATCAGTAAAAATAATCTAATATTCTGACTCTGGTGTTCTCATATAAAGATTGTCTGGACTGATCATCTCCAGAGAAATAAAAGTGCAAACATCAAAAGAAAGGTTTGCAAAAAGACTGTCTTTTTCTATTACTTAATTCTATATATTTTTCTTATAACTATTTGTTACAATCTTATATACTGGTTTATGGCCTAGTGATTTAAGGTTAAAGACTATTGTATTATTCATTTTAACTTATGCTATGATTATAAGAAACTCATATTATCTCTCCAGGAAAAAGTCTATCATTCATATTTTGAAACTGCTTTATAATCCTTTACTAAATTATTTTGTGAAGTTGGTTTCATAGAAACCTTTTTTTTTTAGAGTTATGGTTATTATTTATTTATTTTTTTTTTTTAATTTTAGAGAGAGAGAGAGAGCATGGTGGGGAGGGACAGGAGAGGGAGAGGGAGAATCTCAAGAAGACTCTCCCTGAGGGCAGAGCCCAACACAGGGCTCAATGTCATGACCCTGAGATTATAATCTGAACCAAAATCAAGAGTCAGTCACTTAACCAACTGAGCCATCCAGATGCCTTGATTCCATTGAAAGTCTTAAACATAGAAAACAATATACAATATGTCATTCCACTTCTTCCACATTTCTAACCTTTACTGAAAAATTAATTTGTTAGAGCTGTCCTCACAAATTTTGCCTGTCAATTAAAATGCTAATTAGTATGTAGATCTATTTATTTACAAAAGTGTCTTATGGCCTCTAGTGGTGTATTGCATACGTGCATTATGAAAAAGCAGACTTGCATTCTCCAAAACAAATCACTGAAAACAGCTGGATAAAAGGATTGAGTTTTATAAAATCACTCACCGTTTGGATTTGCCTAAGACCTTTTCTGCCTTCCTCCTATCAAATATACCTGTCAAAGAGTAGGAATTTTATTGGTCATTCAGGTTAGAAAGGTAAATCCTTACAGTAACATGAAAGAAAACAGGAGTCCAGAAAATCATAAGAATATTACATCTGTGTAAAGGGCATGTAGAAAAGGATTTCAGATATGCAAAAATAAATTAATTGTTCAGAGTTCCTCAATAACAGAGGAGCAGAAAGCTGTGTCTCCAATTTTCAGTTTCCTGTGCAGCTTGAAAATGACATCTTGATATTAAGGAGAACTGTTAATAATACTACCATTAATGATATCTACCTCCTGCTGAACACTTTTTGTCTCCCAAAGAAACTTACTCAAATTTTCTCTAATCCTAACAGCAACCCTTGTAAGCAGTCTATATTAACCTTAATAAGGGTGAAAGAGGGTAACTGTTTCCCAGGGTAACAAAGCTAATAAGGAGAACAGGTAATGTGAAAACGTAGATCTGTCTTATTTCAAAACCATTTTTTTTCATGATACTGTATCTCTTATTCTACTCATATTAATGAGCCATATGTCATAGGTGTGGGAGTTATACTTGATATATTATTTTCTTTTAGTATCTACATCTGTAGGCCCCCACCCTAATTCAACACACTGTGTACTTCCTTCCTGCCTTACCAAAACACTTTCTTTGATAACTTTGGTCTCCTTGAAATGATTAGTGCTGTTGTTTTTAGTTGGACATCTAACTCTTATTTCAGTACTCAGATGAAACATTATTTACCCAGGAAAAGACTTCCCCAATTCTCCAGAAACAAAATTTGCTCCCCTTGTACTATATAGTCATATACCCTATTTTTAGCATTTGAATGATCACAAGTATGATGAATAATTGATAATGAAGTTATATCTTTAAAATCAATATTCATTAGACCCTTAGTTAATAAAATTAGGGAAAATACGGTCTTATTCAAGGATGTAACCCTAATGCCTAACACCTATCAGGAGCTCAATAAATATTTATCAAAAAATAAACAAGATTTAGGGTTATTTGGGGTAACCACATAAAAAATAGTTGTGGTTATCTCTTGTATGCACTCGTGTGTCTCTCTTCCAAGTTTCTGCTTCATGGGACAGTTGAGAAATATTCAAAATACAGATAAAATGTTAGTGTTGAAAAGGTATTTAAAGTTCATCTAGTTCTAGGTTAAATACTTACAATTTAGCTATAATATCTATTTAAACTGTCACGTGTTCTGTGGTTAAACATCTTTAATCTCAGAAAATTTAGTGTCCAGAGGAAACCCACTTTATTTGTTATTTAAGACCATTTCACTGAATCCAGGAATAATTCAATTAAAATGCCCACTTGGGTAGCATGTCAAACTTCTATCCAACAAATTCATTACTGAATTTCTACTTTTCCAACCATAGAGAGGAAGTCCAATTAACAATTGGGAAATATTAAGAATGATGTCTGTCAACCTTTTACATAGGCATAGACAATGCAGACTCTTAGTATATACATTTACGTATAAACTCTGTGGATCTTATTGACAATTAGATGCAATTCCACCTTGTGCTTTAGGGAAAAATCAGTTTGCTAAAATATCCACTGAGGGAGATTGTTCCAACTCACTAGAATTTTATTATTTAGAGAATAATATCTAGCCCAGAACAACAAAGCTCGACGATTTTGAAATGTCACCGTTTTGAAAGAGCCATAAATTGGACTCCTCTGAGAGTACTTATATAAAGTTTGGGGTGAAAAAAAAGTGAACAGATAGTGGTACAGTAGGATAATTTCCCAGTAGTCATAATGTTATTTTTGTATTAAATATTGGAGAGATATACACACAAAAATAAAATGCTCAGAGATTCATATTTCATTTCTAGAGTCACAGTTATGTTGTAAACTTTAATATCGCCTAGTCTTTTTTTTTTTTTTTAATTCAGTCTTCTTTTGGAGCATATGTGCTTAAAGTGGAAACACTCACATAAATAGCTATGACATTAAGTGAAGGGAAATCTCTACTTTTATTCAATATGTCAGTCTCCCCTGGTCCTCAAGTATGAGAAACTAGCTATTAGGATCTCTTATATCATACTGTCAGTAAAAGTAATTTTTTGCTAAAATAATTTTAAAAATCCATGCTTCTTCACAATAACTATGTTTGCATTATAAGTTGCTTTTTCTTATGCAATTGAGCCAATTGGTCTTTCTCCACATGTCCTGTAAATGAAATGACAAAATAGTATTAAAATTTGAGCAAAGAGAAATGATTATACCTGCACATGTATGCAGTCACAACTAATTATATACCCATAACAGGTGGCGATAAATATTTTCCCACAAACATTGGCTGATGTAATAAAAATGCTCACATTTACCCACAGATTCATGTTGTTCCCCATGGTGCATTGCAATATTTGTTTTGCTGACAACAAACACTCAAGAATCTGACATTAGATCACTTTCAATTAAGTATGAAAGAGTGGCAGACAGAAGCTCAGGGGAAGATGCATTTTGACTTAATGCCAGTATAAAACACAACAGTTCTTACTCTAGAAAACAGCAGTGTCAAATAAAATTCCAGACATTTTAGAATCAAAGTTGGTGTAAAATGTTTATGATATACTTTATATTGGAGTATCATTATTTCTTTTCTGGTGGTTTCATTCAGTTTTACCCAGAGTAGGAAAATAAGGCTATTGATTTGGGTCCCTCCAAATTTGTTACTGTTAACAAAATATTGACTTTGCAACTAAGCTGAATACTTTTTAAAAAATATTTAACAGAATGAAAGGGAGTACCTGATATAGATTAAACATGCACTAAGAAATCACTACAATGGTGGTAAAAGTAAATAAGTAATTCTATGAGATGGAGCTAAGAGATCAAACATACTGAATCATTTCATAGAACACATTATAGATTAAGTAAATTGGCAAGCAAGTATGTACACAGTTGTGTTCTATTTGAATACCTTAGGTCCTAAATGGGCAAAGTTCTCAGGGATTTGATTCTTTATATCTGTGCTTGACCATTCTATTAGAGACTTCAAATGGCAATATCTGACTGATTCTTTGAAACCACTTTTGGCACACAGGATCAGATGAGAGTTTAGTTAAGTATCTGGTATATAGGTAACTGTGTCAGCAAAACAAGCCACATCTACTATCTGAAACTATTCATACATCAAATGGAAATGCATGAGTTTTCATTTTATAAAGTTTATTTCTCAAGGCCAAGATCAATGCACAATAGAGGACAGAGTGGGAAAGTTAGTACCAGTGTTGGTGGTAGTTTAATAGTTCAAAGAGGAAAAGGATTTTTTCCATTTCAGCACTTTTGCCCTAGCTCCCATCGTAAATCCACTATTTCATATTTCAGAAATTATATTGATATTAATTTCTTCACCCATTCACTGAGGTGTAGGCAGAATGAATATATGCTACCTAAACTATTCTAAGCTACAATTTACCTAAGCTACAATTTACCAGGTTTTTCAACTCCTTTACTCTTTCAGCATACCCATTATCAATTAAAATTGAATGTTCTCTTTTTCTATTATTCTGAATACATTACAGCCTTCTTACCTTTTCATAAGATGTTATTTAATTGTAAATAAGGACCACAATCTTCATCCTTTTCTTTTCAAGTTACTGAAAATATCCTGCATTTATCTTAAACAAGGTTTCAGAAAAACTATCTTAGTCACGATGCTCCAGTGTATGTACTCAGCATATAAACCCTCATGGTTTCTGGAAAAAAAATGAAGCTGCTTTATATCTATTTAAGATTGTCCTATATTGTATGTAAAGTAAATGCATGATGAAATTGCATTTAGGAGTAAAAATAAAATCAGTCTCCTTTTGATTTTGTTTTGAACTTGTATTTACTCACCACAGTATAATCACTCAATTAAATTATTGTTAATTATAATGACAACCAGTCATTATATTGAGTTACCAACATGTTTACCAATTGTTCTATTCACCCTTACTGATTATTATCCATCCTTTTCTTCTGGAATTAATTTCCCTCTTATTGCAGGACATTATTAGTGTTTTTAAAATTCCCTTAAATAATGAGCTATGATCAATTCTGTGTTTAATGTGTCATTTTACTCTCAGTCTTGAATGATCTTTTAGCAGAATATATAATTCTAGTTTGACAGTTGTTTACCCTCAACACATTGACGGTATTACTTAATTTTATGGATGCTATTGAGTGTGATGAGAAGTATAATATTTAAAGAACTGTTATTACTTTGGTGTAATATATTCTTTATTAATTGCTATTATTAAGATTTATTTATATTCTTTAGAAACTAAAAAACACTGTGTATGGAATTGTTCTTACTATTCCAATTCATTACTTGGTGTATTCCTTCACTATATGGGTTCATGCTTGTCTTCCAATCTAGGACCTTCCCAACCATTATCTCTTTTAATACTCCCATACCTATGTTATATGTAAGTAACCTAAAAGAATGGACAATTAAATATGTTTATTTAGAGAACCTTGAGTTAAGTAGTGACATACATTTAAGTAGATCCAAACTCCCAAATATATTTTGTGATAGTAAATAAAGTTCTAAATTAAACTAGAATATGGAGACAGTTATAATAAGGTAGAAAACAACATATCAGAAAGGAATTAGCGAAAGCTAAAAGAATGAACAATCAGAAGAATACATATAACAGGAAAATATGAGAACAGAATTTAATGGCAAATATTACATGTTAATATAATTATTACACTGCCTACAGAACAAAAATGATACAGTATAGCATTGTGCACAGATCAGTAAGGAACCCATGGGGGAATTATCCTGACTTTTTTTTTTTTTTAAGGTTTTTTATTTATTTATTTGACAGACAAAGAACACAGGTAGGCAGAGAGGCAGGCAGAGAGAGAGTGGGTGAAGCAGGCTCCCTGCTGAGCAGAGAGCCCGATGCGGGGCTCAATCCCAGGACGCTGGGATCATGACCTGAGCCGAAGGCAGAGGCTTAAACCACTGAGCCACCCAGGCGCCCCTTATCCTGACTTCTTTAGAAGTAGACCAAAAACTGAGGGCTGCTGGAGGGGAGGTGGAGAGGGTGATAGGGTAACAGGGTGATGGACATTAAGAAGGGCATGTGATGTAATGAGTACTGGGTACTATGTAAGACTGAAGAATCACTGACCTCTACCTCTGAAACTAATAATATATTATATGTTAATTGAATTTAAATTTAAAAATAAATAAAGTGCGGGGGGCAGGAGGGAAACCCCACTCTATCCCCCTCCCCCTCAAAAAAAGAAGTAGACCATGGCTTTCCAAAAGAGGAACCATGATGTCAGAAGGGAAATATAAAGTCTGATATTAGCCTAAATGCTGAAAAATTATATGATATTAATACAATTCACCAACAGGTTAACTGGTCAATTACTATTAAAGTTAAGAGAAAAGCCAAATAAATAGTGGGAAGGTAAATTTTAGAAAGCAAGATTTGCAGACTTGGAAAATAAGAAACAAATAATGTAGAATTTTGGATAAAATTGATAGTTCCTCCTAGATATCAATTAAAACAGAAACCTTACAGGCTTTCACATCCAGGTAACACAAATTTTACCTATTGGTAAGACCCAATGAGAATATCTGCTTGGTTCTGTGGACATACCTGAGTAAGGAAAAGAGTAGAGACCACTAAATGTTAGAATCTAATAAGATTCCGGGGTCTTTAGGCAGAACCAAATATAAATCTGGCTTCATGAATAAGATGGATTACCATGTATTAAAATTTTCCTGAGTCATGTATTCATGCTTTTTAAAAAATGGAAAGTGGCAAGTATGTTATCAACTAGTTAGTTTAAATAAAACAAACTTTTTTTCTTTTTCTTTTTCTTTCTTTCTTCTTTTTTTTTTTTTTAAGATTTTATATATTTGACAGAAGAGAGAGAGAGAGCTCAAGCAGGGGGAGTGGCAGACAGAGGGAGAGGGAGAGACAGGTTCCCAGCTGAGCAAGAAGCTAGATGTGGGGCTTGATCCCAGGACCCTGGGATCATGACCGGAGCTAAAGACAGATGCTTAACCAACTCAGCCACCCAGGCACCCCAAAACTGAGAATTTTCTTTTATAATTATAATTATCTTTCCTTATCTTTTATGAAATATTTTGATATAAGCTTTAGACAAATGATACTGTATATTGTGAGAAAGGTAGACTCTATTTGAATATATAGAGTAGCTATGACATAAAAGGCTAACACAAGGATAAATGGTGAAATACTAACAGCTTCTCCTCTGAGTTTAGGAAGAAGAAAAAGCATGTCTGCTTTCACCAATTCTATTCAACCTTACAGTGCAAGTTCCAACTGGTACTATAAAGGGAGGAAAATAAAATGTATACATATTGGAAAGGAAAAATTAACTTTATTCCCAGATGGCATGTTTGTATGTGGAGTAAATGTAAAAGAATCCAGGAAAAAATAATTACAAATAATACATTTATCACTACTATATATAATTCAATATATAAAATTCAATTATATTTCCATATCCTGGGAACCAATAATTAAATAATAAAATATTCCTTACAACACCATTACAAATTTTATCAGAGTTACAAAATTACAAAATTTATCAGTGTATTTTAGTTCTAAAATTTTAGTTCTAAAATTTATTTTAGTTCTAAAATTTGTTTTAGTTCTAAAATTTATTTTAGTTCTAAAATTTACTTTATCAGAGGAAATAATATAATATATATATTATATATGTACATATATATGCATATATACACTTCTGTACTTCAAACTATGGAACATTGAAAAGGTAACCTACTGAATGGAAGAATATTTTGCAAATGACATATCTGATGAAGGGTTAGTGTCCAAAATATAGAAAGAACTGATATATCTCAACACCCAAAAAACAAATATTCTAACTAAAAATAGGCAGAAATCATGAACAAACAATTCTCCAAAGAAGACATACAGATAACCAATAGACACATGAAAAGATGTTCAACATCACTCATCACCAGGGTGCACTCTACTACTTATTTAACCAAAGAATACAAGAGCACTTATTCAAAAAGATATATGCACCCTATTGTTTATAGCAGCATTATTTAAAACAACCAAATTATGGAAGGAGCCCAAGTGTCCACTGATTATTGAATGGATAAAGAAGTAAAATATATTTATATATAATGGAATATTATTCATCCATAGAAAAGAATGGAATCTTGCCATTTGCAACAGTATGCATGTAGCTAAAGAGTATAATGTTAAGTGAAATAAGCCAGTGAGAAAAAGACAAATACCATATAATGTCACTCCTATGTGGAATTTAAGAAACAAAACAAAGGAACAAAGTGGGGGGGGGAAGAGTCAAACCAAGAAACAGACTCTTAACTAGAGAGAACAAAGTGATGGTTATCAGAGGAGAGATAGGTAAGGGGATGGGGGAAAGTAGAGGATGGGGATTAAAGGGTACATTTACCATGATTTAAAAAAAAAAAAGAACAAAACTATAGAACATTGTTGAAATAATAAAGATTAAGCTGGAGAGTTTAAACTATGTCCATGAATTGACAGATACAAAATTATTATACTTTTTTCCAAAACTCTTCTAAAATTTACTATAATCCCATTCCAAGTGTTGGCAGACTTTGAGAATGCCAAACTAAATATCAAATACTAAGATATAATAATTATGTCAGGATGGTCATTAGTACAAGGAGAGAAAATAAATTATTCAGACAGATTTGTGTCAAGAAATAGAACCACAGACCTGATTTTCAACAGACACCATTTAAATATGATGAAGTTTTTTTTTTTCCCCCTTAAAATGATGCTGGATCACATATATTCACATGAAAAAAAAAATGAACTTGTCCTTCGATCACATTATACTAAGAAAACTGAAAACCTGTATGTGGAAACTAAAACAAATAAGCTTCCAGAATAACTCACAAGAAAATACTCTATGATCTTGTGGTAGGCAATAATTTCTTACACTCAACACAAAAAAAGTACTAACCATAAAAGAAAAAAAATTATTAAGTTAAAAGAAAAAAAAGTTTGGTCATTAAAATATAACACTAATGAAGTGAGTAGCAAAGCTACAGACAGAAGGTAATATAGACGTAATAAGAATGGAAAGATGACAGAATAAATGAATGGATAGAAACCTATGCTGAGATATAAATTCATAACTGTGATATGTTATATAAATGAATATATGTTACATATATACTAAAGAACACATATATGGGATAAAGAATAATAAAAGCACTAATAAATTTCTCAGACTTTCAAAGGAATAACAGAAAGATAAACAAAAGCAAAACAACATTAATAGATCGAATAGACCAATGAGACTATCCAAATAGTAAATAATATATGAAATACATCATTTATTTTTCAAAAAAATTAAATTAAACCACTAAGTTTCCGGCGGAAGAGCCAAAAGGAAATACCAAATGTTGATAAATTGGAGGATATCTATCATACATTGCTGAAGGGAGTGTAAATTGAAACTGTTCCTTTTGAAAATTGTTTGGCAATATGCACTAAACCAAAATATTTTTCTAGCCTGTGAGTCAGTTTCCAATTCTAGGAATAGATGAAGGAAAAAAAATATATATATATACACCCCAATATACAAAAAGATATATATAAACATGTGTGTACAAGTTTATCATTTTTCTTAAAATACAATTGATACAGCACTCTATTAGTTTTGAGTGTACATTATAATATTTGATGTTTGTATAGAAAAATTATCACTGTAAGTTTGTATAGAAAAAATATCACTACAAGTCTTGTTTGTTTACAGAGAAAGAATACAAGTACACATAGTAGCAGACAGAGAGAGGGAGAAGCAGGCTCCCTGCTGAGCGGAGAGCAGGATATGAGGCTCCACCCAGGGATCATGACCCTGGACTGAGCCACACAGGCACCTCCACAGTAAGTCTAGTTAACATTTGTCATCATATGTTGTTATAATTTTTTTGTTGTGTTAAGAATTTTTAAGACCTACTCTTAACAGTTTTCAAATGGGCAATATGATATTTAACAGTAGTCACCAAGCTGTGCATTACATCCCCCAAACTTTCTTATTTTGTAACTAGAAATTTGTTCCTTTCTACCTGCTTCACACATTTCACCCAACCGCCAATGCAACTACCAATCTGTTCTCTGTATTTAAGAACACGTGTTTGTTTTTATTTTGTTTTTTAATATCCACACATGAGTAAGATCATATGCTATGTGTTTTTCTCTATCTGACTGACTTCACTTAAAATCTCCTCAAGGAGATACAATCTCCTCCTCCATCCATGTTGTCTGAAATGCCAAGATTTCAGTCTTTTTTATGGTGGAGAAGTATTTCAGTGTGTATGTATATATATGTATATACCAAAATTTCTTTATTCATGCATCAAGGGACACTTAGAATGTTTCATGTCTTGGCTAAGCTAAGCAATGCTGATATAAACATGGGGGTCCATATATCTTCTTGAGTTTGCTTTTATTTTATTTTATTTATTTATTTATTTATTTGGTTAAATACTCAAAAGTAGAATGGCTGGATCAAAAGGTAGTTGTATTTTGAATTTTGTGAGACATTTCCATATTCTTTTCCATAACAGCAGCACCAATTTTCTTTTCTAACGGTAAACAAGGTTTCCCCTTTCACCACAGGCTCACCCACACCTGTTATTTCCTTTTTAATGGTAGCCATTGTAAGAAGGTGTGGTGAAATATCTCATTGTGGTTTTTGTTTGCAATTCTCTGAGTATTAGTGTTGTTGAGCATCTGTTCATGTATTGTCTATTTGTATGTCTTCTTTGTAAATCTTCTTTGTTAAAATGTCTATGCAGATTCTCTTCCCATTTTAAAATTTCTGTTGAGTTGTATTTTTTCTGTATATATTTTGGATATTAACCCCTTATTGGACATGATTTGCAAGTATTTTCTTCCATTCAGTAGCCTGTCTTTTCACTTTGTTGATGTTGTCCTTTGCTATGCAGTAATTTTTGGATTTGATGTAGTCTCAGTTTTGTTTTTCTTGCCTTTGCTTTTGGTGTGAAAGCCAAAACCCATCACCAAGGGCAATGCCAAAGAGCTTATTGCCTATATTTTCTTCTAGAAGTTTTGTGCTTTCAGATCTTATATTCAAGTCTAATTAATTTTGAGTTAATTTTTGTGTATGATGTAACATAGTGGATAAATTTCACTCTTTTGCATGTGGCTGTCCAGTTTTCCCATTTTAACATTCGTTTTATAATCTGTATGAAATATCTTTCTGTTTATTTGTAACCTCTTTAATTTTTGTTTGTTAATGCCTTATAGTTTTCCGTGTATGGGTCTTTCACATCCTTTGTTAAATATATTTCTAGCTCTTTTGTTCATTTCGATGCAATTGCAAATGGGATAGTTTTCTTAATTTCTCTTTCCGATTGCTATTTGTGTATATAAATGCAACAGATTTTTATATATTGATTTCATTTCCTGCAATTTTAGTAAACTCAGTGGTTAGCTCTAATAGTTTTTGGATAGTCTTGGAGCTTTCTCTATATATCAACATATCACCGATAAATACTGACAGTTTTACTTCTTCTGTTTTTTTTTTTTTTTTTTTTCCCACCCCAATCTGAATGCCTTCTATTTCTTTGTCTTGATGTCTTAGCCCCTGCCTCATTGCGTGGGCTTGGCCCTCTAATACCATGTTGAATACAAGTAATTAGAATGGGCATCTTTATCTTAATCCTAATCTTAGAGGAAAACAGTTCAGTTTTTCACCATTGTGTATGATGTTATCTGTGGATTTTTTATGTATGGCCTTAATTATCTTGAAGTGCTTTCTCTCTGTACCCATTTTATTGAGAGTTGTTATCAAAAAAAGATGTTGAGCTTTGTCAAATGATTTTTATGCATCTATTGAGATTATTATATAATTTTTTTATCCTTTATTTGTTAATGTGGTGTATCACCTTGATTGATATGTCAATACCGAACCATCCTTGCATCTCTGGAATAAGATCCGCTTCATCATACCATATAATACTCTTAATATATTATTGAATTGATTTTGCTAATGTTTTGTTGAGGATTCTTGCATGTATGTTCATCATTGATATTCATCTATAATTTTCTTTTGTTATGGAGTCCTTGTTTGGTTTCGGTTTCAGGATAATGCTGACTTCATAAAATGAGGTTGAAAGTATGCTATATTTTGGAAGACATTGAGAAGGACTGGTATAAATTTTACTCTGAATCTTTACTAGAATTTACCAATAAAGACTTCTGGTCCTGGGGCTCCTGGGTGGCTCAGTGGGTTAAGCCTCTGCCTTCTGCTTGGGCCATGATCTCAGGGTCCTGGGATCGAGGCCCGCATCAGGCTCTCTGCTCAGCGGGGAGCCTGCTTCCTCTCCTTTCTCTCTGCCTGCCTCTCTGCCTGCTTGTGATCTCCGTCTATCAAATAAATAAAATCTAAAAAAAAAAAAAAGACTTCTGGTCCTGATTTTTGTTTGTTGGAAGGTTGTGATTAGTAATTCAATCTCTTTACCAATAATCAGTCTGAATATATATATATATATATATATATATATATATATATATGCACACATATATATATCTCCATTTATTCATCTGGTCTAACATACCATTTAAAGCCAATGTTTCTTATTGATTTTTGGTCTGAGTGACCTAGCCAGTGATGTAAGTACAGTATTAAAGTCCCCTACTATTACTGTGTTGTGTCTTTTACTTCCTTTAGGTCTGTGAATATTTGCTTTATGTATCTAGGTTTCCCTACATTGGATGCATAAATAGTTACAAATATTATATCATCTTGTTGGATTGATTCCTTTATCATTATGTAATGTCCCTCGTTGTCTTTTAATTACTATCTTTGTATTAAAATCTACTTTGTCTACTATGAATATAGCTATCCAAACTTTTTCTTCATTTCCATTTGCATAAAATATCTTATTTCATGCCTTCACTTCTGGTCTGTATGTGTACTTACTTCTGAATATATATATATATATATATTCAGATCAGTCTGTCTTTTAAATTGCAAATTTAGCCCATGAAGATTTAAAGTAATAATGAACATATATGTACTTGTCATTTTATTGTTTTCTGGCTGTTTTGTAGATCCTTTCCTGTTTTTTGTAGTTCCATTCTTTTTTTCTTGTTCTTTTCCTTTCTGTTTTGGTAACTTTCTTTAGTTGCATGCTTAGATTCCTTTTTCTTTTCTTTTCTTTTTTCTTATCTTTTGTATATCTGCTATAGGCTTTTGCTTTGTGACTATCATGTAACATATAACATATATGTTGATTACATATAACTTATAGAGCTTACATATAACTAATATTTATAGCAGCCTATTTTAAGTCAATGAGTTGGAATACATTCTAAAGTCTACATTTTTACTCTCCCTGTTACCATTTTCTCTCTCTCTTTTTTTAATATATATATATATTTATTTCAGAGAGAAAGAGAGAGAGCATGCCCTCAAGTGGGCGGGGAGGGCATGCTGATGCTGATAGGCTCAATGTGGGGTTCAATCCCAGGACCCTGAGATCATGACCTGAGCCAAAATCAACTGCTGGCTGCCCAAATGACTGAGCCAGGTACCCCACCATTTTTTTTGTTTTTGATGTCACATTTTGTATATTTTATCTTATATATCCCCTTATTAATTATGATAGTTATATTATTTTTATATTTACAATTAAACTTCATATTAGTTTTATAAGTGATTAATGCAGTATCTTTACTATATATTTATCTTTTACCAGTAAGATTTATACATTTTTGTGTTCCTGTTACTAATTACTGGCCTTCTTTTTAGTTTAAAGGAGTCTCTCTAACATTTTTGTAAGGCTGCCTTAGTGTTACTGAACTTCTAACAACTTTTGCTTGTCTGGAAATCTTTTTTCATTCAACTCTAAATTATAATTTTGCTGGGTAGAATATTATTTGGAAGGTTTTTTGTTTTGTTTTGTTTTTTGTTTTTGTTTTTGTTTTTCTTTCAACCCCTTGAAAATATTGTGTCATTCCCTCTGGTCAGCAAAGTTTCTGCTAAAAAATATGCTGATAGACTTGTGGCGGTTCACTTGTCCATAACAAGTGGTTTTCTCTTTCTGCTTTTAAGATGCCCTCCTTGTCTTTAACCTTTGATATTTTAATTATAATGCGTTATGGTGTGTGTCTCTTGGGGTTATTTGTAACTCTCTGGGCTTCCTGGATTTGAATGTGTTCTTCAAGTTATGTGAATTCCTAGCCATTATTTCTTCAATCAAGTTTTCTGCTCCTTTTACTTTCTTTTTTTCCTATTTAGACTGTTTAAATATATATATTTAAAATTTCATAAAACACAAAATAAAATAATATATATTTAATTAATATACTTGGATATTCAATAAATTATGACAGTTTTCTCACTCCCAAAGTGGAAGACATTGGAGCAACAAAACTTTTGTTCATTGCTGCTAGGTATACAAAATCTAGAGCAATGATTCTCAAAATCAACAGGCAGTTATTGGATAAATGGCAGAACAGGAGGACTCTTAGCTCACCCTATCCCACATTTTCAGTTAGATAACATCTACAACCTATTCTATAAAACAGAGAGCAATCTGAAGACTGGCATGAAAACAACAAAAACAAAACCCCACCGACTAAATATGGAGAAAATACTACAACAAAAGGTTAGAAAGGTCAGAAAGGTCAGAAAGGTGGCCATAGGAGGGAGGGAGCTGCACATGCAGAGAGGGAAGAGAAATGGGCCCTCACACCAGGGCGTTCACATGGGAAGACTAATCTCCATAACATTTGATTTTAAAAACTAAGGGGCTGAATTCTATAAGTTTGTAAAACCAGTGGGACTTGGAGCCTGGAGCTTTCAAAGTTAGCTGACTCAGCACTAGACAAACCAGGAGGGTGAGTAATAGCTGGGTCAACAGAAACAGCAACCTGCATGTAGACACAACATAAAAATAACAATTTACACAACACCAGGTACAAATGGAAAATAGATCTGTTCATTATGATTTTAGAGTGTGCTGTGGGTCTTCTCTAAAAACGAGGGAACTGGTATCATTTTCCTCTTCTGTTCCCCAACATAAAGACGGAGACATCAATGGGAATCAGGGGTGAACAGACACTTGCTGCATAAAACATTAGTAATGAGCCATGCTTATGAGATCTTCTGAGGGCTCACCCACTCCAAGCCTCCTACCCTGTGGCCTGGGCTCAGGGCAGATTTCGTTAAAGCTACATGTGCTCCTTGTCCATTCTCTACCCAGCCACTGGATACTGCACACATTCACTGCACTGAGCCCACAGGTGCTGTGGGGCGCCTGTCCAGCTGTGCCCATAGTTGTCTCATGCACCATGTCCAGCCATCATACACTATGGCCCAGACTTGTGCCCTAGCTGCCACAGTGTTTCAGGGAATATGGCAAGTTCCCCAGTGGGCATGCCCTGCTCAGAGCTGGCCTGACTAGACCCCAATAACAATACAGAGAGCAAACATAGCCCAAAATAACCAGACAGTCTATGCAGATGACTACACTGTAAGGAAAAGTGACTCAGACACAACAGCCTGGCATAAGGAACACACATGCTCTCCTGAAGTGCTGAGTTCTGAAATGGGGCAGAGTACTAAAGGGCACTCAAGAACCTCTTCTTCATAAAGTCACTATTTTTAAAAGCAGAAGACACAACTGGCTTCCTTAACATACAGAAACAGATACAGAGAGGCAGGCAAAATAAGGAGATAGAGAAATTTATCCCACATGGGAGAATAGGAGAAGGCCACAGCCAGACATCTAAGCAAAACAGACATAAGTAACATGCCTGATAAAGAATTTAAAGCAATGATCATAAAGATACTCACTGAACTTGCGAAAAAGAGGAGACATGAGTGAAAGGAAACCTTAACACAGAGGTAAGGAATAACTTAACAGAGATAAAGGGCCCAAAAACAAAATGAGAAACTTGTTTGATGGAACAAATTGATGGAAGAAGCAGAGGAATAAATTAGTGACCTAGAAGACAGAGAGATGGAAATTAATCAAGTTAAACAAAAGAGAGAAAAGAAGAATAGAGCAAAAGGAGAATAGACTTTGAAAACTTAGTGACTCCATCAAAAATAGTATTCTTATTTATAGGAGTTCCAGAAGAATAGTGAAAAGGGGGCATAAAATTTGTTTGAAGAGATAATAGCGGAAAACTTCCCTGATCTGCAGAAGAAAACAGTTATCCAGATCCAGGAGGCACAGAGAGCCCACAACATACAAGAGAAAACCCTTAAGGCTAGCAAGAGATTTTTCAGCAGAGACTTTCCAAAGCAGAAGGGAGTAGTATGATATATCCAAAGTGCCAAATGAGAAAAAATATACAACTAAGAATCTTCTCTCCAACAAAGCTATTGTTCTGAAGAGGAGAGAGAAAGAGTTTCCCAAACAAGGGCGGTTCATTGTTTAAGCATCTGACTCTTGGTTTCAGCCTAGATCATGATCTCTGGGTCATGAGATCAAGCCCTGCATTGGGCTCCATACTCAGCACAGTTTGCTTGAAATTCTTTCCATCATCCTCTCACTCTTCCTTTTCATTTCCCCCTGCTCACTCTCTCTGTCTCTCAAAGAAATGAATAAATTAAATCTAAAAAAAAAAAAAAAAAAAAAGTTTCCCAAAGAAAAACTAAAGGAGTTCATGATCCTAAATCAGCTCTAAAGAAACATCAAAAGCGACACTTTGAGTGGAAAGGAGAGACAAAAATTGACAGCATAGAGGTAGGAAACACAAAAGCAGTAAAAAATAAATATTTATCTAAAAATTGAGTCAAGGAACTAACAAAAAAAGGACATAAAATATAGGAACATATACTTAAAACATGGGGAGGAGAGGAAAAAAGAATGGATTCAAACTTAAATGACCAACTACTTAATAGTCACCACTATATTCAGGAGAGATTATAAAACAAACATAATGGTAACCATATTCAAAAACCATTAATAAAGAATAAAGAGAAAGACCTCCAAACATAACACCAAAGAAAATCAGCAAAACATGAGAGAGAAAGACAATAAAGTATCAGAGAAAATCTTCAGGAACAACCACAAAATAAGCAAAAAGAAAAAGTGGCAACAAATACTTATCTATCAATAATTACTTTAGATGTAAATGGACTACATGATCCAATCAAAAGACATAGGGTATCACAGTAGGAAACAACCAAAGAAGACTCATCTATCTGCTGCCTACAAAAGACCTATTTTAGACCATGAGGATGGAGAAACAACTCCCATACAAAAGGATATCAAAAGAAAACTGGAGTAGCAAAGATTTTATCAGACAAACTAGAGTTTAAAACAAATACTGGTATGAGAGACAAAGAAGGTCACTATATAATAATAAAAGGGATAATCCAACAAGAAGATCAAGCAATTGTAAATATATATGCACCCCTCACAGGAACACCCAAATACATAAAATAGTTAATGACAAACATAAAGGAACTGATTGATAATAATACAATAGTAGGTTACTTTAACACCACACATAAATGGACAGATCATCTAAACAAAAAAAATCAACAAGGAAACAATGGCTTTGAATGACACACTAGATTAGGTGGAGTTAACAGATGTATTCAGAACATCCCATTCTAAAGCAGCAGAATACAAATACTTTTCAATTACGCACAGAACACTCTCTAGAATAGATCATATATTAGCCCACAGAACAAGCTTCAACAAATGCAAGATGATCAAAATTATAGCATGCCTATTTTCTGACCACAATGCTATGAAACTAGAAGTTAAACCCAGGAAAAAATCTGGAAGCAACACATATACATGGAGATTAAACAATATGCTACTGAACAGTGAATAGGTCAACCAGGAACTCAAAGATGAAATTTAAAAGTACATGGAAATAGGGGCACCTGGGTGGCTCAGTGGCTTAAGGCCTCTGCCTTTGGCTCAGGTCGTGATCCCAGGGTCCTGGGATCGAGTCCCCCATTGGGCTCTCTGCTCAGCAGGGAGCCTGTTTCCCTTCCTCTCTCTCTCTCTCTGCCTACCTCTCTGCCTATTTGTGTTCTCTGTCAAATAAATAAAATCTTTAAAAAAATAAAATAAAAATAAAAGTACATGGAAATAAATGAAAATGAAAACACAATGATCCAAAACCTCTGGGATGCTACAAAAGCTGTTCTAGGAGGGGAGTTCATACCAATACAAGCTTACCTCAAGAAGCAAGAAAAATGTCAAAAATCTTCAACCTAACCTTGCACCTTGGATATACGAAAAGAACAAACAAAACCTAAACAACCAGAAGGAAGGAAATATAAAAATAGAGCATAAATAAATGATATAGAAACCAAATGGACAATAGAAAAGATCAATGAAACCATGAGCTGGTTCTTTGGGAAAAAAAATCCATAAAACTAATAAACCTATAGCCAGACTTATCAAGAAAAAAAAGGGAAAAGACTCAAATAAATAAAATCATAACTGAGAAAGGAGAAGTAACAACAGACACCATAGAAATACAACAATCCTAAGATATTTTTTTAAGGTTTATTTATTTATTTGAAAGAGAGATAGTGAGCCAGTGGAGGGAGGGGCAGAGGGAGAGAATCTCAAGCAGACTCCCCACTGATCCAGGAGCCTGACACAGGAGGGGCTTTATCCCAGAACACTGAGATCATGACCTGAGCTGAAACCAAGAGTCGGATGTTTAACTGACTTAGGCAACCAAGTGCCCCTCATAGAAGAATATTATGAAAAACTGTAAGTCAACAAATTGGACAACCTAGAAAAAAATGGATAAATTCTTAGACACATAAACTACCAAAAGTGAAACAGGAAGAAAAAATAAATTTGAAGAGAGCAATAACCAGCAAAGAAATTGAATCAGTAATCAAGAATCTCCCAAAAAACGAATGTCCAGAAACAGACGGCTTCACAGATGATTTCTACCAAATGTTTAAAGAGTTAGTAGCTATTCTTCTCAAGCTATTCCAAAAATAGAAAAGGAAGGAAAACTTCCACATTCATTCTATGAGGCCGGGATTACCCTGATAACAAAACCAGATAAAGACATCACAAAGGAAGAGAACTACCAGCCAGTATCTCTGATAAACATAGATGCAAAAGTTCTTAACAAAATACTAAAAAAAATGAATCTAACAATACATTAAAAAATCATTCCCCATGATCAAGTAGGATTTATTCTTGGATTCCAAGTGTGGTTTAGTATTTGCAAATCAATCTGTGTGTTACATCACATCCATGAGAAAGGATCAAAACTATATGATCACTTCAATAGACACAGATAAATCATTTGACAAACTCTAACATTTACTCAGAATAAAAGCTCTCAAAAAAGTAGGGTTAGAGGGAACATACCTCACCCTGATAAAGCTTATTCCCTGAGATCAGGAACAAGACAAGGATGTCCACTTTCACCACTTTTATTCAACACAGTACTGGAAGTGCTAACCATAGCAGTCAGGCATGCATATACATACATACATACATACGTACATACATCTAAATCACTAAGAAAGAAGTAAAACTTTCACTATTTGCATATGACATGATATTATATATAGAAAACCTGAAAGACTCCACCAAAAAAAATGGCTAGAATTGATAAACTCAGTAAAATTGCAGTTATAAGATTAATGTACAGAAATATTACATTTCTATACATTAATTTTGAAGGAGGAGAAAGAGAAATTAAGAAAATAACCATATTCACTAACTGTACCCAAAACAATAAGATACCTATGAATAAACCTAACCAAAGAGGTGAAAGATCTGTACTCTGAAAACTATAAAATATTGATGGAAGAAATTGAAAATGACACAAAGAAATGGGAAGACATTCCATGTTCATGGATTGGAGCAAAAAATATTGTTAAAATATCTACATTACCTAAAGCATTCTACACATTTTATACAACCCCTATCAAAATATCAACAGCATTTTTTCCAGAACTAGAGGGAAAAAATTAAAATTTGTATGGAAGCAGAAAAGACCTCAAATAGCCAAAGCGATCTTGAACAAGAAAGACAAAGCTGGAGGCACCACAATTCCATACTTCAAGCTATATTACAAAGCTGTAGTAAACAAAATGATACGATACTCACAGAAAAATAGACATATATATCAATAGAATGGAACAGAAAATCCAGAAATAAATGTAAAATTATATGGTCAATTAATCTTCAACAAAAGAGGAGAGAACATGCAATGGGAAAAAGACATTCTTTCAACAAATGGTATTGGGAAAACTGGACAGCAACATGCAAAAAATGATACTGGACCACTTTTTTATGCCATACACAAAAATAAATTCAAAGCTGATTAAAGGCCTAAATGTGAGACCTGACACCATAAAAATCTTAGAAGAGAACACACACAGTAGCTTTGACATCAGCCATAGCAACTTTTTTTTCTAGATATGTCTCCTGAGGCAAGTGGAACAAAAACAAAAATAAACTATTGGATCATATCAAAAGAAAAAGTTCTGCACAGTGAAGGAAGCAATCAACAAAACTGAAAGGAAGCCTAATCAATCGGAGAAGAGATTTTCAAAGAACATATCTGATAAAAGGTTAGTTTCTAAAATATATAAAGAATTTTACATCTGAACACCCAAAAAACAAATGATCCAATTAAAAAATAGGAAGAAAACATGAATAGACATTTCTCCAAAGAAGATATACAGATGGCCAACAGACACATGAGAAGATGCTCAATATCACTTATCATCAGCAAATGTAATAACTAAATGAAACTACAATGAGATATCACTTCACACCAGTGAGAATAGCTAAAATTAACAACACAAATAACAATAGGTGTGGAGAATAAGGAACCCTCTTCCACTGTTGGTGTGAATGCAAACTGGTTGTAGCCACTGTGGAAAACAGAATAGAGTTTTCTCAAAAAATTAAAAATAGAACTACCTTATGATCCAGCAACTGTACTACTGGATATTTACCCAAAGAATACAAGAACACTAATTCAGAGGGGTATATGCACCCTGTTGTTTATAGCAGCATTATTTACAATAGCCAGACTATAAAAGCTGCCCAAGTATCCACTGATTGATAAATGGCATAAAGAAGATATCTTTATCTATATAGATGATATAGGTAGATATAGGTATGTAATATAATATATATATGAAGTTGAATATTGTCATAAATAATGGAATGAATATATGTAATGGAATATTATTCAGCCATAAAAAAGAACGAAATTTTGCCATTTGCAATGACATGTATGAAACTAGAGAAAATAGTGCTAAGTGAAATATGTCAGAGATTGACAAATACCATATCATTTCACTCACATAAAGGAATTAAGAAACAAAACAAACAAGCAAAGGGAAAAAAAAAGGCAATTTCCTTAAGTTATTAGGAATTGTGAGAGAAAAGTTAGTTTACTTAATAAGAGAGACTTACACACATTTGAATCCTAAGCATAAGGTTTATACATCTACACAACTCATCACAACATCTACTTAAGAAGAAGAAATTTGAGATATTACAAAGACCCTAATTCTGTTCTGTGTGGCATCTCAAATGTTTACACTCAATAAATGTTTGCTAAAAATAACATTTCTATAATCACAAAATATTTGCAGCATTCTGGAGGACAATTAGTCCACTGATATCCATTTATAAATATAAGGTCCATCAAATGGGTACTAGGGTTAATAAACTTGCTATTTAAAAATGCTTTCTTATTCCCATAAAATGATAAAAGTGAATCAATCTTTTTAGAATAAAAAGGTAAACAATACATAGTTATTTCCAACTTATGTGTATTTATCTTTGGGTGTGTATTTACATATATACATATATAGCTCTGTCAGTGTTGTTATTTATCATTAAAATTGCTAATTTTCAAAATTCATATGTATATTCCTCAGTTAACATCTTGATCAGAACAGAATTTTTGGTGTAGCAACTGCTTATAATAAGGAGATGCCACATCTTTCTTTCTATCTTTTTTTTTTTTTTAGATATTTGCTCAATTTTGCTGTAATATTAACAGAGAAAACGGAGCAGTATTTTCTTGGTAAACCGCTCTAAATGGTTTGGTGCTAACGAAAATTTTACAATGTATTTTGTAAGCCTTCTTAGAACCATTTCGACCTTTCTCATCCCAATAAGTAAAAAGTGACAGGTGTTATGCTAGTTAGCTTTGCCTACAAAGTGCATCTTTAGTAGAAAAATTTGCCACCTAGAATTCAGTCCTTGTAATTTTCTTTCCTTAATACAACTTCTAAATAGAAACATTTATTGAATGCATAATTGTGCTAGCCATATGCTAAGCACTGATTATGTAAATATGAAAAGAAGCTTGCCCTTCTTCTAAGAATTTATAAACTAATAGAGTAAAAGGTAAATTTGCAAGTATGAGGCTAAAGCATATAAAATATACAAGTAGAAAAAATGATCCACAACTAGTGTTAGCCAAATACCTAATTTTGAAACTGCTCTTTAAGCACTTAAGTTAAACTCACTGAAACCAAGCAATTTAATAATTATAAATTCATATATGCAGATCTGTCACATATATAGCTTTTACAATGACTCATATGTATCCATTTCTAAAATTTTCTTTTTGCCTCCATTAAAATGAAAGGTTTTGTGTGTGCTTGTGTGTGCATAGAAATCTTACTCTGGACTCTTGCTGAAAATATGTATTTGTTACCTCATAATTATATACTTTAATCTTTGGATGTAATATAAATGTTTTAAATCTGACTTTTAAAAATTCTCATTTCATTAAAAAATAAATGGTTGGGATGCCTGGGTGGCTCAGTGGGTTAAGCAGCTGCCTTTGGCTCAGCTCATGATCCCAGGGTGCTGGGATCGAGTCCCACATGGGGCTCCTTGCTCAGTGAGAAGCCTGCTTCTTCCTCTGTCTGCTGCTCCCCCTGCTTGTTCTCAGTCTCTCCGACTAATAAATAAAATCTTTAAAAATAAATAAATAAAAATAAATGATCATAATTGAACTAGAAAATTTTTGTTGCTAACCTGTTTTGAACACTGGCCAGTTTCCTAAATGCTTGAAGGTTCAAGCCCTCTCAGCTTTTCTTCAATAAATAACATTAAATTTATTAATACTCCAATTGCAAAACTTAACAGAGCTTTAAAATTCAAACCCTAAAATGTTATAGTGTACCAATAATTAAAATACCCTATGTTTAAAGACTTTAGAATTCCTATAAGTAGCACATCTGACCTAAATAATTTGATTAGCACCAATCTAGTAAGATATGTTTAGTCAATTAAATGGACATACAGCATGATTGCAATGATTAATTTTTGCTCCATCTGTTTCTTTGTTGTATCTTTCCTACTGAACAGCATAGGAGACAAATCATGCAACTAACTAGAACAGTGAAAATTTATGATTTCCAAAGTCACCTGGTTTCCTGATGCCTTCCAGTATCTTCCAAAAGGTCCCTAATTAGTCCTCTTTCCTGCTTATCAAATTTTCTATTTCAGAATATCTGTGTTGTCTCTGATCATCCAATCTGACTACCATCTCTACTTAATTACAGCAAATGACCTCACTTTCAACTTTATAGAGAAAATAGTGATTATTATATATATCCAGAAAGTTCTATTATTCTAGTTCTAAATTATTCAAGTTTTTTTTAAAAGATTTTATTTATTTATTTGACAGAGAGAGAGAGACAGCAAGAGATGGAATACAAGCAGGGGGAGTGGGAGGGGAGAAGCAGGCCTCCCACTAAGCAGGGAGCCTGATGTGGGACTTGATCCCAGGACCCTGGGATCACAACTTGAGCTGAAGGCAAATGCTTAAGGACTGAGCCACACAGGTGCCCCTAAATTATTCAAGTTTTAAATTCTATTCAAGTTCTGAGTTCTTCTTAAAAGATTACAAGTTATATGGCAAACTATTTGGTTATCATAATCTATTTGTTTCTGTACCTGTCATGCCTTTTTTCATGAAAATGAAAGAGTTCTTCTCCTATTGGCACCAAATATTTCATACACATTTTGGATCTCATATTTTCAGCACATCCAGTAGCGTTGCTCCATTAATTGTCTCTTGTTCTTCTCATTGGTTTGTTTTCCATGAGAATTTATTTTCCATCCTTAAAACTTTCATTCAAATTTAAATCTCTCTTTAGATCTACCACCCTTTTTCCTGCCTCCCTTATTTAGCCACTACTTTATCATAGCAAATATTTCTACAAATTGTACCCATTACACATACAACAGGATTCATTTTTGCGTTAATGAATTGTATTGAAGTCTTTGCTTCAGACCCTATACTACATGTTAGAATTATAGTAGTAAAAATGGTCAAAGCTTCTCTTTTTTTGGAGGTTATATTCTATTGGTGACAGGAATTAAATAAAACATGAAAATTAAGCAAATATCTCAGACAATGGTAAAGTGTATGAAGAATACTAAACCAGGGTAAAGGTTTAGCAAGAAGAGGTGGGAAAGCCCTGTCTGATGAGAAAATATAGAGAGAGACCCAAGCATGTGGAAATCAGATAAAAGGCCACTGTGGTCTTCGATAGTGGTTGATACAAATGAGCTAAGGCTGCGCCATGTTCACAATCACATATAATCTGGTATTTATTATGACCCCTTCAACCATCTTAAAAAATGCCTCACAGAAACCAAAAAACAAGTGCAATAAAAGACTGTTGAATTCAAGCTCCCTGAAATAAAACATGTTGGTAAGGCAAAGCCAAAATTGTATTTTTTCTGTGTAAGGAAGAATACTAATAACTTGTTTACTAACATGAAGTAATGAGTCTGGAAGATAGAGAAAACAATCCAGAATTCATCTTGAATAGTTAGGATTTTGGTTCTCAAATTTAAATTTTACTTCTGTTTCTTCTTAAGTTATCTTATTACCTCATTTTCATAGAGGTAAAGTTAATGGACCAAATAGATTCTAAATGCATGTCAGTTACTATCCTGAAGTCAGTCATTAGTTTACAGATCTAAGACTTATTTCTCCAGTTTTCAGGTAGCAACTAATGGGCTTTTGTTCTACAAATTCATACCAGTCATCAGGCATCAAAAACAACTTTTTTTTTTTTTTTTCCCATCCCAACTCTCCTGCCTAACATACTGCCCACCACCCAGGAGCTAGTAAAATACTGTTGTAATGTTTTGGTACCACTTACTGAGAATTGTCCAGTGCCAGGCAATAAAATCTTTACAATAGTACAATAGAGAAGTAGTACATTTTACTTTTAATATCTAGAAAATTATAACAGCTTCCAAATATACAAAATCTATTTCTTAGTTCTCTTCCAATTTCTGCTTTGTGAAGGTATCACAATAGCTGCTTTCCTCAAAAGTTCCCTTAGCATTAATTTAGTACAGAAGGGAGCCTACTTTTCTAGGTGTGACATGACAGAAGGCTTTAAATTTCTGGCTCTCTTAATTGTAATATTTTCCATCTAAAATATCATCTAACAAATGAGTCCTATTACCCAAGAAACTATCTGATTAATTACAAACAATTAAAAAGAATAAACTGTTACCAGGAGAAGCTAGAGAACTTCCATTAAAAATGTGTGTGAAATATCACAAGTCAGTTTAGTTGTATGCTTTAATCCATTAATAAGCATATTTGAGCCAGACATAGTATTGAAATCTAGAAAAGATTAAGAAGACAGAAAGCAATATTAAGATTAACTTAAAATAATATTTACTAATATTAATATTAATAATTAGTAATATTAATATAAAGAGCCTTTAAGAGTGATATAGTTAAGGGTATCCTTAGACAAAGAAAGCATAAGGTTATAATAAAAATAGAGAATAAATGAATGCAGATTAAACTGTAAATATCTATGTTAATGTTCCATTGATCCTGGGTGGAAGATATCTAAATTCACTGTAGTTTTCTAATTAATCTAGAATTATTGGATAGGAGGTATTTCCTTCCAAAAAGCATATGCTGCTGGAAGCTTCCTAATAATCCTCATTTGAGGTTTCTGGTAGGAGTGAACTTCTGGCCATTTTTGAGGAGGATGATGTATTCTTTTTAGTTGAGATATAGGGATTCAAAGATCAGTTCCTTGGAATGTCACTATTGTACTAATTGTTACCATTTGATAGGATCCTTTCCTTCAGGATTTAAGAGCTTTCTTTCATTGATATTTCTTTTTTTTTTTTTTTTAAGTTTTTATTTATTTATTTGACAGAGAGAGAGATCACAGGTAGGCAGAGAGAAAGAGAAGGGAAGCAGGCTCCCCGCAGAGCAGAGAGCCCGATGCGTGGCTTGATCCCAGGACCCTGGGATCATGACCTGAACTGAAGGCAGAGGCTTAACCCACTGAGCCACCCAGGTGCCCCTTCATTGATATTTCTTAATGAGCACAGGGTTTTTTTGAAATTTAGTAGGAATTTAGGAAAAATCAAGCAAACATCGTCTTAATTATTACATGAGTTACTTCCAATATTTGTCCGAGTCTAATTGCAAAAATAGTGTGGAGCTGAGAATAGGAAATAATATTTCAATATGTATGAAACAGCATATGTTAACTCATCAGGGAAGAGTTATGGACAGAGGAGTTGTTAATATGCCAGTGGAAATTACTTAGGTCAGAAGTACAACAAACTACAGTGCATGTGCCAAATCTGAGTTGAGGCCTGGTTTTGTACTGTTCCACTTCCAAGTCTACCTCTTCATGAGTATACTCTATCTCAGTGCTAGGAAGTCCTTAAAGTCTTTTCACATTTTTAATTACTCTTCCTTCAATGCTTAAGAATTATTTTCATTATTTCCCATTTCAATACGATGTGGTTCCTTTTTCTTAATTGAACTCAGGCTGATGAGTCTGATCCGTAGTGAATGCAATGAGTTCATTATCTGGGAAGATTTGTCTGTGTTAAAGGATATTATTTTAGGAGTAAAGTGAGATCCATTAGAGTAACTCCTGCCTAATATTTTCCAATTTCAGTCTTTACATATGACCCATCAGCAAACATGACTAGGTAAATCTAGGTAATCTAAATGAGTTTCTAACAAACATATATAGAACACAGATAGCATAGCTTGCAAGTTATCTCTTCATTAGTTATCTCTTCATTAAAGAAGAGATTCAGGACTTAAAATGTTACAATAATGAATAGAAATGTCTGAGAAATTGAAACAAAATTTCATTGGAGTTAAGTGTATATATATATAGTGACATATGTGTATATTCAATAAGCAGCCAAGATTATACAGGATGAGGAAGCATCAATTTAAAGAAAATCCTAAAACCAAGTTAGCAGATGCATTCAATAACTTGATTTTTGTGTCTATCACTTTTATCCAAGGTGGGTCAAGGATGAGACTGTAGTAAGCTTTTGGTCTCTAATGATTATCGCAATGTTGCATCAAAAACCCAGTGTCTTGTCAAGATCACCCATATAATAGAAATAAATGTTTATGATAATTAGAAAGGGAGGAAGGAAGAAGGAAATTAGAGCCTGAATCCAATATGAGGTTATGACACTGGAACAGCTGTGGAGTTCCCTTGGTGGGAGGTTCCAGGGCCTCAGAGGGGTGTGTTGTTTCCAAGATAGGACCTTGGGTCATAGCTGTGTGAAGATTTCAATTTGATTTTTGTGGGAACTCAGATTGTCAAATGCTGGCTCCCGTAAAATATCACCCTGAACAATTTGTCAGTAACGTGAAGATGAGGTTTTTTTGTTTGTTTGTTTTTTGTTTTGTTTTATTTTGTTTTTTCAGTGCAGTAAGGGAGAAGACTACCTTGATAGATCTTTAGTGTCTTGGAGAAGGTTGGGAAATTTTTGAGTATTTATATTGTTTTGGATTTTACTTTAAGATGGATCGTCCAATATAAAGACTTGATTAGAACCAAGAAAGGATCGTGAGAGAATAGTTTACGGTTGGTGGACACAGCAAGACAAGGATTTTGAGAAAAGATTTTCCAAGATGCTTATGGATAAACAGTTACTTAATGTTATCTATAGTATATAGATTGAAGTTTGCTCTTAAATTAAGGTGTTATAGAAAACTTCATGATACTTGTTAAAGATGATAAAGGAAACTTTATTAAAGAAAGATTATTATGGTGAGGTTTTTACAGCAAGGGAGACAGATTAGAATTTGCACATGACAAGAAAAAGTGGGGATTTATAGGCAAGGATCAGAGTAGAGGTCTGTGGATGAAAAATTACCAGGAGGAAATATCAGGGGTATGGAGGATTCTGGCTAAACCAACTTGACGGGATTCTTGAAGGCAGGCCAGAGTGATAAGATATTCAATGTGGGGGATGAGGAATTTGATCAGATACAGAGGAGATCAGATACCCAGGGTGAGGGGTTTTTCACTAAATGACTCAACAAGATTCTTACTAAAACTGGACCAAAGGGCCAAGGACAGAGCCCAAAGTCAGGGCCTGGTAGGCAGAGGGCTAAGAGGATCTGCATCTATCTTTGATTAAGGAGAGAGTCACTGTGAGGGTGGGAAGAAGAGGTTTATCTATAATAAACAGTGGAGATATTGGCAACTTTTTATCTTTCTGAGAAATTTGAAGTAGTCATGTTAGTTTGAAAAAGTGGAATAATAGATGTACCTGGGTGGCTCAGTGGGTTAAAGCCTCTGCCTTCGGCTCAGGTCATGATCCCAGAGTCCTGGGATGGAGCCCCGCATCGGGATCTCTGCTCAGCAGGGAGCCTGCTTCCTTCTCTCTCTGCCTGCCTCTCTGTCTACTTGTGATCTCTGTCAAATAAAGAAATAAAATCTTTAAAAAAAAGTGGAATAATAAAATCATGTTAGTGAATATAGCTGAAAGGTATATAATGTGATTAGGCATTTAATAAATTGTGTGGGAGTATATGATTTCCATTTTCAAAACTTCAGTAAATGAAAGAGGACTTCAGCTACTCCATTTGGACCTCAGTCCGTACTTTCTGAGTTCTTCTCTACAGCTATTTTTAACTCAGGCAAAAGATCCAGAAGGTAAAATATCCTGTGATGGAAAGAGAAACTACCCCCTCATGCAATAGAGACTACCCTGATGCCAGCAAGAACCTGTATGATTGACCCTAAGAAAATTATCTACTTGACTTTTACTGCCCACCTGCCAGTACCCACAGACCTTTATTGCACATTTTCCTTATATAAACCAGAAGTATTTTTAACACTTTGGAGACAGTACTTGAGATGTTAGTCCACTGTCTCCCTGCTATTGGCTTCACTGAAATCAATCCCTTTCTGGTTTCACCATGACTTGTCTCTCTCCTGTGGATTTTATCAGCCATCAGTGGCTCACCCTAGTCTGTTTGGGACCCGTGGAGCCAAGTGGCTTGAACCCTTGGGCCCCAGTTATATAAATACCATTTGCCAATCCAGATTAAGGGGAGTGAAGACATCTCTTTATGCCTCACTCTAGGGCTTGTCAGTGGGGTTGGAGAAGGTCCCTTTAATTCTACCGTGTATACTAAAGTTGGATGTTGGCTTAAGAATCTCCAACTCATTTTTTTTAAAATTTTGCTTTGAAAAACCACAAAAATGGTATAGCCCCTCTCCTTAGAATGGAGATGTACTTTGCAACAATTGTTCTGTTTTCAGGGCAAAACAGACAAAAGTTTAGTAGCAATATCCTTTAATAAAAATATGACTGATAATTCCATGAGAACATTACTGGGGTACTCTTCCCCCCACCTCTTTCTTGTCAAATTTTTAGGCAGCTATTAATATAATTTAACCAATCCAATTAGAAAAGATACTTTCTAACTTGATCTTTAAATTTTATTTTTGTTAATTTTAAGGATTCCTCGCTGAGTTTTTAAAATTATTTGTAAGTTTATCTTTACATTTAAAATTACTATGTGTACAGTTAATTTTGTATTAAATTTGCTATCTTATTACACAACTACAGTGAGTATCTATTTTGACTTTAAGATACTAACTAAATTTAGCATGTCTTATACGACAAAATTTAAAGCATGCATCAACTCATTACCGTATGCAATGATCTTTAACATAGGCAAGGAGGGAAGATCATTTTACTGCAGTATGCAGGGCAGAAGCTGAGAAATAGGGGAGAAAGTGCCACATCTATGGTCAGTGAAGTATTAAATAATGACATGCTGGGAACAGGTATCAGATTATGGGGTTGTCCACCTAGTATTCTTGGATTCACTCATTCTTTACCTATAGCACAGTTCTATAATTTTGACATTAACACATCTGATAAGCAAAGCACTGTTCATAGGTGAAGTTTTATAAAGATGTGATTTTGTCAAGAGAAACTTGCACATGTAGAATGTAGAATTTAAACTGTACTGACTATAAAGAAAGTTGGCGGATTTCCAGGTTTCCCAGCACTCTAAGATTTCAATAAAAACTGCCAATGAAGAAATGAAAGAAGTTGTCTCTCTCTCTCTTGTTTTTTTTTTACCCCCTCCTATAGATGTCAAACTCTTTTTGTAGGACAAAAAGCAAACTAGGATCCTTAATCATTATTATTATTATTATACCATTTAGGCAGATACATGATTAAAATTTTATTTTAATCTGTAATTCTACTATAACAAAGCATTTAGAGAACTCATTGAGATGCACAAGTCTTTCAGGTTGTTCTCATTAGCTAGACACAATCATTGTCAATAAAAATGAGGAAGAAGCAAAATTTGGGTTTTGACATGCAAATGAATACCATAAGCTCCTCACTCTGCTGTAGAATTTATGTAACTCAGCTGTCACAACACCAGTTCCTAAAGCAAAGTAGGTGTGTTGTGGCATCTCTTAATACAGGGATGCTAAAGTTAAACAAGGTGTGTGATGTGACTATTTGTATGTGACATGCAAGACATTCACATAGGCTAGTACTTGAATCTAACGGATTTAGAAGGACAGGCCCAAGAGCAAAGGAATTATCATGCTAAGTCAGAACTATGGTCTATTGAGTATATCAGTAAGTAGCCAACAGAATTTTCAAATAAGTTTTAGGAGAATAGGTTTCTCCTCAGTATTGAAGGTTAGACTCACAGGATATCTGATGCATGGAGAAAAATGATCATCATGTCTCAGACCAGATTTCCTAGTGGACTCATACTGGTTATTTCTTACAAACATCTTTTGTAGAGGATTTTATTATAACTATTTAATAGATGAGAAAACTGAAATTCAAAGTTAAGAAATTATCTCAAGGTTTCAAAGTCATTAAGTGGCAGAGAAAGAATTCAAAGCACATTTGTATTTTTCACCTAGGAATTCCCCAATTTCCTTTTTAAAATCTTTATCAGGAATGTTTTTCTTCATCACCTTTTTTTGTTTAACTTTAAGCAACTTTTTATTATACAAAGGTTGTCACAAAATTGGATATTTCTCTACTTTGTATACAATTATTCATACTCCCCACAGAAAGGCTTCTTCTTTACTTTTCATCTGGTAATGGCAAGCACTAAAATCCTGAATTTAACAGAATCGTAGTAAAAGTGCCTCAGTGATTTAAGTTGAAAGCAGTACATTGGTACATGGCTCTTGCACTCAGTTATTAGGAATGTGAAAATTTATTTTTATTCAAAAATATGAAATACATTTTCCTTAGGGATTGTTGCCAAACCTGGACTGGATCCTGGAAGAACCAAGTGGCACTCGGAGACTTTGGAGCATGGAAGGTTTATTTAACACCAGTGGGCTCAGAGGAGGTTGTTCTCCAAAAGTCTTAGCCCCGAGCACAAGCAGGGAGGGGGATTTAGGGGCACCTGGGTGGCTCAGTGGGTTAAAGCCTCTGCTTTCAGCTCAGGTCATGATCTCAGGGTCCTGGGATGAAGCCCCGCATTGGGCTCTCTGCTCAGCAGGGAGCCTGCTTCCCCCTCTCTATCTGCCTGTCTCTCTGCCTACTTGTGATCTCTGCCTGTCAAAATAAATAAATAAAATATATTTAGAAAAAAAAAAAGGAGGGGGATTTATTCCCTTCTACTTCTGCATACTTGGTACTTTTGGTGCACCTAGGAAACAGGGTAGGAAAGAAGAACCCGGAAGGGCTTTGAGACAGGGACTGAAATTCCCTTACTGGTTTGGTCAGCCATCTTAGAATACAGTTTTGCCCTATCAGTATGAACAATGACAGTGGTAAATCACTATATGTTGTCAGCTGAAACCAGTAACTGATGGTTGGGGTGATTTTTCTTAAATATAAGCCAGGCTTTTCTTCAGTCATTTCCTTCTACTGGCTTCTCAGAAGTTATGGTTGAGGAGGACTGTCCTGAGCTTCCTCTCACAGTTCTTTAATAATAGCAAAGCACTGGGGCACCTGAGTGGCTCAGTCTGTTAAGCATCTGCTTTCGGCTCAGGTCATGATCTCAGGGTCCTGGGATCAAGCCCAAGACAGGCTCCCTGCTCAGTGGGAAGCCTGCTTTTCCCTCTCCTCCCCACTCATGCTCTCTCTCACAATTATGTCTCTCTCTCAAATAAATAAATACAATCTTTATTAAAAAAATAATAAAGGTAAAGCACTATTCTGGGAAGCAGAACATTCCACTTCCAATACAATCTTCTATTCCACCCATTCTGCCCATTCCTGGGTCTTTCTCTTTTTCAGGAATTTCAGTGACTATAGCTTCTGCTGTAGTTAACAGAGAGGCCACTCCAGCAGCATCCAAGAAAGCAATTCTTGCAACCTTATTTGGATCAATGGTTCCTTTTCCCACCATATTCATAAAATCTCCAAGCATAGTGTCATAACCAACTTCTGAGGAGCTCTCCATAATTTTCTCAACTATCAGTGATCCTTCAACACCTGCATTCTTAGCAATGGTCGTTGCAAGAATTTTGACTATTCTCTTAATTTCTACACTGATTTTTAATCTTCATTAGCTGGAGTTATTGAACCCAAGGTGAGAATATAGTGAAGCAGGGCACACCCCCCTCCCACAGCAATGCTTTTTCAACAGCAGCTTGTATAACATTGAGGGTATCTGTAACTCTGTCTTTCATTCACTTGATCATCACTTGTTCCACCAAACTTCAACAAAGCTACTCCGAGTTTTTCCAGATATTCATTCAGCTTTTCCTTTTCATATTTTCTAGTTATATATCTAATTGCTCAATGATTTCCTTGAATGCATTTTTCAGTTTGAGCCTTCTCACCTTTTCATTTTAAGAGCATGGCATCATCATTGGTCACAATGACCTCTCCAACTTTTTCTAAGTTGTGAGGTCAGGTCTTCTGCAAACACTGCACCACCAGTAGCAATAGTCATGTCTTTAAGCTGGTTCTTTCTATTGTCACCAAAACCTGGAGCTTTGACTGCAACAACCTGAAGACCAACTTTTATCCTACTCAGAACGAGGATATTCGGAGCTTCTCCATTAACATCTTCCGCAATTATGACCAAGGACTTACAGGAAACATTGACAATTTTAAGAGCAGGTATGATGGACTGAACACTAGAGATTTTCTTTTCACTCAATAGAACATAGGCATCTTGAAATTCACATTGCTGAACTTTTGATGTATTAGTAAAGTATGGAGAAATATAACCTTGATCAAATTTCATACTTTCAATAATTTCTAATTCATCATTTAGTGTTTTTCCTATCCTTTACTGAGATGACACCCTTTCTTCCAAACTTTTTCATTGCATCAGAAATGGTGTTGCCAATTTGTCTCCATTTATAAAATCATAGCACCCTGAGCAATTTCTTCAAAGATTGTCAATGAAGGCTGTTTCTTAAGTTCAGCAGTTCCAGGATCAACAGCTAACATCACACGTCTCCTGATTTCCACAGGATTAGCAACTTTAATCTTCTCGAAGCCTTCCTTGGCAATGGAGTGTGTCAGGACAGTAGTGGTAGTGGTGCCATTCCCAGCTTCTTCAAAATTGTTATTGGCAACATCTTAAAGAACAAGTTTAGCACCACTATTTTTATATTTATCTTTTAAGTCAATTGTCTTTGTGACAGTCACAACATTTCTTGTTACTTTGGGATTTTCCAACTCTGTTCAGTAATCACTGTTCTTCCTTTTGGCTCCATAGTAAGGGCTACAACATTGGCTAAGAGGTCTATACCTTAAAGCATTAAGGCTCAAGCATTTGCACCAAATTTTATACCTTTGGCATAGGCCTAAGTGAGATGAGGAGCCAGTGCTCTGGACACTGGCCTAATTTGGTGAAAAACTGTGGGTAAAAGAAGTACTTGTGAGTGCAGTGGCAGGGCATGTGGAGGGTGAGATAGGCCATTGGAGGTGAGTAGAGGGTTCTTCGCCATCATCTTAATTTGACTAAAACAATTTCATTATGAAATATCTAGGGGGCACCTGGGTGGCTCAGTGGGTTAGGCCTCTGCCTTTGGCTCAGGTCATGATCTCAGGGTCCTGGGATCAAGCTCTGCATCAGGCTCTCTGCTCAGCAGGGAGCCTGCTTTCCCCCCCTCTCTCTGCTTGCTGCTCTGTCTACTTGTGATCTCTGTCTGTCAAATAAAATCTTAAAAAAAAAAAAAAGAAAGAAATATCTAGGTATCTAATATCTATATATCTTTTCCCAAAAAACTGTCCCTAACTTCCTACAAATTAGTTAATGCCTCTGTTTGGTGATCTTGATATAGGGTCCTCTAATGCAATTTTCAAGAAAATTTTCTTGAGATGCTTATGGTGCAACTCACTAACTTTATTTAAGTAGCACAGAGACAGGACCTGTGGGCAGAAAGAGTTGCACTTTTTACTGTGTGAGGCTGGTTCTTATATGCTTAGTAATGAAAGGAGAAGGGGTATGCAGGGAGTATCAGATTATAAAAGTTTCTTCAAATTTCTTTGAATTTCTACTTATAAAATTACTTTTGCAAGATTCCTCTGGTGCTTATCATTCAGGTCAACATTAACTACCAGTGAAATATACAGGTAATCATGAGACCTTTAAAGAATGTAGAAACCAGCATGTATTTTATTCTTATCAAAACTATGCAGGCTTTAGTTTAGCCTTCCACGATAAGAGTAAACATTTTTCTGCTTCTGTCCCTCATCTTCCTAATACTGTATTAAATACATTTCACAATAGTTAAGTTTATCTACCCATCTCCCTCACTAGAGAGTGTGTTTCTTGATGGCTAAAATAGTCAGTCTCAAGTCCTTAATCATGATTATACTCTGTTTGGCTTACATAGATTTGCCACATAGTAGGTGCTCAATAGAAGTTCAATTTATGAGTGAATGAACCAATTTCTGAATTATATTGGTAGATTTATTAGCTCTAGTAAATATTGATATCTCAGTTTCAAAAAGTGAAATATCACAATTCATGTGGTCTGATCAAGACTTGCATGAGGGTGCACTTGGGCAGCTCTGTGGGTTAAGCATCTGCCTTAGGATCAGGTCATGATCTCAGGGTCCATGGATGGAGCCCTGCATTGGGCTCCCTGCTCAGTGGGGAGCCTGCTTCTCTCTCTCCCTCTGCCTGCCACTCCCCTTTCTTGTGTTCTCTCCCTCTTTGTCAAATAAATAAATTCTTAAAAAAAAAAAAAAAAGAAAAAGAGAAAGAAAGAAAATAAACTTAAAAAAAAAAAAAAGACTTACATAACTCATCATGTAGAATTTCCCTCTTTAGTTTCTCTAGGACTCACTTGGTCCTGCTCTAGATTGTTACCTGTCCATGTTACTCATCCATGAACACTTTGTAATATAACTCCAGCCGATGTTAACTCTCTCATCCTTAACCTTCCATAGCACATGGAGTTTCCAACAAACAACTTAGGGCTTGATATTCATGATGCTGTGCTATTTTAAAAATGTATTTTCATGTGGGTGGATGTATTTTTTAGTATAGATGTCAGGAAAAATGAGTCAGATTGAGTACTGAATATTTCCACCAAATATTCCAAGTAGAATGCTACAGAATTGTATTGAGTGGTAATATTAACTTCATCATTAGACACATTTGAAATCCAGCTTACTGTATTAAGACACATGAAAATCTCCTGAGCCTCACTTATCCTATATAAAACTCTGCAGTTCAGAGTTGTCTGGGAAATTAAATAATATAATGCATGTGGCACTCTGTACCACACAGATGACAACCAATGTTAGCTTCCTTTCTCCCACTTTTTTCCCATTTTAAAAGGTCTCTTCAGATAGCCTTTGTGGTAGGAAAAGGCAAAATAAGTATTGTTGATTTTCTGTTTTTATTTTAACTTTTTCCTTTGGCTCTACACATATTGAATTATTGATATTTTCCTCACTTTTATTATTCCTCTCAAAACTTTATATCAAATGTGCTCAGTGTGTCTCTGACTGGAGCTGGGCCAGAGTGAATGTGTGGGAGGCTCAGGTTCTGTTCTTCCTGCTGTTGTTCCTTCAGTATTTCTTTCTTTGAACAGATTCTCATGATTTATCTCATTTGCACTCCGTGTTCTTATAGTTCTCTTTTCCCTCTCTTCATTTATCTTTTTAGATGCCTAAAACACCTCCTACCACAGCCCAAACTTTTTCACAGCTTTCTCTCAGCATGTATCCTTCATTTGCAAACAAGGAAAAATACTTTGATTTAAAAAAAAAAAAAAACAAAGCAGTGTAAGTCACAGGGCAACTACCTTATAGCTCCTGATCTTGCTCAGAGACACCAGACTTTGACTGAGCAGCCCCAGTCCTTTCTACAAGGCCAGTTAAATGATAATTTCCAAAATATTTCAAAGGTATGTTGTCTTAGCTACATTGTGCTGAAATTTCCTTACTTTTACGTAAAGGCAAATTAAAGGACTTGAGATTTTTCTTGGTTTTCAATTTTTGATGACCTTTAAAGTTATGCTCTGAAAATTGAGAAGACACAAAGTGGGTAAGAGAAATTTTGTTGCTGGAGAGGGATGTGATTTCAAAAATTGGGCAGAGAAAATCTATTAAAAAATATTTCTATTTGTTGCCATGTATGTTATTATAACTCTGCAGTCTCGTTATTTTTACATTTTACTATCCAGGGAGATGTTATTTCCAGCAAAAACAGAAAATACATCTTATTAAGCACAGTTAGCATGTGTAATGGAATAGGAAAAAAAAAAATTTAGCCCCTACAAGGGCTTCCCTTGATATGACATATGACATACACTCATTTCCCTCCATACCACCCTGTTATTGTGTTCCTACTACAAAATGTGACTCATAATAAGTGTTCAAAAATCATTATTGAATGACTGAATCAATGAACTTGAAGAACTTGTTACTATATTAGGAATTGGCATTAAGCCACAATAAACCTTCTTACTTATGTGTATTTTAGGAAATTTCACCAAAATATTAGTAGAGGTTTTTTTTTAAAGCACTTTGGAGAGTTCCTAAAGGGAAAAAAAAAAAATTGAATTAGAAGCAGCTAGTTGAAGCTGTTTTGTTTTAGATATAAGTCATAAATAGTAGCAATAAAACCTAGAAAAGTTGAGAATGTCTCTATGACTTTCTTTTATCACTTCAGATATTTACTCTTATTTTTTGTCCCTGACTGCCCTGTAACTTCAGCAACATCAGAGTAAAGGAAATTTACTCTCACCTGCTGTGTGCCAGACTTTTTTTTTTTTTTTATGTAAGCCATAAGAAGTCCACAGATTGTACAAACATTATTTAAAATGGCACCATGCTGACCCTACACACTGACTTACAGCCTCTTTTAGGAGTGTAGTGACTGTCCTATCGGGATGCCTTAGGCCACAAAGGCTGAAAGTGGCCCATTGCAAAGCACAACAAATTATTTACAGTTACCAAATATGCTCACTTAGCAAAACGGGATCCCAAGTTAAAAAAAAAAATAAAAATAGACAACCTCTCATACTCAGTTACATTCCAAATCTCAAAAAAAGTAAAAGTGTAAATTTTTATGCAGCTGAAATATCTAGGTTTCAATGATGTCTTAAACTACTTTTCTTAATAATTCAAAAAATTGCAAGTGAAAGATACACAATTACATGTAGAAAATCTATTTGGGAAAAACAAGAAATGTTCATGTAAGTTATAGTTTAAAAATAAAATATAGAGAATAGATTTAAATTTAAATGTTTTTATTCCCTTGATATTAAAAAGCTACCTTCTATAAATATAACTAGTATAATTGAAATAAAAGCACAGTATCAAAATTTGGTAGTGTTTCTATACATAAATAGTGTTTCTATATACTAACACTAACAAAAGAGCAGAATGAAAATTTAAGAAAACAATTCCATTTATAATTTTACCAAAGAATAAGATATCAAGGAGGTTAAAGACCTGTATCCTGAAAACTATAAAACATTGATGAAAGAGATTGAAGATGATACAAATGGAAAGATATCCCATGCTCATGGATTGGAAGAATTAATGTTATTAAAATGCCCATACTATCCAAAGCCATCTACAGATTCAGTGCAATCCCTATCAAAATACAAATAGCATTTTTCACAAACTAGAAAAAATAATAGTAAAATTTGTGTGGAACCACAAAAGACCTTGAATAATCAAAACAATGTTGAGAAAGAACAAAGCTAAAGGTATCAGAATCACAGATTTCAAGATAGACTACAAAGCTCTGGTAATCAACAGTATGTTACTGACATAAAAATAGAAACATTGGTCAATAAAATAGAATTGAGTCTAGAAATAAATCTATACTTATATGGTTAGCTAATCTACAACAAAAAAAGTAAGAATTTGCAATGAGAAAATACAGTTTCTTTAATAAATAGTGCTTGGAAAACTGGACCACTTTCTATAACTCCATACACAAAAATAAACTCAAAATGGATTAAAGATCTAAATGTGAGATCTGAAAGTATAAAAATCCTAGCAAGAAACATAAGCAATAATTTCTCTGATATCAGCCATAACAACATTTTTCTAGATATGCCTTCTTAGGCCAGAGAAACAAAAGCAAAAATAAACTATTGGGACCACATTAAAAGAAAAAGCTTTTGCACAGTGAAGGAAACCATCAACAGAATGAAAAAGGCAATCTGCTGAATGGGAGAAGATATTTGCAAATGAGATAAATCTGATAAGGGGAAATGTCCAAAATATATAAAGAATTTGTACAACTCAACATCATAAAAACAAATCAATTAAAAAATGGGTAGAGAACCTAAATAAGCATTTTTCCCAAGAAGACATACAGATGGCCAACAGACTGCATGAATGATGTGCAACATCACTAACCATCAGGATAACAAATCAAAACCACAATGATACATAACTTTCGATGTATCAGAATGGCTAAGATCAGAAAGACAAGAAATAAGTGTTGTTGAGGATGTAGAGAAAAGGAACACTTATACACTGTTGGTGGGAATGTAAATTGATACAACCAATGTGGAAAACATTACGGAGGTTACTCAAAAAATTAAAAGCGGAAATACCAAATACCAATACTTCCACTACTGGGTATTTGCCAAAAGAAAATGAAAACACTAATTCAAAAAAGTATATTCACCCTTCTGTTTATTATGGCATTATTTACAATAGCTAAGATGTATGAGTGTCTAAGGATCTATCCAATCAATAAATGGATAAGGATATTATTGATAGTATGGGCATTTTAATAATCACTATGGAATGGATAAGGAAAAGTACTTTTTTATGGCACATACATATGGCATTATATATATATATATGCCATAAAAAAAGAATAAGAACATCTCAACTGACAAAACATGATGGACCTAGTGTATTACGCTAAGTGAAATAAATCAGACTGAAGAAGAGAAACACCATATGATTTCACTCATATATGGAATCTTAACAAACAAACAAACAAAAACCAGAATCAGACCTATAAATACAGAGAACAAACCGATAAACTGATGATTTCCAGAAAGGAGGTGTGTGGAGGAGTTGGGTAAAATGGATGATGCCACAGTTTTCCAATTATGGAAATAATAAATCATGGGAATAAAAGGCACAGCATAGGGAATATAGTCAGTGATAGTGTTGTATGGTGACAGATGATAGGTTACTTGTGGTGAGCATGACATAACATATAAACTTGTTGAATCACTATGTCATATGCCCGACAATGATGTAACATTGTTTCCCAACTATATTCAAAACAAAATTCAAGATACAAGAGCACAGATTCTTATAGAAACCCAAAATAGCGTTCCACTTACAGGGTGAAAACAAGGATGTTTTATGAGGAAGTGAATAAACTCAGGTGTACTCCAAAGGCTCACCATCAATAACAAAGACACCCCTACACTCAGAAAATTCCAAAAATTCAGTCTTCTTCCCAGGAACCTTGAACAAAAACAAGTCCAATTCTTTATCATACAGTACTTCCTAAGAGATTTGTTGTGAGATTAATGCTTTTAGAAGAGTGTGATATATAGGAGGCATGTAATAAATGATTAAAAAAAAAAAAAGAGCATCACACTAGGATGGTAATCTGATGGATAGATGGCCAGGAATTCCTTCAATTTGATGATCCAGAAAATTACAGCCTTGTATTTTGTAACTTGATATAGCACAGAATTCTTTTTACAGAACTAAAGTACACACCTGAGTGCGGATATGACAATTACCCTAGAATAATGGTTTAAAAGGCAAAAGCCTCAGTTCTGAGCTTTTCTGTCATGGTGGGTTTCTTAATTAATTTTGAGCTATATTGGCTGACAAGCTTGGGTACACCTGATGAACTAAGACATCAGAGCATTTTGTTCACTCATTTGTTTCCTTATCTAGTCTGCGTGTTGGCCTGTTTGGTTGTAAACTGAAGCAACCCTGAACTGAGCCCAAGTTGCATTCCAACCAATCTTTGATTAAAGATAAGGTTTGTGACCTGGCTTGACTCATTGGCCTTTGTAATCATCAGGGTTTACTTCCTATAAGACTTTAGTGGGGTTACTCCTAACTCTCTGGAACTTATTTTCCTTACTCTGAAATAGATATATTTCTGCATTTGCCACAGGATATTGTATTACACAAAATAATGCATATTAAAGCACTTGGAAAATAACAAGATAGCATATCATATATTATTATGCATATTTGTATATTAGTATACTACATTTACATATATGTGTATATTAGTACACTTATATAGATATGGTAAAAGTTACATACATACATACATACAGTAAAAGTTACCTTGAAATTTTACTTTGAAATCCCTTAAAAACAAGTAAATCCAAAGACAGAAGACACAGTGTAGTCTTCTGAGAACATGTAATCAAATAAAGAGAAAGAACATAAAATGAATAAATGTAGTATATTTTCTATTGTTGGATAAGAAATTGCTACATACTTAGCAGCTTAAAACAATACGTATTTATTTTCTCAGTGTCTGTGGGTCAGGAAATGGCATAGCTTATTTGGATGCTATCCCTAGGATTTCACAAGGCTGCAAAAAATGTTATTCTATGGATGTGGTTTTCTCTGAGGATCGCCAATAAAAAAATCTCCCAAGATCACTTGAGTTTTTGGCAGAATTAGTTTTCTTGTAAATTTAGGAATATGTGCTTCAGTTTCTGGGTAACTGACTGCTCTCAGCTTCCAGAAGCTATGTGGATTTCCTTGCCAAATGGGCCCCCCTCTTAGGTAGCCCACTATATAGCAGTTTGCATCTTAACAACTAAAAAGGAGAAACAGATACTCCACAAAAATTAGTGCTAATACTTTACATGATATAATAACATAATCAAGTACATATAATCATTTACATCCTATCAATTTTGCCGTATCCTTTTGGTTAGAAGCTGACAGGTTCTGCATATACTCAAGAGCCAAAGGAATCACATGAAGGGTAAATACCAGTATGGGGAATAATAGAGACCAACTGAAGAGTCTGTCTACCACATATAGTATGTCCTGGGCGTTCAGTATATGTTGTCTGTAGGGATTATTCCATGAAAACAATGTGTTAGATGACACCCCCCCCAATTAAACAAAGAAATTTGATTATATAGATTGTCATGTTCCTCTGTGATCCAAGCTAATTTACTTCATATGAAAATGGTGCTCATCACAGTGCCAGGAATGCTTGTTCTTGTGCATGTATTTCACATGCCCATATCTCTAACAACAGGACACTCTCCAAGTTAAATACAAGGATTATGGAAGATATTTGATTGTTTTTCTGTTTTCAATAATAAGTCAAAAAATATGTTATTCATTAATTGGCTAATACAAACTTAAGCCAGTATTATTGCATTTATTAAAAGAACTAACAAACATTGATATTTCTACAAAAAATATTTTCACTGAAAAAAACTTGTATATTGTGACCAGATTTGATGTCTGATTTCCTTATGTCAATAATCCAAGCAGACAGTCTTTTTTTAAAATGTTTTTTTTTTTAAGATTTTATTTATTTGTCAGAGAGAGAGAGAGAGAGAGCGCGGATCACAGGCAGACGGAGTGGCAGGCAGAGGCCGAGGGAGAAGCAGGCTCCCCACCGAGCAAGGAGCCCGATGCGGGACTCGATCCCCGGACGCCGGGATCATGACCCGAGCCAAAGGCAGCTGTCCAACCAACTGAGCCACCCAGGCGTCCCCAGACAGTCTTAATTCAAACATATTTCTCAAACATAGATATACTACCAGAAGGACAAGTTATCATTTTCAGTTAGAAGTTATTATGGTTTTAGAACAATATCAGAAAAGGGGAATGACAATAGAGTGTAATAAGCAACAAAGTAGGGAATGGGAGAATAGAAAGGGCCCAAAAGATTTGGGGGTCAACTTCATATACATTAACTGAATTCTCACAATATCCCTACAAGTTATTATATTTTCCATTTTCACTAAAACACCATTAGAACTCTAATACTCCACACATCCTGCCCTGATTAAGCAGGCAGGTAATAATGAATGAGAATTCCCATGCTTATCTTTGAAGCTCATTGCTGGCTCCTTCATTTATCCCACTGTATTTTGTACTGGGATTCTGAAACCATGCACATCAAAATTATTTCTGGAATACAATAAAATGCAAATTCTTGGAACCTGCCTCAAATTTTTAGGGTGATAATTTGTAAAGGTGGTAATCCGGAAATCTGCATTTTAAACAAGCACCTCAAGTAAATTTGATGCCAGTTGAGATCAAGGACACAGTACTCAATACTAAACTCATTGATGTTCAATTCCCATTTTCAAACAGTCAGTTTAATTGTGAGGTAGGAAAGTCACAAATTCCCTTAAACTTAGTTTTCAATACTTTTAATACATCCTGACACTGCCTTCTAGTCCCCATAGTTACTGAAGTGAAGTCCACAGATAATCATATTGTGCTTCTATTGTACAGGATGAGTAGTTTTTCTCTTACTGCTTTCAAAATTTTCTGTATTTGGTTTTCAGCATTTTAAAAATGATTTGCCTCAGGGTGGATCACTTTTCATCCATTGTACTGGAAGTCATTAAACTTCTGGATGTGCAGCTTAATGTCTTCCACCCAATTTGGGGAGTTTTCAGGCATTATTTTCTTGCAGATTTTTTCTGCTTCTTTATCTTTTGCATCTCTGATAATACCATTATATATGTCTTTTTTTTTTTCTTTTCAAATTTCTATTTAAGTCCTAGTTGGTTATATGGTGCAGTATTGTTTTTAGGAGTAGAATTTAGTGATTCATCACTTACATATAACACCCAGTGCTCAACATAACAAACAAGTGCCCTCAATATCCATTATCCATTTAGCCTATGCCAATCCACCACCCACCTTCCTACATGAGCCCTCATTTTGTTCTCTATCATGAAGAGTCTCTTATAGTTTGTTTCCTTCTCTCTTCTCTCTTCTTCTTTCTTCTGTCTTCTCCCCCTCCTCCCCCTCCCCTCCCCTTCCTCCTCCTCCTCCTCCTCCTCCTCCTCCTCCTCCTCCTCCTCCTCCTCCTCCTCCTCCTCCTCCTCCTCTTCTTCTTCTTCTTCTTCTTCTTCTTCTTCTTCTTCTTCTTCTTCTTCTTCTTCTTCTTCTTCTTCTTCTTCCTTCTATTATGTATGTCTTGATGTCCCACATTTCACTAAGGTTCTATTCGCTTTCTTTTGCATTCTTTTTTCTCTGTTTTTTCAAATTACATTCACTATGGATCTATCTTAAAGTTCACTGATTCTTTCTTTTGCCAGTTAAATCTACTTTTGGTGAACAATTTTCTGAGTCATTCCTTGCTAATACTTTTAGTACTGATCAGGGCAATAGCCTCTGGTCTTCTCATTCCTTGGTGGAACTTCCATTCTAGGAGCAAGCTGAGATGAAAGTTATCATGGCCTCATTATTCTCAGCTTGTCTCACCTGGGGTAGAGCCTACATCCAATGCATAGGGGTTAGGTGACTGAAGAAAGCTCTGACTTCTCAATTGTACTCACAAGGAACTTAACCTTCTCAAAAAGGAGTTGAAGGAGATGAGAATAATGGCATCTTTTCCCTCTTGGTGATATAGGATAAGGCTTAACAGAGAGCTGAGGGGAGAAGAAGACCAGTCCCTTGGCCACACCCACCCAGAGCCAGGGTACATCATTGCCAAGATGACTGGCAAGTGGCATGGGGAGGGGATCGTGGCTTAAATGCCAAAGAATCTTGTTCTCCCTACTGAGCTTTAGCAGATTTTCTTGAATAAGTGTTTCTTCATTTGCTACATGTCCTTAGGACAATTTTTAGAAGGCATAAATGGTTGATTTTGTTAATAGTTTGTACCAGATTTGCCTGTTTTGCTGGGGAATGGGTCTGTGAAATTCCTATCCTGACATCATAGAAGTGTAACTCTTAGTTTTAGTTTTCACCATTTATGAAATAAAGAATACTTAACTTACAGATTGATGTTTAAAATTAAATATGACAATATATGTGGAAGATATTATAAACAAAACATATGTTAATATGGTGAAAGAATATTTGGACAACATTTATGTAAGACAAATATTAATTTTCTTAATAAATATGAACGTTTGAGTCAGGCTTTGGAAAGAATAATGGAGAAGTCTGGTTAAAAACAGCAATTTAACCGTAAGATCACATATCTTCCTCCTCTTTCTAACAAGATAAAATAAATTGATATGGCACTTGGTTTCTGTCCCTATTACAGAAATTAAAATAGGAACATTTGAATAAGTGTTGCTATGCAAATAATTGTTTTCTGGATTTTGGTAAGAGACCTTCATGGAGGAAAATCTCTACGAAGTACATTAAAATTGTTCAAAATTCATTGCAGGATTTCATTTTGTAGTCTTATCAGTTGACTTGGAGATAAAGAAGTTATCTTTATTAGAGGTGCATATTAAAGTATTTATGGGTAAAATTACATTATGTCTAGGATTTTGCTGAAAATGCTGCAGCAAAACCAAAGGCATGATGAAGAAAGAAGAATACATAAATAAAAACATTTGTTAAATGTTTGACAACTATTAAAGGGAGGTGGTGGATATGCAGAAATTCATTATAAAATTCTATTTCTGTAAATGTCGAGATATTTCCCCTCCCAAAAATGAATTGAAAATAAAAAGGACATATAGAATAATGCCTGGAATTTGAGAAGTTGAGGATCATAAGCTAGATCTCTTTCTCTCTCTCTCTCTCTCTCTCTTTTTTTTCAAATGATATCTAAATCCCATGGCCATAACAACTTATTAATAGCAGGTCCCTTTTACTAATTACTGAGACTTAAAAAAAAAAGTGGGAAAGTACATGATGATTGCTTACTTGGTTGCACTATACTTTGTTATTAATATATAAAACTTAATCATCAATATATGGATGTAAATTGGGTATAAAGTCTCTTCATTTTATAAAATCCACAAATTTTCAAAAACTAGATTCTAATGAGTGAAGTTAAAACTACTTATATTGTTTTAGTTTATTTGCTATTTGGCCTGAATTGCATGTTGTCGGGATTAGCTCATAACAGTGTATAAACCTAAGATTAGCATATAATTTGCCATCCAAGGTGAGACATTTTTAAATGTAGTTACTATTAATAATTTTGTAAGAACACAGGCATACATTGGGCAAAATGAGTTATTGTGTCATATGGACATCCTATTCTTATCTGAAATGAGAAGTGTATTTAGTATGAAACCTTCCTTTAAAAAATTGAATAAAAATATTGAAAAGAACCAAAAATATTATTTGTTTCAAATTCCTCTCTTCTCTTTCTTTTGGTCTCTGTCTCTCTCTGGCTCAATACATTAATAAATTGGATCCCAGCAAGTTAAAATAAGTTATTTGCTCAAAGTCATATAACTCACAAGAAATTGAAGATCATAATTTGTTTATTTCGATAATCAGCACAGTGCTATTTCCACTCAGTGAATAACAACATTGAATTTGAAAACATCAAAATCTATTTATGAGTCCAGTTTTACAACAGCTGTTACATATTTTAGCTAAGTAATAGCTAGAAAGAGTGGCCAATTTTGTCTGCTGATAATTGAAACCCATAAATTCTAACCATATAGAATATACTTTAAATGTTTTCTGAAAAAATTGGTAAGGGGATGATATAAGAACATGAAAGAATGTCTAGCTCAACATCAGAAATTCTGTCAGTGGACACATTAGGAAAATTAGAGCAATGTGAACACACAGGAGAGTTTATTTTTTTATGTGACCTAACGGATGTTTACTGTCTTTGTTTCATCTAATTTCATAATGAACTTCTTTTTTTTTAAGATTTTTTGTTTATTTATTTGACAGAGAGAGAACACATGTAAGCAGAGAAGCAGGTGGCAGGGGTGGTGGGGAGAAGGCTCCCTGCTGAGCAGAGAGCCCGACGTGGTGCTCGATCCCAAGACCCTGAGATCATGACCTGAGCCGAAGGCAGAGGCTTAACCCACTGCGCCACCCAGGCACCCCTCATAATAAACTTCTTAGAACTTTCTTAGCTAGTAGGTATTCTCTAGAGTAAACATATAGATATTTTAATAATTGTCAATACACTATACTTAGAATTTATTTCAAATATTTCTTAAACAGAGCTTTGTTTGGGGGATGGATTCCATTTGATGCAATTCTGAGAAATTGTCCTGACAAAGCATTGGTGTAGAGGCCTGATAACCCCTTCTTTCTACAGAGAGAATTTGCTTTAAAGGGGTTCTTTTCCAAACTGTATGGTGTCTTCATTGGTACTGACAGTCTTTGTACTGCTGAAGGACTGATAGCAGCAACCATTTTCACTGTAATCTAGAAATCAAGTGAATGATACTGATCTCAAATAACTAAGAATAGAGAAAAAGAGCTTTGTCTACAAAATCTGGTTCATCTCTACAATTTCAAATATTAGACTTGAATCTAAATTACATCTCCCATGAAAGTGTCACATTCATTTAATATCTGACTTTGATCCCCACAGTGCCTGGTGCCTGGCTGGTACCATGACAATAACTAAGAATTTTAATTATATGCCCATTACTTGGGAAATGGATGAAATACACACACACACCCCCCTCCATGAAGAAGGTAATGGTATTTTTAATTTAATGACATGATATGAAATAGAGCCAAACAAGGTAAAGTTGTTTTTTTTTTGTTTTGTTTTGCTTTTTGCAAGAGCTAGTACAATATTGAATATTGTTGACTAAATTATATCTTAAGGGCCAGAAAACATAAATATAATGCTAAGCAGTTCAAAGAGGATAAGCCAGCAAATCATAGTATATGTGGTCTGTATAACTCTAACTTACTAAAATACAACAAAAAAATGGTTTTCATTCATCAAATGACTGATTTTTATGGGAAAAAAAAAGTCTCTTAAATAGCTTTTGTATGGTTTCTAAAATTGGCAAGTTACATTTTCCTCACTGGCAGGAGAGGTCTATAATCTAGGATTCCTTAAGAGAAATGATGTAATTGAGATAAATGTTGATCGGGAAGCATATTGATGGTTCACTTTCCCCACCAAATAACTACATGACAAGAAGCAAGAATTTTGTAACTCACCTACAGAAAGGTTAATCAGCACACATTTTGAATAATTTATTCATTTATTTATTCTAAAATATTTTATGTAGAATCTATTCCTTAACAAGTACTCTGTGAGTCACTTTTAGATACTGTATACCTAGAAAAGGCACTTTTATATATCGAGGACGTTTAGAATCATTTTTGCTTCAATAAAAGCAACCATAGCAAATTAAATTAAGCTTCTATCCTTCCCTCCTTTAGTCCCTGTTTCTCAAAACATCACTTGCTTCCACCATTTCTTCACTTTAGTTTCTACACAATGTAATTTTTCTTTACAATCTAAGACCATGTTGTCTCTCTTCTTTAAACATGCCTAATTTCTATTAGAGTCACAAATCAACCTTTGAATCTGGACTGGATTTTCATAGTCTAGTGACTGTTTCATTTTTCTGATTGCCAGCAAGAATATGAGAAGCTGAATGAGATAGTGTTGTCTAAGTGAAAAATAAGGTCCTACATACCCCTTTTCACTATATACCATTGGACACTCATGGAGGAAAGATAAAAATAACTAAAAGGTAAAAAATCAGTTCTTAAATAGCTTGTAATTTAAAAGGAAATCCAATCACACTATTTTTTTTAACTCTTATTGAGGTTAATATCCTGCCTGCTGAAAATATATCTTTTATTTTCTATTATTAATTGATATCTCAAAGAGATGAAGCCTTGAAATTTGCCCGTGGAGAGCCTACGCAGACATAACCCATAGCGAGTTGAGCATATCTATCCTGAGGACCTTCAATTAGTGAAAGTAATAGAAACTAAAAGTTATTGCCTAAACACAGACACATTAAAACAACCCCCTTTCCCATTGCTTTATGGATAGAACAATCAACTATATTTTAGAACAAGTCCCTAGCAGTAGAAAATTAGGAAATTTAATCTACTGGTCATACATTTTAAAAATGTATATGATATGTCAGTATGACTCATATTTCTTCTCAAAAATAATAGTTTGGTTATTTGACTTAAAAATATAAAGCATGGGGGTGCCTGGGTGGCCCAGTGGGTTAAGCCTCTGCCTTCGGCTCAGGTCATGATCTCAGGGTCCTGGGATCGTGCTCTGCACGCAGGGGGCCTGCTTCCTCCTCTCTCTCTGCCTGCCTCTCTGCCTACTTGTGATCTCTGTCTGTCAAATAAATAAAGAAAATCTTAAAAAAATATATAAAGCATGTTTTAAGGTAATATAATATGAAAGCTTGCACAGAAATATTTGTGACCCTTTAGAATAGTTAATGAATTTAGAATAATTTAAAGTGCAGTTAAGAAACCACATGAAAACACAGTGACCAAAAATAATTGCTACCTACTATGTGCCAGTAAAAAAAAAAACTGATCAGCATAACTATAGGATTTTTTTAAAGTAAAGATATCTTATCCTTACCATAGAATAATTGATTCAAAATATCTGTGGGTTGATCATGTACATGTGTATTTTAAAAGTTAGAAAAGTGATTCCAATATCACACACTATTCTTGCATATGCCCAACTCCATTTAAATAGGAAAATAAACCATAAATTTAAGTTTTATCATTATCGTGCGTAGAGTGATAGCTAAAGAACAACACAGAGAAACTATGCTGTTTAATTCTAATTTGAGAAATAGTAAATTTATACTGCAATCAAAGAAAGCTATTAGCAGACAAGGATAGGTTGTGTATTTTCCTAATTACTTATGTAGGTATATAAATCTTTGAAAATATTTTGTCACTAAAACATTGTTAAAATTCTATCCCCACTTACAGGTGAAGAAGCTGATGCAGAGTAAGTTTAAGTAACCAGGCCTATATCACGTTCATTGTAAATGTCTGAGCTGGAATAGAATGTATCTGTTTTTCTCAACTAATCAATCAAGATATAACCATATACTAATTTAAATTAGGAATATGAACTTAAGAACAGAATAGCTGACAGTGTTTGCCTATTAGAAACATCACAGATCATAGAGAGAATAGAATCTATGGAATGGTTGTAAATAAGGGACTGCTGCTTTGTGTTTTAATCCTTTTTGATAACATTATTTGACTTTCTCATTTATTCACATGAAAGTTAGGATTTTGTGAAATCCTTAGCTTTTTAAAACATTTTGGGAAGCAAACTGTATCTCAACACATGACACTGATGAACAAAATTTTAATTTTTTTAAATTAATTTTTAAAAAATTAAATTCTCCCACAAACTTAGCTAGAATCACAGCAATAAGGGAAACATTTGGTTGTTTTATTTAAGAAAGACATCACTTGCACTTGAATAGCACTGCATATTTTTATATCTACAAAACATTAATTTCTGTATATTCTCTATATTTTTATCACAACATTCCTACCTACGTTAATCACTGAATTTAAAGCCAAATACACTGAAGAGTGATGGGAAAGAATGTTCTTAGATTGTTTCCCAATGGTATAGTTAAAACAAAGCCAAGGTTAACATGAAAGAATCTGGACTCCTGAGGCACCTAGATGGCTCAGTTGGTTAAGCATCTGTCTTTGGCTCAGGTCATGGTCTCAGGGTCTTGGAATTGACCCGCATGTTGGGTTCTCTGCTCAGCAGGGAGTCTGCTTCTTCCTCTCCCTCTGTATTTTCCTTCTCTCTTTTTCTCAAATAAATAAATAAAATCTTTTTAAAAAATCTAGATTCCCATCATAGTAATCTTCCTGTTGCCTATAATGCATAAACTCTTTTTTTTTAAATTTTTTGAAGATTTTTTTTTTTAAAGTAATCTCTAGACCCAGTGTGGGGCTCAAACTCACAACCCTGAGATCAAGAGTTGTGTGCTCCACCAACTGAGCCAGCCAGGCACCCCTTGTATTGACTTTTAGTATGTGCTTAAGGATGAAAGTATGCAAGAGATGCTGAAGAAAGGTGGAATTTTATTGTAGTCAAATAATCCAACAAGGAAATTTCTGAAGATTATGCCTCCTTTTCGGAGGCATTTAAATTTTCAGAAAGAAAATGTGAATTTGTTTTAGAGAGTTGAGACATTCATTTTCCCCCAAAAGATGGGTTTATCCATGTATTCTCAGTGAAATCTTTATGATGCGCTATACTATAGCGCAACGAATAATCCATCTCAATACAGAAATATAATAGTCCATTCTTTTTAGAATTGAATGGAGGACCTATGGTATGTTTACTATTTTTTCTGACATTCTTTGTTGTAAAGATTAGAAATATTATTCCAGTTCCTGGGTGGCTCAGTGGATGGAAGCCTCTGCCTTTGGCTCAGGTTATGATCCCAGGGTCCTGGGATCAAGCCTTGCATCAGGCTATCCACTCAGCAGGAAGCCTGCTTCCCCCCACCCCCATTGCCGCCTGCCTCTCTGCCTACTTCCTTAATTTCTTAAGGAATCTTCTGTCTGTCAAATACATAAATAAACAAACAAATAAATAAACAAATGTCTTTAAAAATATGTTAAGAACTAAAACAGTAATTAAAAAAAAAGAGAGAAAGAAAGAAATATTATTCCTAAGTAGGAATTCTGGAAAGACAAAAGAGTTTATGCAGTATATTCAACAAATACCATGCCCCCTTTTGCATGCCAGAAAATGTAATAGGAACTAGAATCATCCAGTGAACAAGACAAACTAAGTTCCATCTTTCATGAGCTTATATTCTATAAGGAAACAGAAAGATAGAAAATAAGGAAACAAAGATAAACTCAGGTAGTCCTAAATATTAGAAAGAAAATAAGACAGGGTAGGGAATGTGTCAGAGAATAATTAAGGTTTTCCTTTAGATTAGAGGTCAGACAAATCTCTAAATTGATATTTGACCTGAGACTTGCATTCATAAAGCTCTGTGCAGGGATTGAGAAAATAAGCATCCAACTCAGAGGAGACAGTAGATGCAACTACTTTCACCAGGATAATAAACTCAGCACATTTGGGGAATAGAAAGGATGGTGAGACTACAACTGAACTTAACAATTGGACCAAGTCGCAATAGCACGTAGTACAAAGGCTTAGAAATATGCAGAAATATCAGTATTCCTAGTCCTCAAGGCAATGGGGCCCAAATCCACTGGTTAAAAGCAGTTTTTTTTTTTTAAATTTACCTCAGTGTGTCATGAAAAAATTATCTTTTTCTGTGTGTGTTAAAATTGAGGGAAATCTGAAAAGCATGGATCCCAGAGTGGAATGAATACGAGCTATAAGATAAGTGGAAGAACAGGCAGAGGCCGATTCTTGCAAAGCCTCATAGCTCATGGAGAAGAGTTTAGAATTTAGATGGAAAGGCATTTACAAGGGGAGACATGATTTAATTGATGTTTTGATAAGATCTCTCCAGTTGCTATACAGAGAGTACACAAAGAAAAGTATTAGAATTAAGGAGCGCTTCACATATTCATCATTAGGTTGACCTTGGGGTTGTCACTTGCTATCTCAGTGCCTCAGTTTTTATCAAATTATCAAAGATAACAGCATTTGTCCTGGGTTTGCGTCACAGATGTCTTGTGAAAGGAAGTTGTATGATGTCTGTGCTTGCTCAAAGAAAGATAAATGGGATCTTGTTATTCCTGTTACTGACACCACACATTCCAACCTGCCAACTATCTCTTGAAGATCAGTTTGTGAACAAGGGCTGATTGGTATATTAACTCCCCAGAAGGAGCGAGATAACAGAGCAGTAAGTCACTGGGGATTCCTTTGACACTAATCAGTTCCCTGTGGCCATTCTACTCAGAATGAAGATGAGTAGCAATGGAGACATATATTTATCTGTGACCCTTTTCTATCAATTAAGGTCCTAAATAAACCACGAAGGCATGTATCACCCCACTGTTGTGTTGCTATTTTTTCTAGTTAAGTACTTTAGGAGTAAGACATGACTCTCAAGAGTGTCCAGTTCACAGTCATGCCTGCAGGTGTTAAAAAAGACAAGCATCACAGATCTACTCTATGTGACACAGAACAACTTGTAGGTCTTATACAGATAAGATTTTCAAGATGTCTATATCTAAAAAAACAAGAAAATTAATTTCTGTTTTCACAGAGTATAGTGTTGCTTTTTTTTCTTGAATAAAGAAAATGTTTTTACTCTACCTCTTCAAACTGTATTTAAAAATGAAATAAAAATAGCACTAACATGACATTGAGCTAAAAAAGATTTATTTATATATTGATTCTTTAAATGTGAGTAAAAGCATGATTCTTTCTTTCAAAATGCTAAATATTTTCAAAAGGTAAGTGGTACCTGAAAGGCATTTAAGGAAGGGGTTTTTAGAATGATAAAAACACTAGAGCAAGAGAATATTAAGGTGATACAAGGCGGGGGCACCTTTTGTGGCTCAGCTGGGTAAGTGACTGCCTTTGGCTCAGGTCATGGTCCCCGAGTCCCAGGATTGAGTCCCACATCGGGCTCCTGGCTCCACAGAGAGTCTGCTTCTCCCTCTAACCTTCTGCCCTCTCATGCTCTCTCTCTCTCTCTCTCTCTCTCTCTCAAATAAATAAATAAAATCTTAAAAAAAATAATGTGATACAAGGGAAGTACTCAGAAGAGAGGAATTGATGGGGGGGATTGGATACCACTATATTAAAAGGAAAGGAAGGATTAATTTTAGGGATGACATTCTTGAGTATGTGACTAAACACATATCCAAACTAAGAAAGGGAAGTTTAGACTTCGAATGAAGTAAGGTCATTTCATCCATTATTAATTATTATAGGAGAAAAAGGCAAAAATACAAGTACAGGTTCACATGGAGTATAGAAATGAAAGCATTTCAAATAAATCTGCCTACCTTTATTTTCTATTTGAATTTTGAAGCAAGATCATCAACTGTGAGTCAGTCAAGAAGCATGTCAGAGGAGGTTTGAGGGGAAAAAAATTAGGTTGGGAATAAATTCAAAGAAGGGACATATACAATTTCATTGAGTGAAATTTCAACTTTCTTAAGTTCACTTCACTGGGTCATCATTGCTCACAGACCTGTGTTCCTTAGTAAGAAACTTCAGGAAGATTCCCTTTATTCTCATGTAACAATTCTCAGGAGAGTTTTTGTTATTCAGTTGTGAGTAATGAAAATAAGTAATGAATAAAGTATAAGTAAGTAATAAAAATAAGACTAGTTTAAAAATCAGATTATCATTCAAGATTTTATTCCACTGTGTATAGGCTATGTTAGTCGTTGCCAAGTTCCATAACTTCTTTTAAAGAGAAGTTTTTACTGAAATGTGGTACTAGAAAGAAGAGAAGCAGTTGCCTGGAGATGAGAGAGGGAGAAAGGGGGGTCTACGAAGGGCACAAGGAAACTTTTGGTAGTTAAAGATATGTTCATTATCAGGATTGTGATAATAGTTTCCTAGGCATATAAGTAAGAAAAACTTATCAGATCTCAGGTTTTAAATGTGTGCAATATATTATATTCATCTATACATCAATAGAACTCTAAATGAAAGAAATGGTGTTCGCAAGGTATGACCTAATTCATATATTTTTGTATAAATTTCAAATAATAGTACACATACAAATGACTCAAATTCTGAAGTGCTCTATAAGATGTTTTTATGAAAGTAAGGTTTTACAATAGGAAGAGCTTCTCAACCTTGAATAACAATAAATACTTATATCTCAGACTAAATAATTGAAGAAGCAGGGAGGAAGTTTTTTTCCATCTGCACAATGGAGTTAAAATGATTGTATGCATGTCTGTTGATAGTTTAGCTCAATATGACAATCTGTACAAGGAGTATCAATGGGTAGGGGTGCCACAGGAGACTATTAGGGAAATTTCTAGAGAAGATGCTGTTTAGCTTCTTTTGTCTGCTTCATCTATTTTGCTATCTAGGCACCAAATTATCTCCTTTGCTAAAGCCCTCTTTGTCATGCTTCTCAACTCAGCTGCAAAGAAGCTAATTGATTCAACACTAATAATATATTTAAGTACTTAATGTGTCACCCCTAACTGGAAAACCTGTATTTTCAAAGGAAGTCCATAGAAACTTATGTATATATTCAATCAATTATTCCATAACTCATTTATCCCTCTTATAATAGGTACTTTAACCATAAAAATATGAGTAATATAAAATTATTTATTTTATGTTATTTTATTTTAACTGTTACTAAGAATGCTTTCTCTTTTTTCTTATTCAAATTTAACCAATTATTTAAGCATCATCTCTAGTTTTATTTTCTGTGTGATGTCTCTGCTCCTAACTTATTTTGCACTTAAAATTGGTACATTTTCTGACACTTAATATTCATTACTGTTGTTCACATTACATAGATGGTAAGGTATGTCATAGTAGAAGCTCTGTTTTATTAGCCTATAGTATATCTAATACACCATAGGAAACTATAAAAATATTTTCACCAACATTCAAATTATATCTGTGGACATCTATCTTAATGAAGGAAAATCTGTAAGTTCTCCAGACTCAGCTCTTTTACATTACCTAGGCAATACTGATATTTCTCCCTCCCCCCATGCACTTATAGTTTATTACTGCATTTTTATATTGCCAATGAGGTTGATATATATTCTTACATTTACCAGTTTACATTCCTTAAGCCCTTAATGCAGGATATATACTGTATTCACCTTTTTTTAAAATTTTCAGCGTAACAGAATTCATTGTTTATGCACCACACTCAGTGCTCCATGCAATACGTGCCCTCCATAATACCCACAACCTGGCTCCCCCAACCTCCCACTCCCCGCCTCTTCAAAACCCTCAGATTGTTTTTCAGAGTCCATAGTCTCTCATTGTTCATCTCCCCTTCCAATTTTCCTCAACTCCTTTCTCCTCTCCATCTCCCCCCTCCCTGTTATTTGTTATGCTCCACAAATAGGTGAAACCATATGATAATTGATTCTCTCTGCTTGACTTATTTCACTCAGCATAATCTCTTCTAGTCCCATCCATGATGATACAAAAGTTGGGTATTCGTCCTTTCTGATGGAGGCATCATACTCCATAGTGTATATGGACCACATCTTCCTTATCCATTCGTCCGTTGAAGGGCATCTTGGTTCTTTCCACAGTTTGGTGACTGTGACCATTGCTGCTATAAACATTGGGGTACACATGGCCCTTCTTTTCACTACATCTGTATCTTTGGGATAAATACCCAGTAGTGCAATTGCAGGGTCATAGGGAAGCTCTATTTTTAATTTCTTAAGAAATCTCCACACTGTTCTCCAAAGTGGCTGTACCAGCTTGCATTCCCACCAACAGTGTAAGAGGGTTCCTTTTTCTCCATTTATACGCTCAGAACTAAGAAGGTTCCTGGCACTTAACAAATGAAAACTGTTGAAGAAGAGAAGGAAGAAACAAAGAAAAGGAGGGAGGGAGGGACTCACTATTTCAGAAATAAATGTTATCTCAGGAAATGGAAGTTCAAAAATAAAACTCCATGATATCATAGAGTTTACATTCTAAGTGATCTATTTTGGATCTACGTATTATATATTAAACAATTAGAACTATTCTTATTTCTTTTGACTGAACTATGAAGACAGGCTTGATCTAAACATATATTCTCCAGTTCCATTACTCCAAGTTTCTAATTACTCATTAAGATATATTCCAGTTGTTGAATTTTAAAAACATTGTATTCAAAGTACACATTGGCTAATTTCAGATTTACAAGAGGCCCAAATGTCAATATTAGCAACACTTGATAACCCTTGATAACTTGACTTAGATTTCCTTTCTCAAAGAGATAGCTATTGTATTCAGACATAATAACATGTGCCATAAAGTATAAACTTAACTTCCTCCTAAACATCAGATGAGAGTTATGAAAAACTCTACTATTACAAAACTATTATATATTTAATTGAAAATTTTAACATTTAGTGTCAGAAATCATTTAGTCACTTGCCAAAAGCATGGCATATATTTCCTACTACAGTTACTCTTTAAGCATTTTAAGTGCATTACAATCAATAAAATTGCATGTTCACAGCATGTGTCCTCATTTATTTTAGAGAAAAGTCATTTAAAATCAGAGTGCACACTGATCTTCCATAAAAATGTTATACTACCACATTTACAAGTAAATTTATGAAGTAAATTTATATAGAAGTGCTCATGATCTTACTTCTGTCCTATATATAAATTTTGAATGGTACTAATATTTAAAAGATTTTTCACTTTGTTATTTTTCATTACTATTCTTAATATAGCATGTGTTTCTATTTAGCCTTTAAAGGGATACTAAAAAGGTTGATGTTAGAAAAATCTATTTGTAAGTCAGACGTTTTTGTAGCCCTCTGCACTATGTTGAAGAAAAAAAATGAAATTTTCATAACAGTTCATAATATCCAACATTTTAAGTTCAGAATGAATTTTGATGTAAAATATTTGAAGATAGCAAGTTAACATTAAAATTGATTTATCTTCTTCTTCACTAATTTAATCAATAGTACACAGGAAAAAAACTACGTACTTTTCAAAATTGCAAATTAATGCCAAAATAGCCTAAAATAATTACATCTTTTTAATTGCATGCATTTCTTATTTTTTAAAAATTGCCTCTTTTCTTGTTAATCCTTGTGAAAAATACTTATCTAAAGTGTTCTTATACACCTATACACATGCAAGCAAATACAATGTTATAATTATTGCTTAAACATACAATTTTATTTATTTTTTTAAAGATTTTATTTATTTATTTGATAGAGATCACAAGTAGGCAGAAAGGCAAACGGGGCGGGGGGCGGGGTGAGTAGTCTCCCTGCTGAGCAGAGAACCTGATGCAGGGCTCAATCCCAGGACCCTGAGATCATGACCTGAGCCAAAAGTAGCAGCTTAACCCACACAGGCACCCCTAAGTGTATGATTTTAAATAGAAAGAAGAAATAATATTTTTCTTTATATTTATACATGCTTCTTTATATTAATTTCTAGTGGTCTTTATTTCTACCCCATGGGTTCAAGTTGCGGTTTGATGTCATTTCTTCTTGGTTTTAGTACTTTCAAGATTTTATTTTTGTGCTAAGCTTCCATCAGATTGATTATGATGCATCTAGTTGTGGTTACCTCTATGAGTAACATTCTTGGGATTATTGAGTTTTGTGGATCTCTAGATTTTGTAGGTGTTTGTCATTCATTATTTCTTGAAATATTTTTCTGTTCCTTTTTCTCCTCTCTTTTTGGTATGCTTAGTATGGTCTCTGAGAATCTATTCAGTATTTTTTTATTGTTAATTTCTTCATATTTAATAATTATGTTGGTTCATCTTCAAGTTTACTGATTCTATCTTATGTCATTTTTTTTAAAGATTTTATTTATTTATTTGACTGACAGAGATCACAAGTAGGCAGAGAGGCAGGGAGGGAGAGAGAGGGGGAAGCAGGCTCTCTGTGGAGCAGAGAGCCCAATGTGGGGCTTGATCCCAGGACCCTGGGATCATGATCTGAGCCAAAGCCAGAGGCTTTAACCCACTGAGCCACTCAGGCGATCCATGAATCTATCTTATGTCATCTTAAATTTGCTGTCAACTCCACCTCATGATTGTCTTCTTTTTTTTTTTTTTTTTTTTTCATTTAGTCATTGCAATTTTCAACTCTGGAATTTTCAGCTGCTTTCAATTATCATGTTTATTTCTCTGTTATGATATATTATTCGTTAAATGATTATCATATTTTCCCTTCATTCTTTGAATGCGGTCTTTTAAAAAATAATTTGGTTACAATAAGTGTTTTAAACTCTTTTTCTATGAAATCTAATATCTGGGCCCATCTAGTTTTTAGTGATTCTAATTTCCTAAATTATGTCCAGTTTTCTTGTTTTTATGCATGTCTTATAAGTTTGGGATCAACAGTGCAATTATAAGACATGTATAAAACAGGAAAAAAGTCTGGATTTTGTTTTATTGTTCTAAAGTTTTCGTTTGTGTTTTTGTAACTTTGGGAACTTGTTTCCATTTAAACTTACCTGTCTTTTCCATGGTATGTGGCCACTGACATACGTATGTATGTGTAGATATTTTTAAGAATTCTTATTTTTATTTTTTGTCTTAGTTTTCTAGGGTTTCTTCTGTGTGTAAATAGCATATTTATCAGGCAATGGTTTATGAAGAGGTTATGCTAAATAAAACACTATAAGCCCATGTGATTTCCGTTCTCTTCTTATTAATATCTGTGTGAGTTGGTAAATAAATTCAAAGTTCTCAGGTTTTTCTTGGTTTTCACTTTCCAGTGGGCTCTGTAAGGTCTTTCTTGCAATGATGCAAGTTTTTGTTCAAGGTTCAATTGAAGGTCATCACCTCTTCCAGCAAAGCTGCTAGTTTTCATATCCAGCCAGCCTTTCTGATAAAGTTATTGACAAACTGAGGGTTGGTAGTGGGAGAAGGCAAAAAGAAAACATACTTCCACTGTTACTACCCAAAACTCTAGTATTTTTTTTTTTAATCAAAGAATAACTGGGGGCACCTGGGTGGCTCAGTGGGTTAAAGCCTCTGCCTTCAGCTCAGGTCATGATCCCAGGGTCCTGGGTTCAAGCCCTGCATCTGGCTCTCTGCTCAGTGGGGAGCCTGCTTCCTCCTCTCTCTCTGTCTGCCTCTCTGCCTACCTGTGATCTCTGTCTGTCAAATAAATAAATAAAATCTTAAAAGAATAACTGTTCTCAATTTGTTGTTACTTTTGATCAGTTTTCAGTGCCATGAGATGTTTGCACTTTATAAATTATAATTCAATTTTATACTTAGTCACATTTATTTTGGAAGAACAGAATTGCTAACACCATTAAATATCTCCATTTGAAGGGATTCTCCCAATTATCTTTAAGAAACATTTTTTAAATGAAAAATAAATTTTATATTTGCCCACATATGTATCTTTTCTGCCACTCCTCATTCCTTTATGTAGATCCAATTTTCCATCTGATTCTATTTTCCTTCCACCAGAAGAACTTATTTTAGCATATGTTATAGTGCAGAAGTTCTGGCAATAAATGATCTGTTTGTCTGTGTCTGAAAACATCTTTATTTTGCTATCAATTTAAAATTGAATATTGAAAAGTGGTATTTTCATGGGGCAATAATTCTGTTTTTTTTTCTTTCAGTTCTTTAAATATGGCACTCCATTTAATTTTTGCTTCTATAGTTTCTAAAAAATCTGCTGTTGTCTGTTTCTTTGTACTTAAACTGTATTTTTCATCTATGTGCTTTGATATTATATATTTTTTCTTTGTACTTTAGCAAGTTCTATCATGTCTGTAATTTCTAGAGCTTTTTCTATTGATAGATTTGTCTTTGGGTTATGGGCCCTATTTTTGTGCTTCCCTGCATGCTTCATAATTGTTTGGATGGCAAGTGCAAATTTTTCATTATTGGATTCTGCATTTTGTCATATTATTTTACTATTGTTAAATTTTCTTCAGGCATATAGTTAAGTTGCCTGAAATCAACAACTTTCAAAATTTGTTTTTCAGATTTTTTAGGGTGGTTCCAGAGTACCTATTTTTCTAGACCTAATTTAGCTTCAATACTGCAATAAGCCGGGGCACCTGGGTGGCTCAGTGAGTTAGGTCTCTGCCTTCTGCTCAGGTCATGGTCTCGGGGTCCTGGGATTGAGCCCCACATCGGGCTCTCTGCTCGGCGGGTAGCCTGCTTCCCTCTCTCTTTCTGCCTGCCTCTCTGCCTACTTGTGATCTCTCTTGCTCTGTCAAATAAATAAATAAAACCTTTAAAAAAATACTGCAATAAGCCATCTAGGATTCAACCTGATACTTGATAAATTATAAATTGTCTCCACTATGGTGAGCATTCCAATTATTCTTAGCCATGTGTGAACTCAGATAATTTTTTGATCTACTGCTTTTTAATGGTTCTGTTTCCAGCCTGTTATACTTTCCTTATATACATGCGTAGTCATTCCCAACAAATGCTTGAGGGATCTTCTCTGATGATTTAAAAACAAAACAATCAATCAAACAAACAAACAAACAAAATGTGTGCATGTGTGTGTGTGTGTGTGTGTGTGTGTGTGTACCTCTCTCCTCTCTGGTAATATATCCCACAATTTCTAGCTAACTTTGGCTTCCTGAAATCTAAACTGTCTTTCCTCAACTAAATGAGAGTGCTAGGCTCACTCTGGACCTACTTTCTCATGCTGTAGAAAAGCAATCAACTATGTAAATCATAGAGTACACCTTGTTTCCTTCCTTTTGGGGATCACATTCCTGTGTTACCCACTGTTCACCTGAAAGTCATTGTTTCATAGTTCTTTGGAGATTATATATATCTCCTGTCCCTGTAAAATATCTTGTCCATAGTTCCTGTTTTGATTTTTATAGGGATTGCATTAAACCATAGATCAGCAAGTGGAGTATTAATATCTTTGTAATCTTGAGACTTTTAATCAAAGAAGATTCTATTTCTCTGTTTATTTTCATTTCACTTTTCTTTAACATATTTTATAATTATCTTTGTAGAAGTTTGAAACACACTTTATATTTGCTAAGTATAAAAATTTCACAGAATAATTTAATTAATTAATTTTATTGAATTACATGATTCATGGGGTGTGTGGGTGGCTCAGTCATTAAGTATCTGCACTTACTCAGGCCATGACCTTGCAGTCCCGGGATTGAGCCCTGTATCAGGCTCTCTCTTCCGTGGGGAGCCTGTTTCTCCCTCTGCCTGATATTCCTCATACTTGTGTGTTCTCTCATTGTCAAATGAATAAATAAAAACTTTAAAATAATAATAATAATAATTACACAACTCATGGAACTCAGCACAGTATACTCACATAAGAATTTAATAAAGCCAAAGGATACAATATAGTAAAAGAAAGTTATTGGTAATAACTTGGTAGTTATTTGTAAGCATTGGTATTGGTAGTATTGGCAATCATCGAGGACCACAGACTTCTAGGTGCAATACCCTGGGTCCTTTATCAGTATCACAGGATGTACTTCATCTTTAGATTATGAACCACTGATTTATATGTTTGCCATCTTAATTCCAGAGGAGCCTAGACACAACTTAATTTAGGGATCCTTTATACTATGCTACTTGCATAGTTAAAAATAAGTTGTGTACTAGTTAAACCAACTGAAAACCATCATTCCAGACATCCCTGAATGACACACTAAATCTAGCAGAAGTACCTTCACAGGAGTTTCAAATTAACATTGCATATTATAAATTACTAGATAGACCATTCTTTTCTTGGCTAAGGATCATGATCAACCTTCCAGGATCACTCAAGATAAACAGAGACACTTTGGAGCCACTGCAAAATAACCCTATTTTAACATTTTGATATTGTTGTGATATATTTTACATTTAATTTTCTTTTTGTTTTGTATATAGAGAAATTCATTTAAAAAACATATAAATGGAATTATGCAGTATTTTTCTTTTTATGACTTATTTATGTCAATTAGTGTAATGTCTTCCAGAACACCCAAGTTGTGACAAATGATATGGCATACTTATTTTTTAAGATTTTATTTATTTATTTGAGAGAGAGTTCCCTCACAAGCATGAGCAGTGGAGGAGGCAAAGAGGAAGAAAGGGAAAAGCAGACTCTCTACTGAACTGGGATCCCAATGCTGAGCTTGATCCCAGGCCCCTGTGATCATGAACTGAGCTGAAAGCAAACCTCTAACTGACTAAACCCCCTGGGCACCCTAGGATTTACTTATTTTGAAAACCTGAATAAGAGACAAAGACAAGATGGTGAAAGAGTAGGGGACCTCATTTCATCTGACCCTTTGAATTTAGCTAGATATCTATCAAACTATTCTGAACACTTGTGAATTCAGCCTGAAATGTAAGAAAACATATCTGGGACTCTACAGTGGAAAAGCAACTTTTTTTTTTTTTTCAAAGTAGGAGGTGAACAGATGTGAATCTGTGGGGAGATATTAGAAGATAAATAGAGGAGAGGGAGCCTCCATAAGGTGCCTACCAGAAGGTGATATTGACCTGGAGGGCAAAATCAAAACCTTTAGAAATCTGCTCCAGTGTGAGACAGTCTGAAAAGGGCCTTGGAGATGAAAAGGGCAGAATTCTAGGTGGGTCAGTGTAGTCTCAGGATCCCAGAAGTCACAGAAGGAACAGAGGTGCCTGAGCTGATAGCATGCCCAAGCTATGGAGCAGGGAAACTGGTTATGGTCAGTGAGCCCAGGAGGAGACTCTCAGCTCCCACTACCATACATCATGGGTCAGGTTGGTCAGGAGACTGCTCACGCCCTGAGTACCATGAAAAGGACAGGAATGCACTGACCTGACTATCTGCTATCCCCCAGGAGGAGCAAAACAGATGTGCACACGACCAGGCAATAGTTCTCAGGGTGGTGGGCCCAGAAAGGACAGTGAGGCTACCCTCAGCCATCCCCAGGAGTGGGAGCCGGTATACACATGAGACCATAACTGCTTTCAGCTACAGGGCACAGAAAGGGCAGTGATGTGGGTACCTCAGACTCCCTCTGGAGAGATTGCTGTGGGTCTGCACTGCAGAAGTCTGTGGAGATTGGCACACAAAAAAGTAGACTGTCCTAAAGGGTTTGCTGAAGAGGGGGGCTGCAAGTTTTCGGCTCTGGGGCTGGAGATTGGGGCATAGCCATTTTTATGCTAATCCTCTACAGAGGAGTGGAAAGCCTTCAGGGAATAAAAACCACACAGAGGACAAGCTAACACTGAACCCAGCCCCCTGGCAAGGGGTGGTGCAACTCCACTAAGGCAAAGACACCTATGAGGCAACATAGTAGGCCCCTTCACTAGAAGACAACCTAGAAGAACAGGTGCAAACTTTTTTATGGATACCACAAGACTGTAAAACTCCAGTGCCAAGGGAAAATAGTATAGAGCTTGAGGTTTTCCTCATTATTTATTTATCTTTCAGTCTAAAAGTTTCCATTTCCTTTTTTCTTTTTTCCCCTGTCAACTGTTTTTTTTTAATTTTACCAACTCCATGTTTTTAACTTATTTTTGAACTTTTATATTTTACATCTACATTTTATAGATATATGCTTCATTTTTGTATATATGTAAATTTTGATTTCTTTGAAATTTTGGGATTTAGGTCTTCTAAAACACAGATCAAAATTCATTCAGGAACAAGTAGATCACCCTGCTTTGTCTACCCTGTGAGATTATTATCTCTCTCCCCCACCTTTTTTTTTTTTTTTCCATCTCTCTTCTTTTTAATTGCTTTGCTTAGATTTTGATTCCTTTTCTGTTTTTGTTTCCAACTTCTTTGGTTTGTCTAGTGTGTATTTGCTTGGGTCACAGTTGATATTTTGGACTATGATCACTCATTCATCCATTCTTCTCTTGTCAAAATGACTAGAGGGAGGAATTCACAATAAAAGAAAAATCCAGAGGTAAGGTTCTCTGCCACAGATCCAATCAATATGGATATAAGTAAGTTGTGAGAGATGGAATTCAGGATAGCAATTATAAAGTTAATAGCTGGGCTTGAAAGAAAACATAAAAGACATTAGAGAGTCTCTAAGTGCAGTAATGAGATCTAGGGGCTCCTGGGTGGCTCAGTGGGTTAAAGCCTCTGCCTTTGGCTCAGGTCATGATCTCAGGGTTCTGGGATCAAGCCCCTCATCCGGCTCTCTGCTCAGTGGAAAGCCTGCTCCCCCCACCCCTCTGCCTGCCTCTTTGCCTACTTGCAATCTCTGTCTGTCAAATACATAAATAAAATCTTTTAAAAAAATGAGATCTAATCAGACTGAACATAAAAATGCTATAACTGAAATACAGGCAAATTAGATACTCTAAAAGCTAGGGTGAATGAGGCAGAAGAGAGAGTAAGTGATCTAGAAGACAGGGTGATGAAAAGGAAGGAAGTTGAGTAAAAGAGAGAAAAACAGCTAATAACCCATGAAGAAAGGCTTTGAGAAATTAATGATGCCCTGAAATGAACCAATGTCAGAATTATTGGTGTTCCTGAGGGGGAAGAGAGAGAGGTCCAGAAGGAAATTTGAGCAAATCATAGCTAAGGACTTCCCTAATCTGGGGAAGGGAACAAGCAGTCATTTCCAAGAGGTAGAGAGGACCCCTCCCAAAATCAATAAAAATAGATCAACACCCCAACATATAGTGAAACTTGAAAAATTTTAGAGAAAGAATCCTGAGAGCAGCTTGAGACAAGGGCTGCTTAACTACAGAGGGAGGAATATCAGACTAGCATCAGACCTATCCACAGAAACCTGGCAGCCAAGAAATGGCTGGCATGATATATTCAGAGTACTAAATGAGAAGAACATGCAGCCAAGAATACTTTATCCAGTAAAGCTGTCATTCAGAATGGGAGTAGAGATAAGGAGCTTTCAGGACAGACAGAAACTGAAAGAATATGTGGCCATCAAGTCAGCAATGCAAGAATACTAAGGGGGATCCTGTCAGCAGAGAGAGACCCCAAGAGTAACATATACCAGAAAGAAACAGAGACAATGTTCAGAAACAGGGACTTTACAGGCAATACAGTGAATCTAAACTCATATCTTTCAATAGTTATTCTGAGTGTAAATGGGCTAACTTCTCTAATCAAAAGACATAGGATATCAGATTGGATAAAAAAGCAAGACCCATCCATATACTGTCTACAAGAGACTCATTTTAAACCTAAAGACACCTCCAGACTGAAAGTGAGGGGGTGGAGAACCACCATTCTAATGGACCTAAAAAGAAAGATGGAGTAGCAATCCTCATATCAGGCAAATTGAATTTTAAACCAAAGACTATAGTAAGAGATGTGGCAGACACCATCCAACTAGAAGATCTAATGATTGTAAATGTCTATGCCCCCAACATGGGAGCAGTCAATTATATAAACCAATTAATAACCAAATTAAAGAAATACTTTGATAATAATACATTAATAGTAAATACTTCAACACCCTCCTCACAGCAATGGACAGATCATCTAAGCAGAAGATCAACAAAGAAATGAGGGCTTTGAATGACACACTGGACTGGATGGACTTCACAGATATTTACAGAACATGCCATCCTACAACAATAGAATACTCATTCCTCCAGAGTGCTCATGGAACTTTCTCTAGAATAGATAGCATTCTGGGTCACAAATCACATCTCAACCAATATCAAGAGACTGAGATTATTCCCAGCAAATTTTCAGACCACAATGCCTTGAAACTGGAATTCAATCACAAGAGGAAATTTAGAATGAACTCAAAAACTTGAAGGTTAAAGAGCATCTTATGAAAGATTGAATGAGTCAACCAGGAAATTAAGGAATATAAACAATTCATGGAAACTAATGAGAATGAAAACACATTGGTTCAAAACCTGTGGGATATAGCAAAGGTGGTCCTAAAAGGGAAGTACATTGCAATACAAGTGTCTCTCAAAAAAAGAAAAAAAAAAAAAAGAAAAGAAAAGAAAGAAAGAAAAAAAAAATCCCAAATACACAAGCTAACCTTACACCTAAAGGATCTGGAAAAAGAACAGCAAATGAAGCCTACACCAAACAGGAGGAGACAAGAAATAATAAAGATTAGAACAGATATCAGTGAAACAGAAACCAGAGGAACAGTAGAACAGATCAATGAAACTAGAAGCTGGTTCTTTGAAAGAATAAAATCAATAAACCTCTGGCCAGATTAATCCAAAAGAAAAGAAAAGGGACCCAAATTAATAAAATCATGAATGAATGGGGAGATATCAAAATGAACACCAAAAATATACAGACAATTTTAAGAACACATTATGAGCAAACATATGCCAAAAAATTAGGCAATCTGGAAGAAACAGATGCATTTCTGGAAACTTATAAACTACTAAAACTGGAACAGGAAGAGTTAGAAAATCTGAATAGACCAATAACCAGCAAGGAAATTGAAGCAGTTATCAAAAACCTGCCAAAATACAAGATTCCAGGGCCAGATGGCTTCCCAGAGGAATTCTACAAAACATCTAAAGAAGAAATAATCCGTATTTTACTGGAGATTTCCAAAGTAATAGAAATGGAAAAAAAAACTTCCAAACTTTTTCTATGAGGTCAGCACTACCTTGATCCCTAACTGAGACAAAGACACTGCCAAAAAGGAAAATAACAGACTGATTGTCTGATGATGAGTGTGGATGTCAAAATACTCACCAAGATACTAGCTAGTAAGATCTAACAGTACATTAAAAGGATTATTCAACACAACCAAGTGGGCTTTATTCCTACAATGCAAGGGTGGTTCAACATTCACAAATCAATCAACATGATAGATCACATTAATAAAAGAAAAGACAAGAACCATACAGTCCTCTCCATGATGCAGAAAAAACATTTGATAAAATACAGCATCATTCCTGATTAAAACATTTCACAGTGTAGGGATAGAGGGAATATACCTCAATTACAATAAAAGCCATCAGTGAAAAGCCCACAGCAAATATCATTCTCAATGGGGAAAACCTGAGAGCTTTTCCCAGAAGGTCAGGGACATGACAGGGATGCCCACTCTCACCATTATTTTTTGACCTAGTACTAGAAGTCCTAAAGTCAGCAATCAGACAATAAAGAGAAATAAAAGGCACTCATAGTGGCAAAGAAGTCAAACTCTCACTCTTCACAAATGACATGATACTTTATGTAGAAAACCCAAAAGACTCCACCCTAGAATTACTAGAACTCATCCAGGAATTCTGCAAAGTGGCAGGATACAAAATCAATGCCCAGAAATAAATTGCATTTCTATACACTAACAATGTGACTGAAGAAAGAGAAATTAAGGAATCAATCCCATTTACAACTGGACCAAAAAACCATAAGATACCTAGGAATAAACCTAACCAAAGAGGTAAAGATGTGTACTCTAGGAACTATAGAACACTTACGAAGGAAATTGAGGAAGACACAAAGAGATGGAAAACATTCTATGCTCATGGATTGGAAAAATAAACATTGTTAATTTTCACTGTTCTAATGAGTGTAAGGTGGTATCTCATTGTGGTTTTGATTTGTATTTCCCCGATGGCTAGTGAAATTGAACATTTTTTCATGTATCTGTTAACCATTTGTGTGTTTTTTGGGGTTTTTTTTTGGGGGGGGCTGTTGAGCAATGTCCATGATAACCAAATCATGGAAGGAGCTGAGATGCCCTTCAACAGATGAATGGATAAAGAAGATGTGGTTCATATATACAAAGGAATATCACTCAGCTATCAGAAAGGTGGAATACCCACCATTCACATCAACATGGATGGAACTGGAGAGTAATATGGTAAGTGAAATAAGTCAATCAGAGAAACACAATTATCACATGATTTCACTGATAGATAGAACATAAGGAAAGGAGGAACATAGGGGGAGGGAGGGAAAAAAGAATGGGAAGAAATCAGAGAGTGAGACAAACCATGAGTGACTCTGGACTCTGGGAAATGAGCTGAGGGTTGTAGAAGGGGAGATGGGTGGGGGAATAAGGTAATTAGGGTTGGGCATTGGGGAAGGTAAGTGATGTGATGAGCACTGGGTGTTGCATGCAACTGATGAATCATTGAACATTACATTGGGGGCTAATGATGTACTATATGTTGGCTAACTGAATTAAAAATTTTAAAAATCTGAATAAAATTTCATTGTATGTATATACCATGTTTTCTTTATCCATTCATCTGTTGATAGACATTTGGACTGTGTGCATGTGTTGGCTACTGTGAATAATGCTACAAAGAACATGGAAGTGCAGAGATCTCTTTAAAATACTGAATTCAACTATTTTGGATATATATCCCCAGGAATGAAAGTGTTGAATCATGTCAAATTCTATTTTTAATTTTTTGAGGAACTCTCATGCTGTTTTCTTATAGATGCACCATTTTGCATTTCCACCAACAGTATTCAACTTTTCCAATTTCTCCACATGCTCACCAAAGTTGTTCTCTTTTTTTTTTTTTTTAATAGTCATCCTAACAGGTGTGGTATGATATTTCATTTTTATTTAAAAATGCAGTAGTGTTTTGTATCAATTAGTTTCATATCTAGCAACATCAGTAACTCTCCTATTAATTGAAGTAATTTATTGGTAGATTGGTTTATATTTTCTATATTAACAATCCTATCATTGCTGTCAGGTTTTTTTTTTTCCTTCCTTTTTAACTCCTGTGCCTTTTTCTTCTTCCCTTAGTAATTAGGATCTTTAGTATAATGTTGAAAAGAATTGGTGAAATCAGATATTCTTGATTTATTCTTAGTCTCAAAAAGAAAACTTTGATAATTTCATATTAACTATAATGTTTGCAGTTTTTACTCTATATATACACATTATCTGAATAGTAATATTTCCTTTTCATCCTAGTTTGGTAAGAATTTTATGGATCAAAGTTGAAATTCATGGGGTACCTGGGTGACTCAGTCATTAAGCATCTGCTTTTGGGTCAGGTCATGATCCCAGGGTCCTGGAATCGAGTCCCACATCAGGCTTCCTGCTCAGCGGGAAGCCTGCTTCTCCCTCTCCCACTCCCCCTGCTTCTGTTGCCTCTCTCACTGTGTCTCTGTCTGTCAAATAAATAAATAAAATCTTTTTAAAAAGTTGAAATTCATGAAGGAAATTTAGTTATGGACATCTTGCTTAATTGGATTGTAGTGAAATAACGTTCATTTGAGATATATTGACAGCTAAATGTATTAATGAGAACACAATAAATTTACTTACTTTTAAATTTCACCTATTTTTGGTCATATATTTTAATTCTAAGTATGTTGTAAACTTTGTAAGATATTATAATTTTATCTATAGTCATTTAGACTAAATGCAACTCTTCATTATACTTCACTCCTTCCTGAATCATGAATCTTTACCTGAAATTATTATATTTTAGCCTGGAATATACGCCCATTTATAAAATACTTTCTCAGCCTTATCTGCTTTATCTCTTTATCTTCATTCTTCCTTTTGAACTCTTAAGGATGTGAGTATTGACTCCTAGGCCGACAGTCATTTTTTAATCATTTTAAATATATCACTTCACTGTCTTCAATTATTGTTGAGATGTCAGTTTTTAACCAAGGCTTAAGAGATTATGTTTCTTATTTTATTTTCTTTAAAGATTTTATTTATTTATTTGAAAGACAGAGATCACAAGTTGGCAGAGAAGCAGGCAGAGAGAGAGGAGAAAGCAGGCTCCCTGCTGAGCAGAGAGCCTGATGCGGGCTGTATCCCAGGACCCTGGGATCATGACCCAAGCCAAAGGCAAAGGCTTTAACCCACTGAGCCACCCAGGCACTGCCTTTATTTTCTTTAGTATTTAGCTTTTTTTTTTTTTTTTTTTGTAACATAAAATAAATGTGTTAGTTTTCAGTGACTGCTGTAACAAATTACTACAAACCTTGGTGGCTTAAATAACAGAAATTTATTCTCTCAGAAATTCAGTTCTGGAGGCCTGAAGTCAAAAGTCAAGGCGTCAGCAGGGCTGTACCCCCTCCAGGAGCTCTAGGAGGAGATTCCATTCCTAGACTTTCTCGGTTTTTAGTTGGTGCTTCAGCATCTCTGGGTTTCCTGGCTATATCATTCTAATCTCTTCTATCTTCATGTCACCTTCTCTTATTTTGTTTGTCTCAAATCTCCCCCTGCTTTTCTCTTATGAAGACTTTTTTTTGGATGTATAGCCCACACAATCCAGAATTATCTCATTTCAAGATCTTTATCCCAAACACATCTGCAAAGATCCTTTTTCAAATAAAGTAACATTCCCAGATTCTCTGAATATGAAAGGAGTATTTTTGGTGGTACCATTTTTCATCCTACCACAGGTGTACTTGTATTATGACTCTTGTTTATTCTGCACTTAAGCCTCTCAATTACTGTCATTAGTTTTCAAAAATTCTCAGTCATTAACTCTTCAACTACTGTTTCTACCTCATTCAAGCAAAACAAATAAATATATCATAGTCATTTTCTTATATTGCTTTTGTCTTTTATCTGTATTTTATGCTTTTCTTTAATTTCTTTTTTGCTTTTTTAAAGATATTTTCTTTTGATCTATATGCTGGTTCATTAATTCTCCCTTTAGTTTTATCTATCTTAGGAATAAACCTAACTCTTGATTTTTTCATTTTAATCATTGTATATTATAGTTTGAGATGTTGAATTTGTTCCCCTTTAGATGTTTTATATTATGCCATTTTTATAATTTCTAATTTCTTGCTAAAATTTAAATAGAGATTTTGTACTTTATAAACATATACTTGTCTAATAGACTGTATTTAATAATTTTACTTTTTGTTATGCAGGTCATTCCTATGTTATTTGTAGTTTTCATGGATGAGGTTGACTTTGATGGTATTAAAGATGTGTGGGTTTTTTTAATTTCTCCTCAGTGATATTTTAAAAAATTCTCCTCAATGGTATTTTCTACTAGGATTTTGATAATTATAACAATGATTGAAATATAATCAATATTTATTAAGGCCCTTGATTTTGTGCAATAATATCACATTGTCTTTAACCATCTTGTAGGTGTCCCTCTGAGATTAAATATTATAAGGAATTATCTCTGTTGTGTCAATAGACAAGAGAAGCAATGTACCATAATATGAATTTAACTGAACTAACATTTCTAACACAGACTATTTACATAAAGAGAAAAAAAAACTTGTTTTTGGTAAACATTTGTTTCCTTCTCTGTAAAATTGACTTTTTAGACTGACATATTTTCACATTGACTTCCAACTCTGGGGACTCTGAACAACAAATGACATTCAATGTGAACACAATCCTTTTTCTTAGCCATTAATCTATTTCTTTAAGATTTTCAATATTCTTTTCCCCAGAGTTGCCATCTTCTTGTAAACCCTTCTGGAAGGCAAAAGTAACATCCTCATTGTTTTGTTTTGTTTTGCTTTCTTTGTTTTTTTGTTTTGTTTTATTTTTATTTTTTGTCAGATATTCAGTGTCATGGAAATTATCAGAGTTTTAAATCCTGTTTCTATTGGCCAGTTTCTATTTTAGTTTGGTTTGAAAGTAAGATGCAAATTAGAGAATGGTAAAAGGGAATGATAAAATGTTGCTTGGGTACTTGCAAAGCTTTGCTCACCAGTGGCAGTAGCCAAGCAACATTGAAAGAATTTGAATTTTGGAGTTTCTTTCATATACTGAACTAAAATCAATCTTAGTTAAACTGTGCCTGTGCACCTAATCCTAACAACAGAATTGGTAATTGCATCCTCACAGAGGATAAGGAGCCCAAGTTATCTCTCCATAGATGGAATTTGTAGAGTTAGTAGTCATCATCATCTATAAGGTGCAGTGGGAAAAAGGGGGTCAAACATTTATGATATTTTAAATCTTGCCACATTAAACATATTTTATTTCATTATGTGTACGTATCAGTATAATTCCAACATTCTGAAAAGAAGTCAAAGATATTCTGGATTAGTTTTTGTAAGATCTGTCCAACTCCTAGTATGTACAATGTCTCATTCTAAGTATTTAAATCATTCTTTCAAAAATTCATTCTGGAGTATCATAATAACATATTTATATGTCCATCTTTAATAATAACCTAAATAGTATCCATTCACCTTAAATTTTATACAAACTTTATTTTGTCATAATTCATCAACATTTTTAAATCTAGTCTCAATTGAATTTTTATATTTAGAGAATTAACATCATGTCATGTGGTCAGATGAGTATTTACTATTATTTATTATCCATATTTCTACTAATTATTCTGATTTTTTTTCAAAATCATTCACATAAGAAAAGAAAAATCAATAAATTTAAAATCCTATAGTAATTGTATTTTTATGGTTTTAAACATTTATGTTCAATCTATTCAAAAGGGAACTTTAATTCTCTTTGTAGTTGTCTTCAGTGTTTTTCTGAAACCAGAGCTAACCTTTCCAATGGCTTTTAATGTGACATCTACTTGTTCTCAATGCATGTGCCAATCCTATCTCTACCTCTTCACATATATATCTATCATTGTTATCTCCCCTTCCTTATACCTTTTCAAATTGAGCTACTTCCTGTTATACCAATATTTTGGGCTTTTTCTTGTCACTGGACTTTGTGTTATTGTTTTTTATTGCATTTTTCTTTACACTTGGTTAAACTACATATTTATCATCCGCTTAAAACTGCCTTTATGATTCAACTGAAATACTGTCATTTCCAGGAAGCCTTTCTCAACTGTTAGAACTGAGTTTCCTATTTTGGTATTTCTTTCTTTCTTCCCTCCTTCCTTTCTTTCTTTCTTTCTTTCCTTTTCCCCCCAACAGTGCCCTGTATACATTGTATTTGCCACTTATTTACTTCCTCCATTCTCTGTAATACAGTGAAATATATATCTAAAAAATTACTGAATTTTCAAGATAGGTGCTAAATATGCAAATTCATGCATGCTTATGATTATTAATACAACGAATTTTGAGATCTATAGTTCAGCATATTTTCTTACTTGTACTACTCTTAATAGTCATTAGTTTTATGAATTTCCCTCTCTTGAACCTGGACCAAGCAAATTTTGAGATGAACTCTAAGTATCACCACATAATAGTTTCTTCTGTTTCTTCACATTTATTCTTCACTGACTTCTTGAATCCTTGTTCAAGCAATTGATGTTGTTGCTTGTGGTGACCCTCCAACTTCCAACCATATTCTCTTCACTGTGCCTTGGTTCTTACTTTTCTGTACCCGAGGGTCTGACATGTTCTTCTCTTACTATATTCTGCCACTTAATGTTACTTTTATGTTTCTTTATGCTGTTGTCCAATTCCCCTGAATATGGGTCTTACCATTTTCCAAGACATTTCTCTGCAACTCTTGGACCTTGCTGGTACCACATGGTAAATGTCTGGACTTCCTCATATTACCTGCCACTTACATCTTCACAGGTGCTTATCAATGAGTTCACAGTATTCTAATGGAGCATCCTATGGCTTAAAAGCCTTAGTTCAAACATAGAGTTTCTAAAGCATGTTTTGCATGTAATCCTTGAAATCTAATAGCATCATTTTCCTAAGAAACACCATTGCAGAAGATCTAACTGCAACATTAAATAACTGCAAACACACACACACACACACACACACACACACACACACACACACACCACTAAAGAACAGTTTTTCTTTCCTGGATTATAATTTGGTGTCTTCTGTGCTCAAGGTTCTAAACTCTCAATTAAAACCAGACTAGACATCATACCTAGCAAGTGAAATAGCTCCCTGTTAAGTTAAAGAAGTCAAGGACAAAGCAAGACAGGCCAATAAAGACATCTAAGTAGGGCCATGAGGGTCACTAAAAGGGAATATAGGTAAACAAGGAAGGAATGGATCTAAAGTAGTCAACAGAAATGAACATATACAATATATAAACAATCATATTGCTTCCATTTATGTATTTATTATTTCCTGCTCATGTATGCATTTATGTATTGACCAAACAGTTGCCAAAGATGTATTACATGCTAGGACCATTATTGGCAGTGAGGATACTGTGGTGGATAAGAAGGACAGAGTTACAACCCTTCTGGACCTGACAAAGAAGACATTAAATAAATGATATAAGTAAATAACTATAATTTGACATGTGATCTAAGGAATTACAGAATTAATATATATGACAGTGAGCTGATCTTGCCTAAGAGATTAAATAAATGTTCAGGTAAAATCTGAAAGATAAATAAGAATTAGTACCACTAATGTTGACTGGTTCAGATAGAAGAAATAGCACATACCTCTGGGAACTGAGAGAAGTTCAACAAACTAGATCAATGGAATATAAGTCATAGAAAATTATATGGGTCAATCCTTTTTTCCATATCAATTTTTTTTTCATTTTCAGTAGCTATAATAAGAATATATTTATATTTAGTTATGTCTCTTAAGAAATATCTTTTAGTCTGAATTCCCCCTGAAGATTTTTTTTTCCTAGAAATTTATTTGTTAAAGAACCCAGATTGCTTGTCCTGTATAGTTTTCACATTCTGAACTTGCTCATTTTATCCTTATGATGTCAGTCGTTATGCTTACCTGTTTTTCTATAGACTGGTAATTAAATTAGTTTTGATCATTTTCAGATCTTACATTTTAATAAAGCACTTCATAGGTGACACATTGTACTTCCAATAGGTGGTAATGGTGTTCAGTTGTCTTATTTTTGTGATGTTAATGGCCAGTTGATGAGCCTTACATAGATTCTTTGTTTTAAAATGATATTTTTTTATCATTCTTTCTTCAGTTATTACTTGAATGTTTCCAAAGGAGAAACTTTCTTCCTCTCTTTAGCTAGCCAGCAGTATAATTTATACAGGGCAGGCACAATTAGTGCTTAATATTTAACTTCCCTTAACACTTTCCAAAAGAAAAATGAGTTAAGTCCCTGGAATTCTCCCAACAGAGCCCTTTTTAATTTCAATTTTTATTTATTTTTTAATATGTTCATTTTTTAAAGGAAGTATAATTTATGTGTGGTAGAAAACATATATCTTAGTAATGATGCAATATGGTTTGTCAAATATATATATACCTATATACTCTACATCTTAATCAAGATGTATAACATCTTCACTTCTGAAAGCATCTTTATTTTTCTTTGCAGTCAATTTATTCCTTACATCTACCACTAGGCAGGCAATGTTTTGATTTCCATCACATATTTTCATGTGATTTCCATCACATATTCCAACACATAGTTACTAGTTTTTGAAACTCCACATAATTGGAATATTATAATGTGTTAGTTTTTTTAGAATTGAAAAATATTATTTATTTATTTATCATTTGTTATTTATTTTTATTTAAATTCAGTTAGCCTACAGGTAGCACATCATTAGTTTCAGACACAGAGTTCAATAATTCATCAGTTGTATATAACATTCAGTGCTCATCACATCACATGTCCTCTTAATGCCCATCATCCAATTATTCCTTCCCCTAACCTCCCATCCAGCAACCCTCAGGTTGTTCCCTGTAGTTAAGGGTCTCTCATGGTTTCTCTCCCTCTCTGATTATGTCCCATTCAGGTATCCCTACCTTCCCCTATGATCCTCTGCATAGCTTCTTTACCTCAATATAATGAGTGAAATATATTCATGCTGTTAATTCATCCAAGTTCATTCATTCATTGCATGTATCACCAGCATGCCTATTGTTGACTAATATTTTATCAAAAAAAAAAAAAAAAAAACCTAAACCAAGTAAATTTGAAAATATAATTGGATTACCTAATCTTTCTTTGAAAGATGAAGAGGGCCCATGTAACAAATTACTCATTAGTGCAGACCAGAAAGTTCTAGATGGGTTGGCTTGAAACTCCAATCCTAGAAAGGCTAAAACTACAAATAAGTATTGGTTTGCCCTCCTGGGGCAAGTGAGTCCACTTTGGGCCTTGTGGCTTCTTTCTAACAATAATATAGTTTATCAATTCTCCTTTTGATGGAAATTTAGGTTGTTTCCAGTTTGAAGGCATTATGAATACCTTTTGAATTCAAATTGCCACATGTATTTATTTCTTTTGAATATATATATCCAGGAATAGAATAATTACATTATAAGATTGGTATATATTTAACTTTAGTAAAAATCAATAAAATAATTTTCCAAGTACTTACACCAATTTCATTCAATGTTATTCAGTTATTCTTGTTCATCTTTACCTGAAGTAGGGTTCCTAAATGAGTGGATCAGGATAATTTTCCTCCCATCACAGTTTTAGAGCTTCTATTTGTTATTGTTATTGTGATTTTTAAAATAACCTTCTCTCTTGGAGATCTGCAAGTTCAATTCCCTAACTTGGTTTTGTTCTTTCAGTTGGTGTTACTGTCTTCTCTAGATTGTATTCTGCTCTCAGCAACGTTTCTTCAGTGTGATGCTTTGTGAAAGTCAGAATTATTATTATTATTTTTTTTAAATTTTGAGGGTTCATAGGAACCAAAATGTTCCAGTACCATCAGGTAGGTTTTTTGCACTCACCTGTGAATTCTCCCATTTTGTCTGCCTTTCTCAGATTGTCACTGAATTTTCTAGTAATTTGTGGCTTTTCCTACTGTCAGGGCCACCAGGATATATTTTGAAGTTTTAACATCCTATTACAACTTGATGATCCTATAGCAACTTGCTTTCAGTACTTTGCCACCATCTTTGATATTTTGGAGTTTGTTATGACAGCTTGTCACCTAGAGTTATGTGGTAACGTAGAAATTATGGGGTTTTGGTTTTTCCATCCTTACTATTCTTTCTTTAAGCAAAACCATGAGTTATGGATTAGTTAGTAAACACAAATTATTCATTATACTATTTATCTAAAGAAAATACCCTATAATACTTGACATTTTTGAGCACTCTCTTTCCTTCATTTATTTATTCACTCATTAAATTTGTTGGGTGTCTCAGATGAACCAGGCATTGCTTTAGGGACTAAGATTGCAATAGTGCACAAAAACCAAACATAATACCTTAAGTCTTATTGACTCCTAAAATCTATTAAAGAATTTACTCAAAACTACACTCAAATAATCTTTATATCATAATTTGTGCATCCATATCACTCCTATACTATTGTTATTTTCTGCTCAATCTTCTTTTAATACACTATTAAATTTGATGTTCCACAAATATAACTTCATACTTCTTTTTTAACAAGAATTTTTCTTGCAGCCTTATTGATAGTAGACAGAAACTAGAAACAATCCAAATTTCAATCAACAGCTAAATATATATATATATATATATATATATATATATATGTGTGTGTGTGTGTGTGTGTCATATTTACACAAAGGAATACTACCTAGCAACAGCAAAAGATAAATCATAGACACACACAACATGAACAAATCTGATGACATTAACACTGAGTTAAAGAAGGAGGTACGAAAGACCATACTCTATATATTCCCATCTACACAGAATGCAAAGCATGCAAAATCAATATGTGATGCCAGAAGACAAAGGGGCAAACTACCCCTTTTTGGAGAGAAAGAAAACTGTGAGTAGCCATGAGGGAGTTCTTTAGGGTATTAGATATTTTACATTTCCGGGTAGGGGAGAGGCTTCCACATAGGTATATACACATGGGAAGATTAATTAAGGTGTTTACTTGAAATATGTGTAGTCCACAATATGTGAATCAAATCTCAACAAACAGAGTAAAACAAAATATGTATTGATTACCCTAGGGTACAGGCTTGAAGAGGGAACAAGATTCGAAAAATGTATCTGTATTTTTACTTAGGAGAGGTATATACTTCATTGTTTTTATGTCATGCCTCAATAAGAATGAAAAAAAGAAAATGACCATTCTAGGTTAACTTAGATTTAAAAGGACTCAAAAGTATCCTTGTTGCACTTCAATAACAATTTAGGAAAGAGGCTCAAGAGACCCAATAACCCGGTGTAATATATTATTATTAATTGTATCCTACTTCAAAAATAAAGCTTCAAAATACTTGTTTGAGACAATAGGGGAAATTTGAAATTAAACTGGATATGAGATGATTCTATAGAATTCTAATATTTTTAAGTGTGATAATGATGTGAGATAATGGAATAGGAGAATGTTTTAATTTTTAGTGATGCATGCTGAAGTGTGAAAACGTCTGTAATTTACTTTGAACTGTTTCAGGGGGAAAAAAAGTGAAAGTTAATGGGAGAAAAAGACAAAAAAGGTAAAATCTAAAGCATTATGGACTCTGGGTAATGGTGTATATGCGTTCTCATTGTTTTGTTCTCTCTACATTTCCTTATATTTAAAAATTCTTTTTTTTTTTTTTTTTAAGAGGGACAAGAGAAAAATAAAATAGGGAGGAGGGAGTACTGGACACATAGGGCATTCACATTCTCTATTATATTTATCCTTCCTTAGACAAGCTCCATTGGTATTTTGCCCAGTGAGGGTTGAATTGCAGATGGACTACTGGGGTATTTGTATAGTTTGGGGCTTGTGGAGCCATAGGTTGCTGGAATGAGCTTTTCTGTGGAAAGAGCCACCATCTATCATGGATATTGACCTCAGGGAGATCCATGGGAAACTGTACAAAGAGATAACCACGCACTGGAATGACCAGAAGATAGAACTAAAAATCCAAGCCTTTCTAAGGGGGTTGGTGATAATGTGCTCCTATCTTTAGCTTTTTTATGCACTTATTTTTGTTTAGATTTTATATAAATAGGAAAAAAAAAACTTGCTCAAACTGTTGCAAAATTGATTCAGGAAAAATGTAATATCCTTGTCAAGCATAGCTCTTTTCAAAAGTAATAAGCAGAATTGGGGTTATCTTTATAAAATCCTAACCCAGAGGAAAATTCATTAGAAAAAAACAAGTTTGAAGGAAAAACACATGCTGAAGGAGAACAACTCAATCTTCAAGGAAGTGATAACTTTCCAAGAGCAATAACTTGATTAAGAAAAGTGCAGAATTACAGAAAAAGAGAGTTGATAGCTGAGATTATAAGAAGGATTTAATCATTAGGTGATGATTGGCGAGCTACCACATTACAAGTAGTTATTCCTTTTTTTTTCTTTTTTTAAGATTTATTTGTTTATTTATTTATTTATATTTTTTAGATTTTATTTGTTTATTTTTCAGAGAGAGAGCAGAAGCAGGGGGAGAGGCAGGCTCCTTAGGAGCCTGCTGCAGGACTCAATCCCAGGATCCTGGGATCATGACCTGAGCCAAAGGCAGCCTCTTAACCAACTGTGCCCAGGCATCCCTGATTTATGTATTTTAGAGAGAAAGAAAGAAAGAGAGAAAGAGAGAGCATGAGTGGGAGGGGCAGAGAATCTTGAGTGGAACCAGACTCAGGGCTTGATCTTAAAACACTATGGTCATGACTTGAGCTGAAATGAAGAGTTGAACACAGAACTGATTGTGCCACCTAGGCGCCCTACAAGTAGTTATTCTAAGCAGTGCATCTGACTGAGAATGTTCCTTTTTCTGGTCCTTTAGCCAAAAATGTGGGAGAGATATTCAACTGAAAGCAGGGTTTTTCTTAGCCCTCCACTCTATACTACTATCTACCTATGTTCACACATCTTCTCCTTCATTCTGAGGTTTATTAATATTAATGGATCTAAGGAGACAGTTATGAGAAAAAGGCATCATTTTATTTCTCATCTTTCCCTAGATAGTATATATGGAACTCTATGGGATATATTTATACTATTATTGCATTCTGAAATAGGATGTCCTTCACAGTTAATAGTTAATTCAGTCTTCAAACAATGATCTAGGCATTCAGAATCTCTCTAAGAAACTTGAGTCTCTGTGGGCTTTCTTCGATAGGAATTGTAGCTCTCTATGCTTTACTTTAAGAAATGGATGGTTTTACCTAAGAGATCATATGTTGGCTTAAAATGAGGCAGGATGAAATTATAAAACTTAGATGAGTATTTCATAATAATAATTCATATTTTTATAAATTGATAATTTCTTTCTGTTATCTTCTTTAGGTAATACAACTACTTTAATTTTAGCTAGTAGTCCATTATAACTTCAACAATTACAGCATTATATGTGTAACTTACAAATAGGAGATACAAAACTGCAAAGCCACTTTAGGTTTGCCTAAAACCATTCTTACTGTGGTTTACATTCTTACTATGGTTTACATAAAAAATGTAAAAGCAATGTGATTTTTTAATAGATAATAATTGCTTAGAAAATACAAAAACAAAATACTATGTATCATATCTGTGTGATATTTCTATATTGATATATATTTTTTTCTTTTCAAATTTTCATTTAAATTCTAGTTAGTTAACATACAGTGCAATATTGGTTTCAGGAGTAGAATTTAGTGATTCATCACTTGCATATAACACCCAGTGCTCATCATAAGTACCCTCCTCAATACCCATAACCCATGTAACCCATTCCCCACCTACCTCGCTTCACCAACCCTCAGTTTGTTCCCTATCATTGAGAGTATCCTATGGTTTGTTTCCTTCTCTTTTATTTCCCCCCTTCCCATATGCCCATCTGTTTTGTTTCTTAAATTCCACATGTGAGTGAAATCATGTGATATTTGTCTTTCTCTGACTTGTTTCACTTAGTATAATACAATTTAGCTCCAACATGTCATTGCATATGACAAGATTTCATTCTTTTTGATGGCTGAGTAATATTCCATTGTGTGTGTGTGTGTGTGTGTGTGTGTGTGTGTGTGTGTGTGTGTCTACACACCACCTCTTCTTTATCTGTCAGTTGGTGAACATTTGGGTTCTTTCCATAGTTCAGCCTTTGTTTATAATGCTGCTATAATTATCAGTATACATGTACCCCTTTGACTTTGTATTTTTGTATCCTTTGGATAAATACCTAGTAGTGCAATTGCTGGATTGTAGGGTACTTCTATTTTTAACTTTTTGAGGGATCTCCATACTGTTTTCCAGAATGGCTACTCTAGATTGCATTCCCACCAACAATGCAAAAATGTTCCCCTTTCTCTGCATCATTGCCAGCACTTATTGTTTCTTGTGTGGTTAATTTTAGCTATTCTGACAGGTGTGAGGTCATATCTCATCATGGTTTTGATTTGTATTTCCCTGATTATGAGTGATGTTTAGCATCTTTCCATGTGTTTGTTGGCCAACTAGATGTCTTCTTTGGGGTAAAAAAATAAATAAATAAAAAAAAATAAAAAAAATAAAACAAATATCTCTTCATGTCTTCTGCCCACTCCTAACTGGATTATTCATATTTTGGGTATTGAGTTTGGATAATATTTTTTTAAATTATCAATTTTGGATATAACCTTTCATCAGATATGTTATTTGCAAATATCTTCTCCCATTTTAGTTTGTTGATTATTTCCTCTGTGGTGCAGAAGATTTTTATCTTGATGAATTACTTATAGTTAGTTCATTTTTGCTTTTGATTCCCTTGCCTCCAGAAGAGTGTCTAGTAAGAAGTTGTGGCAGCTGAGGCCAAAGAGGTGGCTGCCTGTGTTTTATTCTAGAATTTTGGATTCCTGTCTCACATGTAGGTCTGTCATCCATTTTGAATGTATTTTTGTATATGGTGTAAGAAAGTGGTCCAGTTTAACTCTTCACATTGCTGTCCAATTTTCCCAACACCATTTGTTGGAGAGACTATATCTTTTCCATTAGATATTCTTTTCCTGCTTTGTGGAAGATTAGCTGACCATATGGTTGTGGGTCCATTTCTGGGTTCTCTTTTCTGTCCCATTGATCTATTTTTCTGTTTTTGTGCCATGACTAAAGCTTTGTAATATAGCTTGAACTCTGGAATCATGATGCCTCCAGATTTGCTTTTCTTTTTCAGTATTACTTTGGCTATTCAGGGTCTTCTGTTGGTCCATACAAATTTTAGGGTTGTTTGTTCTGGCTCTATGAAAAATGCTGGTGGTATTTTGATGGGGATGGTCTTGAATGTGTAGATTGCTTTGGGTGGTAAAGACATTTTAACAATATTTGTTCTTCCCACCTATAAGCCTGGAATGTTTTTCCATTTCTTTGTGTCTTCAATTTCTTTCATAAGTGTTCATAAAAACTCTCTAGTTTTTAGAGTACGTATATTTTACCTCTTTGGTTAGTTTTATCCCTAGATATCTTATGGGTTTTGATGCAATTGTAAATGGGATTGGTTCTTTGATTTCTTTTTTCTGCTGCTTCATTATTGGTGTATGGAAATGCCACGAATTTCTGTACATGGATTTTATATCCTGCAACTTTCCTGTATTTGAATATCAATTCTAGCAATTTTTTGGTGGAGTCTTTCAGGTTTTCTACATAGAGCATAGTGTCATAAGAGAATGGTGAAAGTTTGACTTCTCCCATGCTGATTTGGATGCATTTATTTATTTTTGTTTTCTTATATCTGAGGCTAGGACTTCCAGTACTACGTTAATTAGTAAGGGTGAGAGTAGACATCCCACTAAATGTACTCTCTATATTTCCTAACTGAAGTTTGTTTGTTTTTTTTTTGTTTTTTTTTTCCCACGTTGAGGATGATACTGTGGGTTTTCCATAAATGGTCTTTATGATGTGGACATATGTTCCCTCTATCCCTATTTTGTTACTTTTTTTTTTTTTTTTGCTTTGTTTTGTTTTGTTTGTTTGTTTTATCAAGAATGGATACTATACTTTGTCAAATGTTTTTTTCTGCATCTATTGAGAAGATTGTATAGTTCTTATAATTTTTTATTAGTGTAGTATATCCCATCCATTGATTTGTGAATATTGGACCACCCCTGTAGCCCAGGAATAAATTCCATTTGATCATGATGAAGGAATCTTTTATTGCACTGTTAGATTTGATTTGCTAATATATCATTTGAGAATTTTTGCATCCATGTTCAACAGGCATATTGGCCTTCATTCTCCTGTGGGAGACCCCATCAGGGTTTTTGTCTGGTTTTGAAATCAAAGCAATGCTGGCCTCATAGAATAAGTTTGGAAGTTTTCTTTCCATTTCAATTTTTTTTGGAACAATTTGAGAAGAATAGATATGAACTCTTCTTTAAATGTCTGGTAGAATTCCCCTTGGAAGCCATCTGGCCCTGGACTTTTGTTTGTTGGGAGATTTTTGATTACTTTGTTTGTTATGAGTCTATTCACATTTTCTATTTCTTCCTATTTTAGTTTTGGTAGTTTATATGTTTCTAGGAATTTGTCTATTTCTTCCAGATTGCCCAGTCTGGCATATAATTTTCCAGAATATTCTCTTATAATTGTTTATATTTCGGTGGTGTTCGTTGTGATTTCTACTCTTTTGTTTGTTATTTTATTTATTTGGGTCCTTTCTCTTTTATTTTTGATACGCCTGGCTAGAAGCTTACCAGTATTTTTAATTCTTTCAAATAACCAGCTCTTATTTTGGTATATTCTACTGTTTTTTGTTTGTTTGTATATCATTTGTTTCTACTCTAATCTTTATTACTTCCTTTCTGATGGCCTTAGGTTTTGTTTTCTGTTACTTTTCTAGCTTGTGTACTTGAGAATTTTTTGCTTCAGATAGACCTATATTGCAATATACTTCTTTTGAACTGTTGTGTTTTGATTTTCATTTGCTTGCATGTATTTCTTTTTAATTTCTTCTTTAATTTCTTGGTTAACTGATTCACATTCTTTAGTAGGATGCTCTTTAACTTCCATGTATTTGTAGTCTTTCCAATTTTTTTCTTGTGGTTGATTGCAAGTTTTATAGTGTTGTGGTCTTAAAATAGGCATGGTATGATCTCTCTCTCTCCCTCTTTTTTTTTTTTCTTTCTTTTCTTTTTAGTTCTCGTTAAGGGCTGATTTGCTATCTATTTTGCAGAATGTTCCATATGCACTCAAATATGTATTCTGCCACTTTAGTATATTGATATATTGTTTAAAAATGATAACATCATATATTTATATTCCAAAAAGAATAAAAGGTGGAAATAATGAAATGCATTTCCTATTTAAAAAGTTACACTATTAAAAATAAGTCTAAAATAATTTAGAAGTAATAAATTAAAGATAGTATAAAATTTTTAATCAAATATAAAATAAAAGATATAAGGAGTTAACAAGTTAAAAAATTTGGGGGGAAGCTAATAAAATACAAAAAATTCTAGTAAGATTTTTTTAAGAACTAGAAAACTCAAATAAATAATTTTAAGTGGTATATAAAGCAAAATTTACATATTAAGTATCACAAATAAATGTATACCAATAAGTTGAAAACATACAGTTATGGATAGATCTCAGAAATATTCTATTGACTAAAAAAATAGAGGCAGAGTGAGATTTGTGTATATACTTTAGGTTTTGAAATTCCAAAGCAGGATGGCCAGATGTATTTTCTTTTCATTCATACAATTTGCCTTTATTCAAACACAACCTATGTTGTTAGTGATTTATCATCTATCTATCCATCATCCATGCATTCATCCATCACTACTAGATATATAGATAGATAATTTTATGTTAAGAATTTATTCCACAGACCCAGGACCATTTAATTCAGTTACTAAGTTGAAAATGGAATATGGTCAAAATATTAAACAATATGATTAACTTTCTTGATTACTGGAATACAGAATACTATCTGAGCAACCAAAATTAAAAAAAAATTACCAGAAATTGTATGACATTTTTCAGAGACTAGAAAACACACACCTTTGTCAGTTGAAACAAAGTGAACTCATACTCTCTAACACATTTTTCACATGGAACTCAATATAGAATATCTGAACTACAAAGTAGATAATGGCTCATCACCTTTGTAGAGAAATTGCAGAATAAATTTTCATATCGCTATTTTGTTAATGATTCTCAATAAAAGTGAAGCTTATGATAAAAAGCAGCTTTGTGAAGCAAAATATGTAAGGTGATGAGCTAATATGGCATTGCCTTTCTGTAACAGAATAATGACAGGATCCCAGCCATTTATCTTATGTTTGAGAACTTATAGGCTTCAATAAATCATGTCTAGTTAATTTATTGGAATATTGCTGAGAGTTTTAGAATAACATGTAATAGTGTGTCATAGATAAGTTGACTCTAAAGGGAGTGTGGGAGAAGAGACAGAGATGGAGATATAAAATAAAAGAAGCCTTGGAGGAATTATGTATGAAAGTTCAATGAACACATTCAAATGTAGGCTCAAGTCTCATAAGAGGAGGAATTACCCTTTAAAGATGCTATTTCTGCCTCATAGAATGAAAGGAAAACTACAGCAATTTATAGAACAATTTGAAATAGAGAGCAGGGTTGTTTGTCACATTTGCTTATTTAATCTCATTGCTAATATTTGGCAGTCAAATTTGGTGAAATTAAAGCTGGAAAATTATAGAAAAAATTAAGATTCTTCTGGTTTGGTTTTCACAGTCTTTCCTGGTCTCAGGTTCAGGAGATGTAAATTCTAGTCTGATCTATCTCTTTAAAAGATTCCATTTTATTTTGTTCATCTATCTCATGCCATGGTTGAATTAAATGATGGATCTTTCAGAAATCACACAACTTAGTAATAATTGTGTTTATTGGGATGATGCTGTTATTTAAATTTAAATTTTATTTTCACTAGGATATAAACTTCATGAAATCAAGAATTCTGTGTGTGTGTGTGTGTGTGCCAGTGTGAGTGTGCATGTTTGAACAGATGTTAGCTCAGTCTCTAGATATTTCCTGTAACATGGTAGGTGCTCTAAAAGTTTTTTGAAGGAATGAATGAGTTAATACTCTAATCAGTCCAAAAACTGAAACTCAGTTATCTCAACCTAATCATTTAAAGGGCTCTAATTACTTTTTGGTGGTAAATTATTACTGAGATCACATTAAAGTATCTTTTTTAAAGTGTTGTATCTTGTTTATATATATTTTAATTTACTTTCATTAAAGTGGACAAAAGCTTTAAAAAGTTTCCATCTAATTGCTAAACATATGATTTCTGAAATTATTAGTGTTTATTTTTCCAATGTTTTTCTGTTAAACTAAAGGTACCACTCAAAGACAGAGTTCTTTTAGAAAAAATAAACTAAATACACATGGTGTGCCTATCAGACAGGTTCTCTGTAAAAAACAAATAAAACACTTCTGTTAGGATAACTACTATGTATAAAAGATGCGGACAGGGTGTAGCAAATTTACAAAAGTTAGTGCTGTAAAATAATAGAGGGAATTTTAACCCCTTGTGAGAACCTTGAAATGCTCCTTTGGATCCTTTTCATGGGAAATTACTGTCAGATGCATATGCAAATGACAGCCCCAGCTTTCCATAGTACTAGAGCCAACATGACATTTTTTTTTTTTTTCCACTAAGGCCACCCTTCCCTTCAACTACTCCTAGCCAATATCGGAAACTGGCCCATTCTTATGAAATATGGGACTCCTCTAATAGGAAACAGTGGCCCTGTCAACCTGCTGAACATTTCCTAAAATTTTTAGTCTGAGAACCTAGCTACCCATCCTTCTTTCTTCCCACTCTCCATGCAGACATCAGATCTGTATCATATCCTGAGACCTTCCTATCTACTGATTCTTTGTAGGGATTTTTCCCAGTAAATCCCTGGTAACTCTAGTTCCACCTTGCCGTCTGCTTTTTGGAAGACTAAAGTTTCACACGTCCTCTAACGGGGAAAACAGAAGGGAAAGAGAAGAAACAGAAGGAAAGAGAGCCATTTTATGAGGAGCTGGGATATTCACAAAACAAAACAAAACAAAAATAATGAATGATAGCTTACCAACTCTGCTTTGTTTTGTTTTATTTTTACCTCTTTTCTTCTCTCTTCTCCTCCTGGATCCCCTATAATACTGTTAGTCTAATTGACGTTGCCTCATATGTCCCTTAAAGCTATCTTTACTTTTTTTTTTTTTCCTCCCTACTCTGATTGGATGAGTTTCAGTGCTCTGTCTTTAAGTTGCTGATTCCGTCTTCTGTTTCATTTAGTTTGCTATTGAACCCCTCCAGTGTATTTTTCCATTTAATTATGTTTTTCAGCTTTGTGGGTGGCTTCTATTTGGTACTTTTTAATATTTTTTACCTCTTATTTGAAATTCTGACTGTGTTCTGAAGAGTGGATATGGGGAGCGGCACACAGGACATTCGGTTTAGTGTATAAAAATTGGGGGGGGGTGGCACAAGCCCCTGCTTGTTTGTTTATTTGTTTGTTTCTTAGGTGCTGATTAGTCACTTCCTTTTATTCTGGTAAACAAAATTCTAATTTTTCTACTGAGAAATAAGCTTCCCCAGCTTATTAAGGAAACCTGCTGGGGTTGGAGGGATTAGCGGCACCTCATAGGTCCTGACATGTGGGACAGCTTTTATGAACTAGAGATCACCAGTCAGAATGTTCTACTTTCAGTGAATGATTCAGGTGATGAAACAGGATTTGAACAAGATAAATGAGATTTAATTCTCATTCAAATTAATGTGAAAGAGGCTACTTCTTTCCACTAGATCTGCCAATTGATGAAAGGGCTGGCATGGGTGGAAGGGTAGGGAAACAATCCTAAAAATAGGCTTAACAGACAGTGTGGAAAGGAGAAATCGACAATGAGAAGGCAATGTACTGAACATATTTAATATCAATACAATAATGTTTCACACAGAACTACCACTTTTTTTGTTTCTTTTTCTTGTTGTTTTTATTTTCTTGCTTCAGTCAGGTTGAGCTGGCTTTTTGTCACTAGCACCCAAAAGAGTCCTGATAAGAACAGATTAATGGCTATAAATTGTCTAAACATTATCCCAAACTGTGCACTGCATTTCAAGAAATTCAGGGATTGTACTGACAGAGCAGAGAGACTCTAAAAGAATTATCAAGATAAAGTGGTCTCATTGGGTTCTGGAAATGATTCTCTGACAAGCTGAGAAATAATGATAGCAATATGGCTACTGGAAGTGAAGTTAATTGAGTTTCCCTCTCCACCACTTTTGCAGTGGCATTCTGATCTCCAGGTTTAGTTAACTGGAACCAGACAAGACTTAAGAGACCTAGCCAAACAGCCTGTGATAACTGTAAAACTATTGGCTGCCTTATGTTATATTTTGTGACAGTTCTGCTAGGACAGATCAAACATAATTTTTTTAATTGCTAATCTCTGTGACTTAATGAATTTTGAGAGCAGAATTTTGCTCTGAGACAAAGTTAGCAATAATTCTGATTCATTTTATTTCTGTTACTTATTAAGAACATATTACTCAAGGCACTATATTTTCCTGAAGACATAGCATAAGGAAAAAAATATAGTCACAACACTTACAATCTAGTGAGAAAACAGAAAACATCGGTAAAGGATTCATGGATTGAATTTTTCCACATCTATTCCAAATTTCTTCTAATATGTTTTCCTTGTGTACAAAAGAGATTGGAAAACTAATAGATACATCTCCTGGTCTAGCTTGTTGTAAGAAATTTGGAAGCAAATGAGATTCCAATCAAATGCAGTTATATAAATATTGAATTTGGACCTAGAATGCTCTGAAGAGAAATTACTGCAAAGAGGTATGCATTTTGTTGTTGTAAGTTGTAATAGGCAAAGGTATCATCTGGTGGAATTTTTTTTAATTTAATTATTTTTATTAGCATATAATGTATTATTTGCCCCAGGGGTACAGGTCTGTGAATCATCAGGATTACACATTTCATAGCACTCTCATCAGGTGGAAGTTTTTATGCTCAAGTCATGGTTAAGACTATATGTCTTTTCTCCTATATATTCTAATATTTTCTAAGTACTTAATGATCTATCTTAAAATTATTTCTACTTACACTAGGTAAATGGGTTTCTATTATCTGTGGTTGGAGCCCAACTGACTCAGGATACACCTTTTTTTTTTTAAGATTTTATTTATTTATTTGACAGAAAGAGAGATCACAAGTAGGCAGAAAGGCAGGCAGAGAGAGAGAGAGGGAAGCAGCCTCCCCGCTGAGCAGAGAGCCCAATGTGGGGCTTGATCCCAGGACCCTGAAATCATGACCTGAACCAAAGGCAGAGGCCTAACCCACCGAACCACCCAGGCACCCCTCAGCATATACTTTTAATATTGTTTTGGGTCAATTGAGATACAGATTACTGTTGAAGCACGTAGGAGAGGACTTAATCCAGCCTTAGGAGTTGGCAAATAAGCCAGATCCAAGGAAAATATTAGAAATGTGGATAATTAGGGGTGTGTGCCCTTGGCAAAGAAAACAGCACTTACACAAAACAGTCTAGGAGGGAAAGGGAGGCATATTCTTGGAATAGTATATGTCTCATAAGGAGTATATCATATAAGATGAAAGTGACTATAGTATTATAAAAATAACTCGGGATTAGACAGTCGGAAGCTCTTTATGATTCACTTAGGATCTAGAACTGTATTTCAAGGATATTGGGGAGTCACTGAAGAATTTTGGAGCAAAAAATTTATGTGATTACATTTTCAATTTAAACAAATTACCCTAGCTTTCGTATGAAAACTAGTTTGAATATTTTATCTATTTAATAAGTGCCTTCTCTGTGTTAGGCAATCTTCTAAGTGATAGTAAACAGCAACAAGGCAAACAATACACCTCCTCTTGGATGTTACACTGTGCTGAATATGACAGGCATTACATTAAAAAAAGTTACATAATTAAAGAAAGAGAATACCAGTGATTGGAAGAAAAAGTGAAACTAAGGAGAGAGAGAGGGAAGGAGAATTACAATGGGAGCTATTGTAGGATTCTGAAGAAAAAAGTGACTTAATCATTTTAGGTTTTAAAAGAACTCTTGTCCTATATCTTGATTTTAAAAGAACTCTTGTCCTATATCTTGATTGCTGCAGTTATGTGACTCTACATACCTGATAAAATGACATAAAATTTTATATATATACATATATATATATATATATATATATGTTTTACATATGAATTTTCTGGCTTTGCTATTGTACTATAGTTATGTCAGATAGAACCACTGGGAAAAAGGAAATGTGGGATCTTTCTGTTTTATCTCAGCAACCTCCTGTGAATGACGCTATAAGTATTGTAAAATAAAATTCTAAATATAAACATATATATATATATATATATATATATATGTACCTTTTAACTAAAGGATACAAGAATCAAAGCAGAATCAATTACCAGGCATGACAGTATTTCAGATGAGAGAACAGTGTGATGTTCTAGGAGAACTTAAGGACTAGTCAAACTGGTATAATGTGAAGATTTGGGGTATAAAATAAAGAAGACAAAAGAGTTTTGGTGTGATCAGCTATTTGAATGGCCGTGTTTTTTACTGAGAGAGAGGAGGTGGAGATACTTAAAGATACATGAAGAGTAGAAACAGAATTTTTCTTTCAGAAACATTAAATTAGACATGCATACTGTATGTACAAGTGAAAATAAACACAGTCAGCCAATATATGCTTAAGTTAAGGAAAGATATCAGAGTTGAGTATGTAAATGTGGAAGTCATCCTTAGATAATGTATTTAAAGTGAAATATTAGATATGATTATTGAGTAAAATAGAGAATAATAGAGAATAAATAAAAGGGGGGGGAAAGCAATCTGAAAACTGAGCCCTGGAGCTTTAGAAATTGAAGTGAGTTAAAAGAGGAAGAGAAGGGACACCTGGGTGGCTCAGTGGGTTAAGCCACTGCCTTCGGCTCAGGTCATGATCCCAGGGTTCTAGGATCTAGTCCCGCATCGGGCTCCTTGCTCGGCGGGGAGCCTGCCTCTCTCTCCGCCTCTGCCTACCTCTCTGCCTGCTTGTGTGCTTTCTCTCTCTCTTTCTGACAAATAAATAAATAAATAAAATATTTTAAAAAAAGAAGAAGAGGAAGAGAATTTGGAAACAAAGAAAGTGAAAAGAGCAGGAAAAAAATCTTAAGAGCAGGTGTCATATAATATGGGTGTCAAATGAATGAAATGTTTCATGAATGAGTGATCAAATATGAAATATTTTGCTGGAAATGGGAACTCAGTAATCTCTAACTGACTACTGAATTTGGCAAAATGGAGGACAGAGGTGACAGTGACATGATCAATTACCAGAATGCTAGAGATGGAGTGATTTCAGGAGAGAAGGTGAAGAGAGGTAAAGAGCTCAACAGAGTGAAAACTTATTGGAGATGATTTGCTGTACAGTGGATCCTTTCATTAATAGATTGCTGGGTTGGAGAAGCAAAGGTCAGGATGGAGAGATAATAACAACACTTTGTAGGAGAAATGGACAATATCTTATGACACAGAGGAAGGGAGTACTACAGAATCAAAGTCCTTGTAAGTGAGAGGACATTTCATAACCCAGGTAAAAAATGATACTTTGCATAGAGATTAGAACATGTTATCGCTTCTAAAAGGAGAGTTTACTCGTCAGTAATCAAATGAGAGATAATTATAGTCTGAACTAAGATTCAGACTTTGAGAAATTTGGAGATTTGAAAGGTAGGTGAATTTAAATTAATGATTAGACACGGGGAATAAGGAGAATAACAAGAATTAGTTCTTGACTGGATGTGGGGAGTGAGTAAAGTCATAGGTGTTGCTTCGTGAATAGATATAGAGGGTAAGTAACTCATAGAAAGAAAAACACAAATTTAAGAGTTTTTTTTTTTAAAGACATTTGAATAGATTATACTGTTATTCCTTGGAAGTAGATATTGAAGAAATAAAGATTGGAGGTACAAAGGGAAGAAAAATCCTTAAGTGAGGTAGAAACTTGGTACTAAAATGATAGAACTTTAGAACACTGAAAAAATTATAGTCAGTCTGCTGTAAAACCACACAGGCTGAAACTGTTGAATGGATCCTAACTGAATTCAGACATTGGCAATACTTCTATCAGAGACTGAAAAGAAGGAAAAAAGGGGAAAACTTTGGATTTTTGTTCAGATTTTTTACTCACAAGTTCAAGATAGTTTGATTTTGGATTTACTTCTTTAGAAATTGAATGTGTTAGGGAGTTAATTTGCAAGGATATATAATTCTTGAATTTTAACCCTGAGAATTTTATAATGGAAAAGAAATTATAGTCAAATTTGGGACATCTGTATTTTATTTTATTATTTTATTATTAAAGTATCAGTTAAAATTTAATCTCATCATAGAATTTCTGATAGGCCCTCTAGAATGATATGATTGGGCACAATTTTTTGATGGGGAATAGAATATAGAGTAAATTTTCAACCTGGGGTACAAAATGATTTAATTAATATTCTCTTCTGACTTATTTCAGAGTCCTTATGGAGAAAATTAAACTGCCAAAAAAGGTTTATCAGATTTTTCCTGATAAACAGCTCATCTCATTACTCAGGTTGACTGAGGAATTCATTGTTATGCACAAATGATTAAAAGAACAAATATCAAAGTTAGTGTAAGAGAGAAATTTTCTCTTTACTCCTGCTGTGTTTTTTGCTTTGTTTTGTTTTCCAATTGGATAGACTTCCTTGTTCCTCTCTTTTTTAATTCATTTCTCTTTAAGTGTGGAGAAACACCTTAACCTGATGAGTAAATTCAAAAGGATAAATTTGAAGTTTATAATCTAGCTCATTTTCTCCTCTTTCACTCACAGTGGTTTGTACCTTCATGACAGGGTTGGGCTCCCCCCTCAGGAAAGCCTCCAGTTTTCCACCTTGCTTATTACCAAGTGGAAAATTGTGACCTATTCTGAGGTCTAGTATTGTAAGACCACCTGTCCATAAATATAATCTAGATTACCCAATGTCAAACTTTACAAATAATAGTTGATATTTGTATCACCATAGCTTTGCCTTTCCTTATTTATTTTGTAAACTAATTCAGTTGCTTGGGAGTGGAAAAGGGGCATATTAACTGGGACGCCCCAAAACTCCCCCAAAATTCAAATAAAATAGTTTTTACAAGTTACTAGAAAACATGGAGATAAAGTTGCAGAAAGTAGGCAATATGTTTTTGTTTTATTTTTCCTGTTTTCTCTTTGTTTTCATCTTCACCTCAATAGCCATAGGTAAAACATTTAACACTGAATGAATCCAGGAAGTTTTGGAGTCAAATGAGGAACATGAACTGTTGTTATTGTGTAGGTATATGCTATATAGCTATGTGCAGTAATGCAACTTCTTAATATTTTATTATTTTGCAATGGAAAATGTGATTGATATCACTAAATCTATATATAAGAGCACAGAGAAAAATATTTTATTGAACTTCAAGGTTAAAGGGACTGAGCTGTGGCAAGACAGAACTGAAGAGATACCACATATATATATACCTCCTTTGGATTCCGAAAAAATGTCTAAGTTTGCAAGTCAGAAAATGCTTCATTAAGCCTGTTGACACTCCTCTCCTTCAAGCAACAACCATACATCGAGTGAATAATACACAAATGGTATAGATGATATTCATTTTAAGAAAGAAATATAATATATTTAACATATCTAAGTTTTGATGATTTAGGGTGAGAGAGGCCTGGAACGGTGACATTCCTTTCACTTAAGTACAAAGAGATCCTATATGTCAGATGCTTCCCATAAAGATTGGAGGGGGGTATGTTGTTCTAGCAGTATTTTATAAATCCTATTATCTGATAATATTTGTGAAAGATGACATGATAAGAGTGCAGTTTTCAAAATATATGGTTCTCAAAATTACCCGTGACCCTGGCTCCATACCGGATCTACTGAATAAGGATTCTGAGATTGCAGCTTTGAAATTTGGATTGTAAGTGTTGGGGGGAAAGCACACGTCTTTCTCAGGCAGAGCCACGTTTGAGAATCACTGGGCAACATTTGCCCATATTTACAATCATTACGTTCCAAATTTGCTGGAAAAGTTTAAGCATCATTGGTATCAGGTGGAATACAAAGGAGTTAAAACCATAATTATCTTCCTTGACAGTGATTAGACCTAGAAGAGACCTGAGATAAATACAAGCTACTTATCGCCCCATCCTAATGTCTCTGATCTAAACTGCATGTGGCATTTCATAATACCAGACAATTCAAAACCAAGCAACTTCTTCTTCCTGTTCCCTCTCCTATACCTTGATTTTTAAAACAAATTCTTCCACATATTTCTATAATGCAAGAGAGGTGATTAGAATAAGAGATTTGACTCTGTAGAGGAGGTGAACCTTTGACTCTCAGCAAGTGTAATTTATCTTTAGACCAAAAGCATATGCTAGTCACTCTGCCATTGAAAGCGCCACTTCCTTTTGCACAACTTTATGCGGTTAAACATGTTTCCTATTTCTGAATGAGAAATGGATGAAGCTTTCTATGCTTTTTGCCATAATACCAAGAATCTGCCTTTGTGGAAACAAATTTGGCAAATGCATCAGGAAGAGTTTAAATGAAGGCCATGAGGAAGAGCATATCTACTTTACTGGTAGCGGTGCTTGTCCAACCAAAGAAAAAAGGAAAAAAGTTAAATAGAGAAAGAAGGGAAAGAGAATCTTATTTTTATTGTTATAGCCACTGTTTTGTATATTATTTATTTTAAAAAGCGTTTAGTTAGATATTATTTTCAACTTGGTAGTATTTCCTCATCAATGATGCACTTTGAGAGTTACCGTAAAAAGCCAAGTAAGTTTTTCAAATCAGTTGGTTTCCCATGCATCTTGAAGATAGTTATTAAGATGATGACCTAGAGAGTAGAAACAGAGCCAGAATTGTCAATCTCTGGCTCAAAGCACCACCTACTGGGTGTAGAAACAGCTAGTGATTTTAGCATCCCTGACCACATTAATGTCAGCAGATGAAAACTGAATCAAACTAAGTCAAATGTAACATAATTGTAATTCTGTTCACAGTAGCAAACACATCCTATATTATTGTATTTTTCTGTAAACAAATTTGAAAAAGAGACCAGGTGAATTATCCAAAGAATGGCCTTTGGTATTCTGACATAAAAATTAAGCCAACATTTGTAATTCTTAAAACTACGTAGAGTTAGAATGCAGAGGACTCAGAGTCATAGAACATTCTTTCAATAAATGTAATAATTCTTGATCAATTTCCAAAATGACAGGAACCTTATCAATTCATTTCCTAGCTAGCTAGCAAGCATTTGTTCCTCAAACCACAAATAGTGATTTGTGTCTTTTATCAATTTCAAGGATAATTAAAGAGAAATTTATAGACATATGTCGGTAAAAATGAAGAAGACACTTCACATAGTTCTGTCATTCTTAAAAGCTTTTCTCTTTTTATTATATTTAGGTGTCAGGCATCTCTAAGACCTCCTTCCAAATTTATCTGGCAAAGACAATAAATCACAAATGCACTTAACTATAACTACTCCGGGATGCAATCTGGCTCTGAAGGTGACAAGCACGGTTTGAGGATTTTAGGTAGAACTTAAAATATTATTAACAAGTTTTTCTTCACAGCCAAGTATAAAATTTTTGTTTCAAACAAAAAATTACTGCTGGAAAACTTACCATTCATTAGTACAGACCCTGTTCCTGTGTTTATTCAAATAGATGTGAAACGGTGAGAAAGGAAATCTAGTATCACTGAGCCAGACTTTTAATTCACAAAGAGGAGAACAATCAATCAATCAGTCAGTATTTATTTTGCACTCAGAAATAATCTGTCCTTTAAAATGCCTGAATCCTGCGGCACTTGGGTGGCTCAATCTGTTAAACATCTGACTCTTGGTTTTGGTTCAGGTCATAATCTCAAGCCCCACATTGGTCTCTGTACTCAGTGGGTAGTCTGCTTAAGATTCTCTGTCTCTCTCCCTCTGCCCCTCTGCCACTAAAATAAATGAATAAGTCTTTAAAATGTCTGAATGCCAGTTCATCAACCTGACTGGAATGCATGCGGATTATAGTATAATACTGTATTATCAGAAATTTGTTATCTTTTATTACAGCTTCCTTTCTTCTTTACTCTCATTTCCAACTCTTCTTTCCTATTCATGTAGTTATAAAAGTGAAGGAAAAATCATAAAAATGGGGGCTTAGTGGGTTAACCCTCTGCCTTCAGCTCAGGTCATGATCTCAGAGTCCTGGGATCCAGCCCGCATCAGGCTCTGTGTTCAGCAGGGAGCCTGCTTCTCCCTCTCTACCTGCCTCTCTGCCTACTTGTGATCTCTGTCTGTCAAATAAATAAATAAAAACTTTTTTTTAAAGATTTTATTTATTTATTTGACAGATCACAAGTAGAGAGGCAGGTAGAGAGAGAGGAGGAAGCAGGCTCCCTGCTGAGCAGAGAGCCTGATGCGGGGCTCGATCCCAGGACCCTGGGATCAAGACCTAAGCCGAAGGCAGAGGCTTTAACCCACTGAGTCACCCAGGAGCCCCAAATAAAAACTTTTCTAAAAATCACAAAAAACACTTAAATATAAGCAATACAAATCTCTTTCCTTATTTTCATCTGCAAGTTTAGAATGCGTCACTCTAGTTTAGATAACATCCACCCAAAACCCAAACCAATACCACTGAGACAGGTCATGTGGTTTTCCACTTCTCTTCCTCTTCTCAGTGTTTTCTATCCAGTGAAAGCCACTCACTATCATCTACTATCCAAAATCCCACTCATGATAAAAACAACACTTTGGAAAATACATCTTCAAAGAAGTCTGCAGGTAACCTTACAAAGAAGTCTCTTGTAACCTCTCCTTCCTGAAAAACTCATCCCTTCAATGAAACTATACTCCTCTAGTTATCTATCTCTTTCCTTTGCCAAGTCTTCCTCCTTAATCTCACTTTTAAATATTGGGTTTCTTTAGAACTTGGCCCTTGGGAGTTCATGACAAACTGTATGCTCTTTCTCTAATAACTGGGCATTCTTATGTATTTAACAGCATTTCTATATTGATTATCCTCAAATATGCATTTCCAAGTTGTTTCTTTCTTAAGGACTCCAGACACAAATATACAGCTACATAATTGATGTCTATATTTTCCGATAATGCAAGCACCTCACACAAAGTTTTCTTGTCTCCACAACTCTGTCCTCTCCCTCATTCTCTTCAGCCAGATCTGTCACTTTATCAATTTCTCTATCACTATCACTGGTCCCCACTCTTTGGGAGATGTAGAGAGAAAGCCCAAGCATTATCCTTGTGAGCATCTTCTCTCCTGCTACCCATCAAACTACTACCAAATCCCAATTAATTCTGTATCCAAAATGTTTCAGACCTGAAAATTGTCTGCTTTTCTACCATCTCCTTCCTAATCAAAATCCTCAGAATATAAACTCAATAGGTATATGTTCAATAAATTTATGTATGACTGAATGTAATGGTAGTGAATTTCCTTCTAATCATGTTGTTTTCCTCCTTTATATATATAATTATTTGCATTACCTATAATTCCTTTTGTCCAGAAATACTATTTGTCTTTTACTCTTTCTTCATTTTTCTATGTTTACCATTTTTTAAGTTCTTTGAGAATATATTTATCTCTACATTTCCTGCATCCAATTCCTACTTCGAGCAGAAAGCTTGAAAGATGTGTTGAATGGCAATGAACAAAGTTATTGAGATAAATACACAAACAGAAGTAACCTAACCTTTTTCTCTCCTCCAAGCCTATTTTCCATTCCCTTCTCACCATTGCTGGTTTAACTCCTTTAGTGACTTGATTTTTGTGATATGTATTTTCTTGGTTTCTAGTTTCATCAATTATTAATATGACTCTAAACAATATAATTTAGTTTTCCTTATTTTGGTCTATTTATACTTTTAATTAATAATGTGTTCTTTTTTTAAATTTGATTTGCTCAACATCGTATTAGAAATTTAGCCATTTTGTTTTACGTAGCTTTATTTAACTTATTTATATTTATATATGAAATTCTATTGAAAGAACACATCACAATGCATTTAGATATGCTGTTTTTAATGACCCCTTACGTTGGTCCAATTTTTAATTATTATAAATGAAAGTGCCCTAAACATTCTTGGATATGTTTCCTTGGGTACACATATACAAGTTTCTGTAGGTTGTATGAGATATACACTTCCAATTTTATTAAATGAGACAAACTTTCTTCTAATTTGCACTCTAGCTAGAAATATAAAATAATTCTCCATCATCAATAAAGCTTAGTGTTACCATTTCCCATTTTTGCCAGTCTCATGTATGTAGTAGCATCTCTTTGTGATTTTATTTGGCCTTCCTGATTAATGATTAATTATGGTTTTATATATGTCCCAGTCATTTTATAGTTTTTATAAAATTCATGTGAATATATATCCCAGTTATTTTACAGTTTTTATGAAATTCAAGTGTATTTTGGGGGGGGTTCTGAATTTTTTTATTGATATGTAGACATTTTTTACACATTCTTAAATTGTCTACTTTGTTAATATATATTGTCAATATTGTCCTCTCATCTGTGTCTTACCTCTTTTCTTTCTTTTCTTTTAAAGATTTTATTTGTTTATTTGAGAGAGTGAATAAGTGAGGGCTGAGGGGAAGAGGGTGAAGCAAACTCTCTGAGCAAGGAGCTGACTCAGGGCTCAACCCCAGGACCCCGAGTCATGACCTGAGCAGAAGGCAGATGCTTAAAAAATGAACCACCCAAGTGCCCTACCTCTTTCCTTTCTTAAAAATGCCTTTTGAATAACAGGGTTTTTAATTGGGTTAGCATTTGCTGTGTCTTGCTTAAGAAACTTTCCTCTACCCAAAATAAGTGATATGTTCTCTTAGAATACATTCAATTTTTTTAATTTTTAAAATTTTTAATTTTTTATTATTATGTTCAGTTACCCAACATATAGAACATCATTAGTTTTTGATGTAGTGTTCAACAATATATTATTTGCACATGACACCTTGTGCTCATCACAACACATGCCCTTCTTAATACCTATCACCCAGTTACCCCGTCCCCCTACCCCCTCCCTTCTGTAACACTCAGTTTGTTGCCCTGAGTCCAGAGTCTCTCGTGGTTTGTGTCCTTCTCTGATTTCTTCCCATTCAGTTTTCCCTCCATTCCCCTGTGGTCATCTGCACTATTACTTATGTTCCATATATGAGTGAAACCATATGATAATTTTCTTTCTCTGCTTGACTTACTTCACTTAATATAATCCCCTCCAGTTCCATCCATGTCAATGCAAATGGTGGGTATTCATCATTTCTGATGGCTAAATAATATTCCATTGTATATATGAAACTCATCTTCTTTATCCATCCATCTGTTGAAGGGCATCTCAGCTCCTTCTAGAGCTTGGCTTCTTATTATATATTCAAATAGCTTTACAATTTTGTGGTTTACATGAATACTTCTAAGCCAACTGCATTAGATTTGGGGACAAAATGGGGTGATAATTCTATTTTCCTGTATGGACATGAAATTAGACAACTTATTTAAAGGTCTCTCAATTCATTACTGAGCAAAAATGATGCTTGTGTCATATATCAAATATGAGATGGAGAATACGTGTTTAACTTAAACATGACCTGTAATAGTGTTTCTAATTAGTAATATGATTATTGTTAGTTACTTACTAAAACAGCTGAAATAGCTTATTAAAAACTTCAAAATGAAATTTTATATGGGGCTATTAGAAGAAGATAAAAGTTGCTGTGGGATATTGAGGCTCTGGATAAGCTGAAGAGATATAGGGATATGTAGTCAGAGATGAATGAATTATAATTTCTAAGAACTGATTCATAATCCACATTCATTTAATTATATAATCATAATAAAATCATTTAGCCTCAATATGCCTCAGTTTGATTGTCTGCAAAATGTCCATGTCACTATCAATCCTATGTACCTCAGAGAAAATATGAGGACTAAATGTGACAGAAAATCCTTAAAGTGTGAAATTTTAGCAATATTGATATTAACATTAAAAGCTACTATTCATTGGAGGTTTATTGTGGTATATATACCACATGCTAGGCTAAACATTTTTCACGTATTTATTTAAATCCTCAACAATTTACACAGCATACCTTGTTATCACTTCTTTGTGAATTCAAGTATGTAAGACTGAATGACATAACCAAAATAACCCAAGAGTAAGGATTTGAACCAAAGCCTATCTCAATCTGTAGTCCATGTTCCTAACCATGAGAAAGCCAATCATATTTAATTGCAGTACTATATGCAGGATGTAACCAATTAAACAAATTTTGAATAAGATATATTTATATCGGGACGCCTGGGTGGCTCAGTTGGTTAAGCAGCTGCCTTCGGCTCGGGTCATGATCCCAGCGTCGTGGGATCGAGTCCCGCATCGGGCTCCTTGCTCAGTGGGGAGCCTGCTTCTCCCTCTGCCTCTGCCTGCCACTCTGCCTGCCTGCGCTCGTTTGCTCTCTCTCCCTCTCTCTCTCTCTCTCTCTCTGACAAATAAATAAATAAAATCTTTAAAAAAAAAAAAAAGATATATTTATATGACTTTACAGTACATATTTTGTTTTCAGAATTAGTTACACAAACTTTGTTTATATGCTCATATATCTTACATTTATGCATCCACAATCTATGCAATGATATTTTTTTACTTTCTGTTAATTCCTATGTTCATTAATTCATTCAACAAGTAATTATTTTGAGCATTACAATATGTAATGTTACACTACTCAAACGGAATCTAAAATAAATTTTAAACTATGTTCTTGCCAGCTCAGGCTAATCTTTCACAAAATAAAATTCATCTGTGTCCAATTCAACATAAAAATGTAACATCCTTATAATATGATTCATTTTTAAAATTTGGTCTAAGCTAAAATGGATATCTAATTATAAACACTAAATTTAATATCTCCCTTATATGACATTTCCATTAATCACACAACTGAATAAAATATTGAGTACTACACAGATTTTTTTTTTCAGATACACGCTTAAATTGCACATTTTAGAACTACTATAACACTCTGAAAATGGTCAATGACAAAGATTTACTTACAAACATGACTGCTTTATGGATTCCCTAATGGTTAAGTGCAAAAGTCTGACTAAAGGATGTCTAGATTTCACTGCTGATTCAATCCAGGTTTCACTCCTTTAAAAATGAAGCTAGACATCTACAAACAGAGTAACAATCTCACTAGGGAACACTTATTTTCTTTCTGACTCCAAGGCATTGGATAAACTTAGCTCTTTCTCCTATGTTTGGAATGGATAGTGTTTATACTTCATTTTGAATGTGCAGGAGTGGCTGGAAGCAAAACTCTCTGTTCTGTGCATTTTAAGTAATCCCTGATACCTCAAGAACTATAGGAAGAATGCAAACAAATGGAACCCCAGAAGAGAGAAATTGAGCCAAAATAAAGCATAAAGGGGGCTGGGGGCACTCTTTTTCTCCTTTTTCCTGTTAAGCTAGAAGTAATTCAGGTCCAGAAAAAGCTGTTATCAGGAGATCAATGGTGTCAGTTTCTATTTGTCACAAGAGCAGAGAATATGTACACTTAACCAAAAAAAAAAAATAAAAATAAAGGAATAAAAAAAGGACAAAAAGCAAAAGGTAAAGAGAAAAAGTATAGCTCAGCCGGAGATAAACTGGAGTTACCCTTGACTCATAATGAAGCTAATATCATGATATATAACAGTGTGAAACAGGATATTACTTGTTTAAATGATAAACGCGTTTCTGATAAGATTGCAGTTTCCATGGTGTTAACATTTCAATTTGCTTATTTTCTAAGTCACACATCTTATTAAGTCTTATATTAATTATTACTAAAGATAGTCTATCCACAGTATCAGCTAATTTGTTCTTCAGATCAGCCCACTAATATCAAGTCTGAGCTTCACATCCTGATGAATGGTTAATGTCAGAGAGAATTTCCCTGAGCATAATCAGCCATAATTTCCTTTTGAATAATAATGTATTTACCAAATTTTCAAATAAAAAAATTTTAATACTATGTAGAAAATATCAGTATCTGAAACCATGATAAGCATTTATGAAAACATTAACTACCTAATAGAGATTGCAAAAAGGAGATGTTTTGATTACCGATAGTCAACAGTCTGTCCTAATTAGTAGAACATTGTCATACGCTAACTATACAGAATCCTCATGGTGTATTTGCATGTTCTAGAAAGACATCAGTTATATTTATATGGGCCATCTTATTTAGGTATGCAGTTAATGAACACCTGCCACTGTATTTAAGATTATGATGTACTCGTGGGTACTACATCTAAATTTTTTTTTGATTGTTGAGTTTCTGGAATGTACCAGGTAGTGTATACATGTGTCTGTAATCTTTTGATCATTATAACAACATTCTGAAGTAGGTATTATTACTATATTTTTACAAATGAAAGGTTAAAAAAAGATAACACAATCCTGATAATAATTGAATATATTATTGATGTTTTACTTACAATCCCAAAAATCATTTGATCATATGCTTCAAACTTTCATGTGGAATAAAAAATATAAAATCATATGCTACTTTATACACATACATACAAACATATACACAAACATATGGATATACCATTGGAGATTTTAAAAATATCCAGCAGTAGTCAGTGCTACCCAGTTTGAAAAGTCCTGTTTCGGTAAAGTAGTCATGCAGCAAAGATACTAGATCTTTTAGGAGAAGGATTTATGGGAATTTTTGGTACTGGCCAGATTGATGCCAACTGGGAGTAGCTACAGAAGGTCATCAGAAAATAACTGTGGGGTAGGACAGGCAGAATCTAGGAGGTAAACAAGGGTAAACAAGTAAGCAAGGAGGACATTCGTTAAGAGATAAACTTACAGTCATTATTTTATGGATCATCAAACACCGAGATAGGGAGAGAGAACCTAAAAAGGACACTCTGTATTGGGATATATCATCTAGGCAATTTTGACTGTGGGGCTACTACAAAACAAAAACAAAAACAAAAACCCACACAACTAAATATTGATGCATTTACTATTTTGGGGTTAGTTTTGTTCACAGCTTAACTTGGTTTAATATAATCAAGGGGAAAATGTGTTAAGCCTAATACATATGCTTCCCCGTATTTACTATACCATCTTCTTGTTCATAGCAAGAGAATGAAAATGCTTCCCTTTATTCCAGTAGAAATTTGTATTTACCCATAAGATTGTCTGCTGAAGAAAGAGGCTATTATAATCTGAGTGTTTTGTTATGTGAAACAATGGGAAGAGATAACATGAGAAATACTTGAATCTTTCATTTAAAAAAACATAAAAATATATCAGTAGGTGTAAGGATATAAACACAAGTCATTTAAATTAAAAATAAGTAAGAAATAAAATAATAAGTATTCATTGAAATTTACAATTTAAGCTTTTTGTAAAACACACATTAGCCTCAACATGACATTGCATTTGTATTGATCAGGATGAGTTGCCTCCATCTATGAGAATACCGTCTGGATTAAGAGCATGTGCGGAGCTAGGATGTGGTAGTTAAAAGAGTCTTTGACAGTATCTGTTTATACGAAGTGGATAATTCAAACAAGTGTCCATATGTTAGATCATTTCAACTCATGGTTAAAATATTCAGAAAATTGGGACAAACATAATAAATTCCTTTGACTTATACAGATAGCCACAGCTATTTAGGTTTTGTTTATAGACTAAACCTACACTTTAAAATGTCTATGAAAATGTTGGAATTTGACCTCAATATTTATCTATTTGGATTAGAGATACCACTATTTTCCATGAAAATTATATTTGCCATCTGTGTCTGAAAACATGACTTGGCATCACTAAACCAGAAATCCATTGTGAAATTAGATTTATTTATTTACTTAATAATAGATTCATTCATTTATTCTTTAATTTAGCAAATATTTACTAGCATTTATGTTATCCCAGGCAGGATTCTCAGAGCAGGGATGCAGCAATAAACAAACAAACAAAAAAAGACAAAAATTTCTGACATTTTCCAGAAGAGTAGAAAGATCTAATTGCCTCCAGTGCAGTTATTCAGGAGGAGATTAGTAGAGATGAAATAAGAGAGCACACAAAGTGCAGATGAGGGGACAGCTTTTGAAAAAACTTGCAGTAAACTTAAGGGAATTTTTTGTGGCCTTTGACTGAGATGGGAGCCATTGGAGGAAAAAAAGTGTTGATAGGAGAGATATGATAACCCTTTTAAAACACCACTCTGGCTACTCTCTAGGGACAAAGTGAAAACAAAAGACCAAGTAGGAAACTATTTATCCACATAAATGATGACAGTGGTTTGGGCCAATTGACATTTGCTGATGGATTGGAGGTAGAGTGTGAAAGAGTTGATGCCAGGGTTATTTGTTTTGTTTTGTTGTATGCTTTTCAGAGTTTTGTTTCGCTTTATCTGAGCAACTGGAACAATTTACCAGTTTCTGATATAGGGAAGACAGTCAGAAGACTGTATTTTGAGCAGTGGTGAAGAAGATCGTAAGTTCTACTTGGAGATATTAATTTTGAGATGTTTCTAGACATCACAGATAAGATGCTAAATAAAAAGTTGATTACATGAAATTGTTGTTCAGGGAAATATCCCAGACTGGGCATGGTGTTGTGACCTATAATCATATAGATAACCATAAGATTGAATGAGGTCACCAAGAGAGGAGTCCAAAGGTAGACCCTGGGTCATCCAGCACTTAGAGGTCCAAAGATAAGAAGTAAACACATCCAAGAAAGTAGAATGTCCAAGGAAGAATGTGGATCAACTAGATTAAGTTCTGCTAATAGGAAAATAAAATGATAATTACAAATTGAGTATAGGGTTTTATAATGTGGGGATCTTTGGGGACTTTCAGAAGAGCAGTTTCAGTGAAGCATTATAGGCTAAAACCTGATTACAATGTTTCATAAGTATAGATGAGGAGAACACATAGACAACCTTTTAAGGAAATTTGTTATGAAAGGGAGCAGAAAATGAACAATTGTTGGAGAGGGATGTGGTATAAAGAGAGGAGATTGTGTTAAGATGCTGGAAATCACAGCGTATCTGTTATTTGATGAAAATAATTTTGCAAAGAGAATAATTCTGTTCTATAATCAGAAAGATAAGCTAAAAGTATTCAAAACATTATAGTAGCTTTCTCTCAAAACATCTGACACTTTGGTGCTGAGTTCAAACTCACTATGACAGATTTACATAACTCAAGTTTATAAATCCAAACTCCTTGAATTATTATATATTTTATATATTTAATATATATTTATTAATATATAATATATATATTATATATATTTTATTCATTATATGTTTTATTCTTAATTGAGGGCTTTAGATCTTTGTCTGGCAAACATTGTTTGAATCTATTCACCATGACTCATGAAATAAAGCAGTGTTTAGTGTCAAAGAAGGCTACTAACATAAAAAGAAATTACTCAAAATCTGTATTGATTCTTATCCAAAGAGTTAAAGTACAGAAATGTAGGCATATCACTCAGTGGAGTTATTTTGGCACAATTGTTCATTTGAAACAATGATTGTCATGTTTGGGAAAGGATTTGGACTGACAGCTCTAAAGATGGATGCCTTTTCTTATTCAGTAAGGAGGCAAAGTACAGATATCTGCACTCCAAATTTTACTTTCTATTCTGCCATAAGCAATAAAGTTTCTATCCCCCATATTTTCAAGTACTAAGCAAATATTGTATGTGACTTATGCCCTTGGTATTTTTTTCCCCAGAAAAGATTTTTGTTTATTTTAATTTTTTTTTAAATTTTGGATAGCAAGAAATGTATAGGTGGGATTATTAGAGGGGAAGAATCAATGTAAAATCTATAGCAAATTTACCATAAATTATATTAGTTGAAATTCCATAAAAGAAACTACCAAAATGGTGGGATCTACTCTCCTTAAGTTAACAAACAGACAAACAACTGTAAAAGTTTAACTTCAGTTGTATCAATCTATTTTAAACCTGTAATCTCATTTTGGTTTTCCAAACTGATCTGATTATGCCCTATATTTCATTCATATATATTCTAGATGATCACAGAAAAGTGAAAATGGAAAATAGTAACATGGGTTACTAGACAAAAATTCAGTTCAGATAAGTTTTGGATGAGCAAGTGAAAAAATTTACATTCTCTATTTTCAGTTATTAAGAAAATGGTTGCTTTACGTAAATCCAGGAAAAGTATATTTTGTGGTTGTGGACTTCCCAAGAAACTGGCATTTAAGCCCATGGTTTATAACTCTGTTATGTAACGGTCAGAGAAAATGTTATCTCTTTACAGTACCAGGAAGCTTAAAAATATGTATGCCATTTTATCTATCAATTTCTCTTCAAGGATTCAGTCTTCAGGTAATCATGCTTCAACAAACATTTGAGGTTATGAATTTTTATCACAAGCTTGAATACTTGACTAAATTATGGCCAGTTACAGAAAGGGATAATGCGCAACATTTTCAAATATTGTTTTTAAGAACATTTTTTATAAAAAGGAAATAGAGAAATGGTAAATTAAAAAGTTGCAACCTGATTTTATGATAAAATAGCATCATAAAATTGTTATTTATCTTGGTAATGAGCATAGGTACATTCTTCTTTCTCTTTTTACATGCCTCTAAAGTCAGTTTTACAGGACAGATTTTTTTTTAAGATGAAAAGAAGAGAAAATTATAAAACAGCCAATTAGGGTATAGTTTAAATATGTGAAACTCTAAGGTGAATATTAGGGTTATATTAAAATAAACTCAGCAAATCTGAAGACAGTAAATTTACATTACCTTCCCTTTTTCCAATAGAACATTTTATTCAAATAAATTTCTTATGGCACTCCATTAAATGAATAAGTAATATAATAACTAAATTCATAAATATTTAATATTGTGGGCCTGCAATCCCTCCTTCTCTTTGTCTTTTCCCATTCTTCCTCCCTTTCTTCTTTCCTTTTTTGCTTTTGGAAAGCTTTGATATTTAGCACTTGATATTTTGTTTTAGAAGGGGTAGATACATTTGCATAAATAACGAGTGGAGAGTCATAATGGCTACAACTACTTTTTGGTAAACAGATTACTGAAACTCTCAGGTGAATTTGCTTAGCACTGATAGATATAGTATGGAAGGACAATGAGGTCTTTCAGATTTAAAAAAAAAAAAAGTCATTCCAGTAATGTAAAGAAGAAGGAGGAGGGGGAAATGGGGAAGAGGACGGGGAATGGCAAAGAAGGGACAATGAAGAATGAGGAAAGGAAAAAAGCAGGCCTGATTTCCCAACTGAATGGAGCTAAATGGTTGAGGAGAATTATTTGATGCATGTCAGTGAACTAGTCCCTGTGATAGCATGATTTTGCTCTGTGCACGTGCATGTCTGAGAGACCTAGGGGGCATCTGCTGACCTGGACATATCATATGCGAGTGTTATACCTGGGACAGTTGGGGGAAGTGGGTTTGGATTATTCATAAGCTATACTCTAACATGGAACATCACAGTCACATACAAAGTAAACCACATTAGAGACGTTAGGGCTGTAGAAGAGACCCAGAGATTTCTTTTTTAGCCTCTTTGGAAATTCCCAATAAATCTGAGAGAAATCTTTCTGTTACATAGACCACAATCTGGAAACTTGTAATTTACATCATTGGTTTAATTTATGTAAGTTACACTTGAATTAATTCACATGAATGTCATTGTACTTGACTAGCTAAAACTGCATGATATTTCACTGGTAGATAAACTAGCAAATAAGATTGAGAAAGCCTCTAAAGGAAGCGGAAAATGAGTATGATATCATGGAAACCATATGTTTTTTTAAACCATTGTGTTTGAAAATAAAAGTAGTCAACCATTCAAATGTTTTTCATGTTTACATTAAGCAAATACTCAATGAGTGCCTTACCATACAACATAAACTGTGGTAGGCCCTAGAAAACACACACCACACACACACATTTTGTTTAGAATTTTGTCATTTCTAAAATATTTATAACAAGGTTGAAATAAATGCTCAATTAACATTAGAGAAAGATTTTCTGCTCAGATCACAGAGATGTTTCTAAGGGAATTGGCATTTATTGGTGACATAAACTTATATATATATAAGTATACATTTGAAATTGCAGATTTTTAAGAATAATAACTGCTACAGTTATCTAACAGGAAGAAGAATTGGAATTATCTCATTTTGCATTTTAGGAGACTTGACAATGAAATGCAATCTTGACTTACATATTAGTAAGTTAGATACAAATAATAACAAACACTAGAGTTGTTTTGAATTGTTTCGAGTGCTTTTTAACTTTTTATATTTTTTTATTTCTGCTTGAGACTTCATATTTAATCAAAATGAAAATATGTAAGTATTATAGAGACATCTGTTCTAGCTATATTTTATGTGTGATATCACATCAAACCCACATAGTATAATTAGTGTAAAACTTGTTAATAATCATAGATTTCTACTGCATAGGAAATCATTTTAAATTTAAACAAAGAATGTAATTCAAGATAATATTTTCAGAAGTATAATTCTAATCAGGTTAAATTTAAAGCACATGATTAATATTAACCAAATTACTATAGTAACCATCAAGTATTTTCTACTGCTACTTTACAAGTAGACAACTTATCAAAAACACTATCACATTAATTTCTTTGGAAAGTACCAGAGCAGCTGTAAATGGACACAGTTTGATTTGAATTAAGTAAAATATTCTTCTATCTCAAGTATTTACTTTGATGAATTATTTTAGTGTCTGTACTTCTTATACACTGTAACTCTTTTCAAGATTCTGTAGATTATGTACTGTCTATTCCATTCATACAAGCCTATGTTTGTCATCCCACAGAGTTGTGCAATGCATAGTTCATGTGCACAGCTACCAAGGGAGTCTGGCCTTAATACTCCTTTGTTTGTTTTATCATTATTAGTGAATGATACCGTGAGTATGCAATTTTCAGTATGATGGCAGTAGTTGAGAGATTATGAAGGAAGAGATTATGCTTTTAAAAATGAAGCTTGTATTCATTTCTGTCAAAATGAACAAATACATGTTCTGAAATTAACCTCCCAAAAGCATGAATATACATACATATACAGAAGAAATGAAGAGAAATGCCTTATAGTCAAGCCACAAGTAAAAAAGGGGAATGTTAAGAATCCAATAGGATGGGGCACCTGGGTGGCTGTCAGTTAAGCCTTTGACTTTGGCTCAGGTCATGATCCCAGGCTCCTGGCATCAAGTCTGGATGAGCTTCCTTGCTCAGCAGGGAACCTGCTTCTCTCCCTGTCAGCTTCTCCCTCTACCTGTCATTCCCGCTGCTTGTGCTCTATCTCTGACAAATAAATAAATTAAAAAATAATAATAATAATCAAATAGTGTTGTATGGTGACAGAGTGAGCATAGCATAACCTATGAAGAGATTGAATCACTAATGTTGTATACCTGAAACACTGTGTGTCAACTATATTAAAAAAAAGAATCCATGGGAACAACCTAACTATGGAAACAACAGTCTAAGGGCATTTGATATGATGTATACTATTAAATGAATATTTTACTATGTTTAGTTGTAAAATAAATAAAAATATGACTAAAGGGAAAGAAATAGTAAAAAAATTAACAAGCAGATCTGAAAAAAACAAAATAGACATTTTAAAATATAAATTTCAGATCTAAATTTCAATAAATACTAATGAACAGGTCAGAACATTTAAATACATACTTTTAATAATGTCTCTCCATACACATGAGGTAGGATAACTAAAAAGACCCCATGAAGAACTGCTTTTTTGCTCCATTTCCCGCTTCTGTCCTTGGTAGGACCTACACCCTCACCTTACACACACTTTACAGTACAGGTAATGTATGCCCTCCTTGCAAAGGTCAAGGAGTTAATGATTTCTTTGGAATCTTCCAGCACAATAGATAACATCTAAGGAGAGATTGGCAAGGTTGTCATGTATGTTTTCCAGACCACTGACTCACCAAGAACCCTGGCTCCAGGGCATAAGTGACTTATGGAGGACATCTAAGCACTTGCCTTTGTTTTAACCAGTTCCTGGATGTCTGAGAAAACACACACACACAACAGACGAAAATCCTCAATAAAAACCCCAGACCCAAAGCAAAGATGAGACTCACTTTCTTTTCTTTTCTGAGTCTCCCAGACACTCTGTCTATACCTGCACTCTCTCCATGTCTTCAATAAAGTCTTCTTTTACTTCCCCTCAGCTCGTATTTTATTTCTATTCTGTGTGAAGCCAAGAATCCTCTTGGCTGGTTCTGTGGGAATCCCTCTGTGCCCCTGGATCTAGCTAACCTGTATTAGACATACAGAAAAGCATGTTTACATATGAACCCTTTTGTAAGTGAGCTGCATATTTTTCCATAAATATTCAGCAGGCTTCTCTGAAGTTTAAGGACAGTTTCTCACATAACTATAACATTATATACATGTATATACTTAATATGTACATATACATGACAACATATTATAAATTTGAAATCATAAATATCACTTAAAAAATGAAATAACCTCAAATAACTTGTTCCTATTTAATTTTTTCCATTGTCCTAAAAAGATATAGTCCACTGAAATTTTTGAACAAGATCCAATCACACTTACATATTGTTTTGTTTTTTATTTGTTTGTTTATTTGTTTATGCTCCTTTAGTCTCTTTTAAGGTAATGTGTATTCCCAATTTGAGGGCAGTGTTTCTTAGATTGATTTTGACAAATGACAAAATCATCCTTGAAGTAGTCCCCTATTCTAGATTTGTCTGTTTCCTCATAATGTCATTTAACTTGTTTCTCTAAATTTTCTGTAACTTAGAATTTACTTTGGTCTGGTGGCTTAATTTAGATTCTTTTTTTTTTTTTAAAGATTTATTTATTTATCAGAGAGAGAGAGAGGAGCGAGAGTGAGCACAAGCAGACAGAGTGGCAGGCAGAGGGAGAAGCAGGCTCCCTGCTGAGCAAGGAGCCCGATGTGGGACTCGATCCCAGGACGCTGGGATCATGACCTGAGCCGAAGGCAGCTGCTTAACCAACTGAGCCACCCAGGCATCCCTTAATTTAGATTCTGATTAAACATTTTTGGCATGGCAACTTTATATGTAATGTTGTTTATTTAGTATAGAATTGTATCTGGAGGTACAAAACGTCAGGTTTTCCCATTATTTGAGGAAAACCACAGTTTGATTATTTGGTTAAGGTGATAACTTCCAGATTTCACCTATGTAAACTTCTTGTTCCTTTTGCAATTACCAAGTAATCTACCCAGTAATAGCATGAATATATGTTACTAAAACACTTTTCATCTAATTGCTTGTGCAAATAATGATAGAATTTGCCGAGTCAATTACTGAATTATAAAATAGTGATTCCTTGTTTCCTTCTATAAATATTAATTTATTTGTTGACATCCTCTGTAAATAGGAGTTTTTCATAAAATAATTTTAATATATGTGTATATACATATATTCGCTATGTACATTATTCCATACATATTTAATCTAGCCACTGAAGACAAATGTTTCATTTCGTTAGCATGAGGGAAAAATATATATGAATCGAACCAGTTAGAGATTTGTCATTCAGGTTGTTGACATGGGTAACCTGGAGCAGAATGAGGAAGTTGAAAATATTCATATGGTGGTTGGGAGGGAAAAAAATGTAGGAAAAGAAAAGTAAAAGAAATTAAAACTTGCATTTATATCACTCTCCCATTTAGTAGGTATGAGAACACTAAAAATAAATAGATAAATATATATATATACATATATATATTTATATCTCACTTTATTATAGAATAAAAGGTAACAAGAGAGTCAAAAGTCACTGAACCTTGGTTGGAAATCAGGGAGTGATGGGGTGCAGTAACATATGAAAGCACTGAATTTTTTATGGGGGGGTTATAGGGGAGTCTAAAATAAACCTCTGTGTTCTCTGACACAAGATGTACCAGGGACTTAGTCATAGGCTAACTTCTAGAGAAGAGGAAAATGATGGAAGATGTTAGAAATAAAGCTAAATGAACTTACCAGCAATAGTCTTTACCTCAAAGGATAGTGATCACTAGTTCAAATTTTCAGATCCAGTCTTGACTCAGGCCCATACCAGCAGATCATTTGAGCAGGGTTACATAGGCCAATAGTTCATAAACTTCTATGAAGTCTGAAATGCCTCTGAAAATCTAGCACTACATATAGACATCTCCTATGTAAAGTGAACTTTTCTAAATACTGGTCTCAAATTAAAATCCCTTAAGACGAACAGTGGCGTTGCTCAGAGTTAAAGGTTTGATAAGATGGTGACTTTTAGATAACTATTTCAGAGTTGATCTGAGCTCTGAGCAGGAGGTTGTGTCCTCCTTGAGGAAACCGAAGACCAGAAATATATAGTATCTGTGGAACAGAGCCAATCTGTAGAATTCATAAGGAAAATATTCCAGACCTACTCATCTGAGAGGTAGAGAGTAAGTAAGGGATTGAGAATAAGTGCATGGCCTGGGGAAATATGGTAGTGGTTTGAAGAAAGGTTGGAGCTCAGTGGCTGGCAGGTGGCAACTTACAACATTAACAGTAAATCATCCTAAAAACACCCAACTGTAGATGCATGGATGTACATAGGAGAGGATAATTTTAGGGGATTTGTGGGCTTTCTTTGCAAGCCAAAAACGCATAATTAAACAGTAACTAAGACATCAGAAGTATAAGTGATGTGTGTGTGTGTTTGTGTGTATGTATATATATTTTTAACCTGGCAAAGACCTTAAAATACACACATTGTAACTTCCTAGATATACATTACATGAAATTCAAGTGATTGCCTCAAGGTCACACAATTAGTTCATGATAGAAGCAAGACCATGCCCCAAAGCAATTTTCATGTGTGTATTAGTATATATATATATATATATATATATATATATATATATATATATATTTTAAATCTCCCAATATCTGTGTTTTTCTTGGTCTTTCATGAGGTTTCCCTGTAAATAGCTAGCTAGCTAAATGACAGCCATGTTTGCATATTAACACACCATTATGGCTCAGGACTTCGGCACTGGCAGCAGAGAACAGAAGTTACCTTTCACTCAAAAATTGATTTAACAAGTATGCTTTGGCTACCAACTGAATTTTGCTTGTGTGACATGCTTATGACAGAAATATTCCTTAATTCCCCATTTTATTCCCTCTCATTTATATTTTAACTTAGGCAGTTAACCTCTATCTTGCTGTGTGTGTGTGTGTGTGTGTGTGTGTGTGCGCGCGCGCGCGCGCGCACGCGCACGTGCTTTTTCTGTGTTCCATATGCTGTGGCTTTCTTTATGTCAGCAAGTTGCATTTTGGACATAACACCACTTCAGTAAGAATGAACTCATTTTGGCTTCACATTAAGATGCATGTAAAAGTGCAGCATTGCAAAGAATAGACCATTTGTGCCAAAATGTTGGATTCATTTCAGCTTCTTAAACATTGATTTCTTTGAGTCATATACAAAATAAACACAAAGGAGATGTTTTTCTTCTCTAGAACTGGGCATCATGGTTAGAATTCTATTTGCTAAATTCTTAATGCTGTAAAATAATTATGTAGTTACATTGATAGGTAAGCTAAAATAGAGAGTTAAGAATGTACATACATGGTTAACATAGTGGATACATTTTAAAACATACTCTGGGTCTTGTCTATAACAGGAGGAGGCTAAACTGATTGTTTGAAAGTAGGTTAAGTGTTTGGATTTAAAGCTCCTAATTTGGGGGCACCTAGGTGACTCAGTGGGTTAAGCATCTGCTCTTGATCTCAGATTAGGTCTTTTCTCAGGGTTGTGAATTCAAAGCCCACATTGGGCTCCATGCTGGGCATAGAGCCTACGAAAAAACAAAACAAAGCAAACATATAACTCAATTGATCTGAAAATGCCAGAGTTTACAGAAAACATCTATAACTAAAAATAAAAATTACTAATTCCAGGCTAGATACAAACAGTTACTTCTAATTGTAGTGACATGTTAGAGTGATCAACCACCCTGATTTGCCTGGAATAGCACTAAAAACTTGTAAGTCTACCCTCAGGTAATATGAATTGACAAACTAAATCTCTGGGATAATTCAAATGTTTCTCTTCTCTGTAACTGTTGTTGGAATTCAAATTCCTCGTTTGAACTATTGCTGTACCTTGAAAGCGGACATCATTACTGAGGAATTATGAAGCTCATCATATAGTTTGGATAATCATTTCTATTTAGCTTAAGCCATATTGCTTTATTAAGTTCTAACATACGAAAATATTGACTGAACTTGACTCATTAGTATGAAGTTGAAATAATCATGGGAGAAGCCTAAGCAAACTTTTTCATTCTATAATGCCTACTAATGGCTTATAATCAAAGCACAAACAGTTAGCTAAATAAGAAGCTATTAGCTTGTTTGAGGTCTAAACAAAGGATAATGTAATTGCTATTTTTTTTTCCTACTGTAGATATTAGCCAGGGACATTTTTTTTCATCAGAGCCAATCATTGTAGACAGTCAGTCTGACCAAAGAGCATTAAAAAGATTTCTCTTCAATAATAAGGGCTTTTAAAAAATTTTGCCTGCATTATATTAAGTACTCTTCAAGCTCTCTTATTCAGCTTGACTGAGAAAAGTTCTGTAGTACTAAATCACAAGCATACATTTCTCAAGAAACTAGAAATTCACTGAGCAAGGCAAAACTATAGATGAAGAAGTGTAAGCCATATTTGGGGTTTAGAGTTCCTTTAGGCCTTTCCTTAACAAAACAAAGTGCTGAGTCTGGTGCACTGCTGTTCTCGAGGAATGTTTACCACAAGCATTTTATGCTATCAGAGGATTTTTTTTTTCTTCCTCCTATTACTAGTCTGTAAAATTCCATTATCCAATGCTATCAATTCTGATTTAACAATAACCTGACTGTTTCCTTTGTCATCTGAGATTTCTAATATAGAAACTAGTATAGGTGAGACCTTCAGTCAAATTACAAAGACTGGGAAATGGAATTCCATTTTTATTTATTTTATCTTATACAAAAATAATCTAAACAGTTGTCAAAATGGTAGGGAACTAGCAGCATCATGAGATTATAAGCTTCACAGAGTTTATTTGATTTGATTTTTGCTTATAAGCATTATAAAGAGATGACTACCAACTAAAATATATTTAGATAATGTATTTATTTTGGGACTTCTAGAAAAAAAATTATTAAAAATTAAAAATATTATCTATTATGCTGCTGTTTATAAGTATATAATCATGTAATTGTAAATAGATAAGAATCATTGATACAGGCCAGGAAAAGTATTTGAAATAATCCCATCCAGCCCTCTCATACTTTTGATGAAGAATTTGAAGTCCGGGTAAGATAGACAACTTTTTGGTAACACTTAACTGACGGAGCCAATCAGGCATCCCAAAATGTTAATATTATTTTAATAAACTCATTTTTGAGAGCCAAAATATGTTAGAATACTTATAATGATACATATGATCAACTCTTCATACTGAAGGTAAAAAAAATTAATTTCATTAATGTTAATCATATTTAAACTATTCCAACTGTTGTAAGCTCTTCACAAGTTGTGAATGATCTTCTAAAAACAAAATTGAACTTGTAATCAGAAAGCCTAAGTTTGAATTCTGTCTCAGTCTCCCATTAGCTGTACTTCTATCATTAATTAAACCAAATGATGTCAGAGTATATGCTGTTCATGAAATCCCTGTTCTCATAGACAGACTCATATAGCTTACACTCTAGAGGGGTTAGATAAGGAAAGGATGAGGTAAATAAAAAATGTAAATTATGTTAGATAGTAATACATGCTATGAGAAGGAGGAATATAGTAGTAAAGGAGGTTAAGGAATGTTGAAAGTTTGTATATTAAAATTTTAAATAAGACTGCCTAAATTGGTTCTCAATGAGGTGAAATTTGAAAAAAAAAATAGAATTTTAAAATCTAGTCATTAATACATCTAAAGGAGGACGTTCCTGAAGAAGGAAACACCAAGTTCAAATTCCCTGAGGAGGAAGTGTCCAAATCTGTGAAATGGGAATAAAAATACTACTTTTTGAATTGCAGAGGCTTGTTGAAACAGCTTGAGAATGCAATGTGTATGTTCCAAATCTTTATAAGTTGGGATTCTTAAAAAATTATGGTTGTTGTTATTGTGACTAATACTATAGTTAGAAAGTAAAGAAAACATGAACATTCCTTCATCTCAGCTGTGAACAGCTTTGATAACGTGAAGCTCTTGGTGCTTTGTCTCTGGAGGATGGTTTTATCTCAGGAACTCTCCTCTATAGGCGATTTTATTTATTCAGTTTAAGATATTCCCAGCTCAAAGTTCACAAATTAAAACAATTTAAGAGGTCAGATAAGACTGCAGATCTACCTTCTTTTTGTCTTGCAAGCACAAGACATTCCTGTTTACATTCAGAGATGACTAGTTGCTGACTCATAAAATATTTTGTAGCTGTTTTAGTGATTTACTTACACTCCTTTAACACCTTTAAGCAAGTATAACCATCCAAAAAAAAAAAAAAAAAAGAGGCTGAACCACACTTCCCCCTTTGCAAACACATTCATAGATTCATTACACTTTAATTTTCATTAGCATACATCTGGTAGAGTACATTGCCAAGTTTATTTTTGTTTTTAAGTATCCTGTTGATTTCTCTACTTGGTAATCTTAGGAAAGAAGGAATGCTAAGTGAAAGTTACCAGGATTCTCTTGTTTGCTTGTTCGGTATTCTTAGAATCTCTCAACCGAAATCACCACCACACCTCCCTATAAAGAGAAAGATTTAAAAACAAACAAGCCTTTCCCTAGATAAAAATCGAAATGGAAGTTTTTTTCTCTCATTTCTGGAGGAAGTAGTAGCTACATAACAATGTAGTTCAATGCTGTCATTACTGAGTCACTCATGCTTTGGGAAATGATGTGAGATAAACTACAGGGCTATAGGTAACTCATTCAAATAATAACCTTCATCATTATGTATTCCTTCTTCTCCCCTTACCTCTCTTTCTCTCTTTCTACTCTTTTGTCTCTTTCTCCTTCTCACTTAAAGAACACAGTTTTCTCCTCAAATTGACCCCCTCGGAGGTAAACTTGGACTGGATATGAATCCTCTCCAAGCCCTTGATTTCTCTTCTTTTAGAATATGGGTAATATATATTTGAGGGGAGTATATATTCAACTCTTCTACTCTTGCTTAATTTTAGTTGGATCATTTGTTCTTATTACTGAAATGTAAGAGTCCTGAGGTACCTGGGTGGCTCAGGGAATTAAGAATCTGCCTTTGGCTCAGGTCATGATCCTGGAGTCCTGAGATCAAGCTCAGCAGGGAATCTGCTTCTCCTTCTGCCCTTTACCCTACTTGTGGTCTCTCTCTCACTCTCTTTCTCTGTCTCTCAACTAAATAAGTAAAATCTTAAAAAAAAAAAAAGAAAGAAAGAAATATGAGTCCTTTTTATGTTCTAGTTACAAATCCATTGCCCCTTTTACTACTGTGTGGCTTTCCTAACCTTTTACTTAACAGCAAAAGGGAAAACAATAGAAAATTCTGAGGTAATGGAAATATTCTATATCCTGGGATACACAAACTATATGTATTTGTACAACTCATCAAATTTGTATGAATTATATTGTATGAAATTACATCTTAATGGAGCTGATTTTTTAAAAGCAAGGGTGATAGCTGATAAATTTAAAAATGAGGGACAATACCCTGTATATTTACTATTAGTATTCTCAATGACACTCATAAAGTTATAAGCATATAGGTATAAATTACACAAAACAAAGCCCTGATCCAAAATGTCCACAGTCTTGAATAAATGAATCCTGCACTAAAAATATCAAGTAATAACAAATACATTCTCCCTTCCCTTCTCTTTTTTACAAGAACTACTCTGCAAGGATCTTGTCCTTCCCTAACAGTGTTTTCAAGGCTGCATACATAATGCTGCGGCTAGCATCAGTGTATTTGATGAAGCGGGGTTTATGCTGATCAGGAAGAACCCCAAAACACAGAGTACAAAGACTGCCTTTGCTATAGCCACCTAAGTGTGGCCTCTGCTAAAAGCGATCACATTTTTCTCAAAATAGGTCTATCATTTTATTATTGTGATTATGAACACATATTGGATTTGAGTCCCAGATGCAAAACTTTCCAGCTTGTGGATATGTACTCAACATCTCCATTGCCCAGTTTCTATGCCTCCATCATAGAATTACTGTAAGCTTTTTAAAAAAATGTGTTTATTTATTTATGTATTTATGTATTTGAGAGAGTGTGAACAAGAGAGAAAGCATGAACAGTGGGGAGGGGCAGAGGGAGTGGGAGAGGCAGACTTCCTAATGAGTAGGGAGCCCTACTACTGCAGGGCTGATCCCAGGACTCTGAGATCATGACCTCAATCAAAGGCAGTTGCTTAACTGACTAAGCCACCAAAGCACCCTGAATTACTATACGTTTTATTTAAGTTAGTATGTATCAAAGGCTTTGAGCAAGGCCTGGAATACTATAAACAGTAAGCACTAACCTGCATTCCTCAAAACAAATATCCCAATAGCACATCCAGACCATAGATCTTTTTAGTTATTACCAAGCCTTTCTCTGTTGTACTACATTTTGCCCCATCTCTCCCTCTGAGGATTATTTTGACACTTTGAGGACATAGGCAGTGCTGTTTAATAATTCTGTACAGAATAACTCATGTTATCATAGAACTCTGTAAGCAAGGATCAATTATTTTGCTAGATAAGGAAAGTAAGGCTTAAGCTGTTCAAGGGAACTTTCTAAGATCACTGCAGTCATAACTGAATGAGTTTAGACTCAAACTCCCTTCTAATGTCAAGCCAATATTCTTAGAGTGAGCACTGTTCTTGGGACCTGAAGACCAGGGGAAAAACAAACAAACAAATAAACAAAAAGCACATTGTTTTGTTTAGCTTGCTATATTTGTCTAAGTTTCCTGAGGTGGGATGGAAAAAAAGAGAAAGAAAAAGAACAAAATTTGACACGAAAAAACATTTTTTTTTAAATATTGGAAATAATTAGGAAGGAAGGAGGACAAATGCAAGAGGATGTGTATCTTGGCTGACCACAGCATAAAATTGTATTATCTCACAGGAAGTCTCCAGAGAGGCATTAAGTACTACTGCATCTCAGAACAGGGTGGGGGGGGCACTCTTATATTCTAGTTCTCTTTGGTCACCATCCGCCTTATGATCATTTACTTTCCTGAACTTCTAGTTTTCTTCACTGGACAATCCAAGGTGGAAAAGGAAAGGCCAGAGCAACTGAGAATACCCTTTGGCCACTGAACAGGCAAAGCAGTCTCTCCTTGCCATTAACATTACTCAAGGAGTTTCCTGAACTCTAATGACCATGGCTTTAACAGTAGCTACTTGGTTCTATGAAGGCAGGGATAGGACAAGCCAATGCTACAGCCACTGTGATCAAAAATCAAAGTAAATAATGCATAACCAAATATAATACACCTGATACAAAACTTACTGGCACCATGGCATGTGTACTACCTTTCTCACCTTTCCTTCCTTCAACAAGATTTCTTTCTCCTCTTCCTTCTTTCCTTCCTTCCTTTCTTTCTTTCTTTCTTTCTTTCTTTCATTTTTCTATGGTCAGAAGATAAACTGCTTATACCAGTAAACCAAAATAGAGCACATGCTCATGTCATTCTAACAACTCTAGTTCTTGTAATATATACTTCAAACTTCTTGGCATGGCATATAAGGTCAATCACAATCTAGCCTCTAGATCAATAACATCTTCTTGCTTTATCAGCAATCTATATTCCTAAACATTCATTTTGTTCCTTCCATATCAAATATATTATCAGATTATAACCCAGAGCCATAGTGTTTTCCAACATTAAATAATTATTTCTCATTCATAGTAGTGTGGCTTATCTATGACTTAGCTAAATTCAACTGGGTTCAGCTAGTTTTAGATGGGTTTAGCTGGGTGTGGCTAGACTTGCTTCAAGTCTGCTCCATTTGTCTTTTCACTCTATAACCTATGTACGCAGAATAGGCACTATTTATAATATTCTCATATACAGGAATGAAACTCAAGAATGTATGCAGAAACATATGATACCTTTAAGGCTGCTGCCCCTCACAGACTGTCATTTTCTTTTATGCCTGTGTTTCTTTTATCTTAAGGCCTAGAACATATTTGAATCAATGAATTCCATTATGAAATAGAGATATCTCTATTAGTAAAGTGTCACTCTTGTTTAAATACATGGCCTTTAGAATCATGTAATCCTCGGTTCAGTATATCCCCTGTCATTTACTAACGTGTGTAAATACTTATTTTTTCTGAGCTAAATTTAGCTAAATTTATCTGTAGAATGGGCATAATAATTGTACCTGATTCAGAGTGTTTTAATGATTACACATATATATTACTCAGGTTAGAGTAATTACTATAACAGCAACAACAACAAAATAGAAACAAACAAATCTCAGTAGCTTAACAAGATACAAATGCATTACTCATTTGCATAAAGTCCAACATAGATGTTTCTATTAGAGGGTTCTTTCTCAAGTGGTAATTCAGCAATCCAGTCTTCTTTCCTCTGTGATGTCATTTTCATCACATCGCAACCAAAACTCCCATGAGAGAAGAGAAAATAAGAAATACCAGACATATAAACACATAGACTCAGAAATGCTATACATAGATTCTGCTCCCATTCCATTGATCAAAAGTAGTCACATGACTCCACTTAGAGGCAAGAGAGCTGAGGAATATAATGCCTGGCTGAGAAGGTGTTATGGGATGTTAATCGGAATCTTTGATATGTAACCCTCTCTACCACAGGATTTAAAGTGCATAGCTCTTTACACATATTACTGGTACATATTACTTTCCATACACACTCTTCACTAAAGATAGCCAAATATATTGGGAAAGAAAGCATGCAAAAAAAAAAAAAAATGAAATACAAATTAATGGAATGTTTGTGGAAGTAATTTATAGTTAGGTAAGGAATTAACTTAGAGACATTTTAGAGAATTTTGTTAACATGTCACTGTTTAGATAAGTGATATTTGAAGGTACTTCAATTTTATCATTTTCCTTTTGTAATGTTCCTGAAAGTGCTCTTAATTTTTAATTAAAATGAACTAAAATTAGTGTTCTGAGAAATTCATAACACATTTTCATTCTCTTAGAAACCATTTCACCAACATCAAGATGTAATTAGAAACTTGCTAGTTTGCACTTATAAAACCAAGCCTGAAAATCATAGATACCCACCTAGAATGTCTCTATAAGGTAGCCATTTACAATAATTTAAAATTATTGTTAATAAGTGTAGACCCATGTTTGTTGTTTGCAGAAAAAATATCATTATATTTAAATTTCTACTGCAATTTTGAAGCAAAATTTTCTCCCAAAATGACCTTGCTAAATACTTCTTTTTTTTTTAATAGTAGTTTTTTTTTTTTCCCCGAAGATTTTATTTATTTGTCAGAGAGAGAAAGAATGAACAAGCAAGGGGAGCAGCAGGCAGAGGGAGAAGTAGGTTCCTGGCTGAGCAAGGGGCCAGATATGGGACTTAATCCCAGGACCCTGGAATCATGACCTGAGCTGAAGGCAGATGCTGAAACAGCTGAGACACCCAGGCATCTCATGGCCTTGCTAAGCACTTATAAATGTTCTGTGTCTCCTTACTCTGATTTGTTCAAATTACTTTCTCCAGTGCTCATTGGTGGGCAACCACAGGTCTTCACATTACTATTATTCTTTATTAACTACTTTGATAATGACTTCCATTTATGTAACTGGGAGACTGAGAAGTGAAACTTTTGCTTTAGGGAATGAGAGCTTTGTATAGTTTAAGAGTAAGGCATCCAGCCAGGATTCAAAAAGTTCTTTACCAAATCCTCCTCCTTGCAGTGACTGTTCATGTTAGGAGTTGGTATGTGATCATGAGATAAATTCCTAGTTAGAAAATTGGTTATCTTCATTCTAGTATACATTCTGCTGTTACTAGCTCTGTAATCTTCAGGACAATACAAAGTGCAAAATATTAGCTGATGGAATACTGTTGCACATGTAAATGGGGTACAGGCATAAAAATGGTTGATCAAGGCCCACTATGCTAAGTAAACTAAGAGACAGCAGATCACAGTGCAGGCTATATTCAAAAATGATGATGATAGTACACTACATTTTCAAGACACCTGATGTATGCCTCAACCTTGAAAAAATTGAAATACAGATCATGTGGCTCTATGAAAAAAACAAACAAACTTTTTGCAGTGCCTCATCTTCTTCTGTTTCTTTACTATGAATTGTTATTACTGAAAGTATTCTGAGTATATCTCATCCATGTAAACTGAAAGAATATACATATAGCATTTGAGAAATAGAGTGAGAATCAAGAATTAGAAACAGGGGCTTTTCTGCAGCTTACATCCAAACACTCACCTCTGTTATGCTCATCACTGTGTTTTTCCCTCTATGGTTTACTGAATAAGTTATCAGACACACAAACACACCCCATTCGTGTTTAAGCTTCTGTGTCAATATGTGACTCAAAAATGTTTAGCTAGATTGGACTCAGCATTATTCAAATGAATTACAACACACCATCATATATTTTCCCTGTGGGAATACCTATGATTGAGGATACAAAATAATATTTCTCAGAGTAGATGTTTTCTTAGATGACCCAGACATGACTATTTACAAAGAAATGTGTTTTGCCCATGGATAGTTTGTTTAGATAAATACACTGTGTACTCAAAGTTCAACATCCAGGAGCTGAGCAATTTCTCTTATCTTTGAGAGGATTCAAGCCTGACTTTAGAGTACATGAAGAGGTTGGGGTGAAATGTGTATTACTCAGAGGGCAGATAATGAAGAATGCAACATATTTTTTCTTTATACTTCATGTACCACCTCAATGTTCTGTCACCAGTCAAAGGACTAGTAAAGAAGCCGTAAGGAAAAAGATGTTTTTGACATAAATAAGAGATGATTCCTTGACATGTGTTTTAAGAGGAGTCATCTGTAAAACTATTACTTCTCTTGGTTCAACTAAGAGACTTGGCCACTGGTCCAGATGGACAGTAGCCCACTTCTTAGTGGCTCTTCTGAAGACAATATAACATGAAGCTTTAAATCCTTTTGAAAAATATTTCAAGCTTTTATTCATCTGTATTACATTTTTTGTTGTTTACCCACTTACTCTACATGAATGCCTTCCCATCTTTTCAGAGAGAATAAGGTGCCACCTTGCTGGAGCTTGAAACACAAATTGACTGGTTAAAACTAATCCTTTAATGTGGATTTTCCCACTAGTATTTCATATTTATTAAATTGTTTTCTGAAGTCGTGGACCCTGTTTCTTGTTCAGTAGAAACTGTAGCTCAATGGAGGATACACACACACTGCACTAACTAGGGTTAGTTTCTATAAAAATTACACTATTAATCCAGGATTTCCCAAATGGCCCAGGTCAACTCATTGAATTAAATTCTGATTTGGAAAGAGCTACCTGGTTGGCGCAGTAATTTAAGCACCAACTCTTGGTTTCAGCTCAGGTCATGATCTCATGGGTCTGGAGATCAAGCCCTACATAGAGCTCTGTGCTTAGCATGGAATCTGCTTGAAAGTATCTCCCTCTCCCCCTCCCTCCAACTCTGCCCCTCTACTCCCTTCTCCTCCCCTTACTCTTATTCTCTCTCTTTAAAAAATAAATTTAAAAAATCTTAAAAAAAAAAAAAGAAAGAAAGACATTCTGATTTGGAGAACTGTTTTTTCATACTTGGAGAAGCCAAGGATACAATGTTTCTCAGGCTAAGACTTCTGTAGTCAGAAAAATTTTTAAGCATGTTGTCATAATATAAAAAGTTATTACAATTAACAGTGTAGGTAAATTTGTTTTTATTATAAAAAAGATTATATTTACAATGTTTAGAGACCCATTTTTTTTCAAAAATCTGAAAAAGTAAGCAAACAGTTTGAAGTAAGGAAAAAAAAAATGTCTTGTCCCTCTGCTCCACTTTTCATACTTTGACAAAGCAATTATTCTAGGGAACAAATCAGTTTTGCCACTCTACTGATTAAAAGCAAACCAGTGGCTACCCATCACCTAGTAGAAGGGTGTCCGTGCACTGTAGCACAGTATAAAAGGACTCCTGAGATCTGCAACTCACATGCTTTGCATTTCCTACTCTCTGTGCTTTTCTGAATGATCATCCAGTGCACAAAACTTGAGTTTCTTAATTGTGCCACACTGCTGTATGCCTCATCACCTGGAAACTTGCTGAATATTTGGCTTGACACATCTATCCTTCTAGAACCATCTCAAGCATTAACTCTAATATGAAGCAAAAACATAATCTGTGCCATTGCAGCCTTTTAGAATCAGCAAAAGACTATTATTATTATTATTATTATTATTATTATTTTACTAAATAGAATTATGTATTAGTGGTTGCCTTCTCTCTTCTGCTGTGATCTCCTTGAGCTAGGCTTTAATCTATGTATCTCTATATCCTGCATCTTGCACAGTTCAGTTTACCTATGTGTATGTATACATACACAAGCTGAGAACTCAAAAAGGCCCCTGATGCAGTCGTAGTCCTAGTCTGAAGACTTGAGACTCAGGAGATCTGATAATATATAAGTTTTAGTCCAAGTCTAAAGGGCTGAGAACAGGGAGAGCCAAAGATGTAAGTTCCAGTTCAGGTCCAAGTCCAAAGGCATAGGAATAATGATGTCCCAGCTGGAAGACTGAGCAAATTTTCTCTTACTCAGGCTTTTTGTTCTATTCAGGACTTCCACATATTGGATGAGGCTCACTGACAGTGGGGAGGGCCATCTTCTTTACTTAGTCTACCAATTCAAATGTCAATCTCTTCCAGAAACATTCTTAACAGCACAATCAGAGTAATTTTTAGCCAAAATACCCGGGCACCCTGTGTAGTCCTGTCAAACTGACACTGAAAATTAAACATCACAATTTTGCATATGCATAAATATATGCAAATATTTTATATATGGCTGTATACGTATGTATGTGTGTCTGCATATATGTGTGTATGTGTGTGTGTGTATAAACTTTCACTCTAAAACTGTGCTTCCAAATTCCTCCTACATGAATTTTTTGAGAAAAAAAATGAAAACAATTTTCGGATCTTTAGGCATTTAATTATATAGAAATAGGTAAAAAGTCAAGAATTTGTATCTACTACAAAATAGAACTTTGGGCTTTTATGATTATCACATTTGTGTCAATTATGTGAATATCAGAATGGAGAAGAGATTCTTAAAAGACTTCATCCACTTCCATCCTTCCCTAGTACACTCATTGTCATCTCTGGAACTCAAGACCTATTAGCAGGGAGAGTCTGTAAAATAGTGTTTTGGGCAGAAACTAAAAAGGAAAGACATCTTTCCCCCACCAAACTGCATTTGTTCTTATAAACTGGTACATCTAGAAACATAATTTAGCACAGTATGGCTATCTCTATTTGAAGGGGAGAATTCGCAGTTTTTCACTTGCTTTAATACTTTGAGCGATCTGAGCTCGTACTAAAGTTCAATTTACACAGAGGTAAGAATATGTGTACAGAAAATCTTAACATGGGCTTACGTACAAACAGATATGCTTTGTAAAACATCACTAGCAACACTGCTACTACCAACGGCAGTAAATACCTAACAGTGAATGTATACAGATATTACTACAGGCAAATATGCTGTAATCACTTTATGTATATTATCTAATTTATTACAGATTTGCAATTTAGGTTATGTTTAGAGGAGAAATTGATGTTTAGAAAATTCAGGAAACCTCCCTCAGAAAAGAAATGCAATAAATAGGAAAAGCGAGTTTCTAACCCAGTCTGACTACAGCTCTAATTCTAAATCCATATGTAGCCTCTCTCTTCAGCTCAAGTATGTAAGAATTTGTTCACATGGTTTTGTTCAATCTGGGCAATAGAATAGTGACTCAACAGGAAAATTTATCTAGATAAGACATCAATAAGTGACAGTAACTGTAATTTCTTTTAAATTGATGAAAATAACCAAACTTTGGACAGAACAATTGAGCCACATTTTCCAAATTAGAACTAAACATTGTTTAAGTAATTTGCATACAACGAAGTGTGGAGATCATAGGGTATGTTCTGTTATAATTGGAGGGTTTTTTTTTTTTTTCTCTTTCTCTAGGAAACCAGCCTTTAATAGATATGACTATGGTTATATTTTATGCCAGTCTATGTACACTTTATTCAATACTAATCTTTTTTCTAACATGGTCTAAGCTGGTATGGATTGTTAATATTTTGTGCCAGTGATCAGATATAGGTATCTCTAAACTAAATGCAGTGGTTCTAGTTTGGGGCCATTTAAATAAAAGCTTACAGTGAACTTTTTTTTTTTTTTTTTTTGGTAACTGATATGTGGATTTGATCATTTGAGAAGAAGGAAGGTTCTTCTTGTGGATACAGGTTTAGTCATTGCATTTTTTAGAGGTAGGACAGTTTTCCTCTGAACTCAAGAAAGCAAGGAGACCTTACTCCTATAAAAGCATGTCTGAGGAGGGTGCCTGGGTGGCTCAGTGGGTTAAACCCTCTGCCTTTGGCTCGGGTTATGATCCCAGGGTCCTGGGATAGAGACCCGCATCGGCTTTCTGCTCGGCAGGGAACCTGCTTCCCCTCCTCTCTCTGCCTACTTGTGTTCTCTGTAGGTCAAATAAATAAATAAAAATCTTAAAAAAAAGCATGTCTGAAGAAAATGCAGAACTCTCATGAGTAAAGCAAATCCCTCATAGTGATATGACTTTTATCCTACTTTTGTTGAAAAAATTGAAAAAGTAACCAATATAGCACTGTACTGAGAACATTTGACTCCTGGAAAATGTTTACATTGCATTTGCAGAATATGGCTCTGTCTTAAAGAAACTCTAGGAACAGAGGAACTATTCCAAGTAGATTTTTTTTTTCTTTTTTAGCATTTAGTCTTAAAATGCTTATTATGAAAAAAAATTTAAGTAAAAAAAAATAGTGTAAAAGCATGCCCATCTCCCAGATTCAAAAATTTCCAAGATTTTACCTCACCTGTTTTTTTTTATAATTCTTTTTCCTTTTTTTTTTTTTTTGCCTGAAATATCTTAAGGCAAATACCAGACATCATGGTATTTTATGCTTACATATTTCAGTATGCATCACTAAAAATATGAATCTTCTTTTATAATTGCAATACTATGATTACATCTAACAAAATTAATTTTAATTCCTTAATATCATCCTGTACTTAGTCTAAAAATATTTCCTTATTTTTTTTGTAAAAATATTTTACCCATTTTCTGGTTTGTGTGAATGAGTCTCCAAAAAAGTCTTCATATCACCTTTAGTCATCTTGTGTCTGAAGCATCATTTTTTCTTTTTGGAACTTCATATTTTGATGTAATTTAAGTTATAGAAACTTATAGAAAAGTTGTAAAATAGTACCATGAAATCTAATATCTTTTGTACAGATCCACTACCTATGGATTAGGTTTTATACCATTTTAAAAATAATTTTTCTGTCAATTTATTTATTGATCTATCTACATGTGTAAATATCAATTGTTCTATTTCTGAATAATTTCAAGTTGGAAATGTCCTAGTTTCTTTTACACAAATATTTCAGAGTATAATTCTTAAGAAATAAACACTCTGTTACATAATCACAGCTGAGCTCTCAACCACAAAAATTTCACTTTAACACATACTGTCACCTGATCCACATCCATGCTTGACTTTTCAGTTGATTAATAATAGCTCTTTAATTTTTTCTACTATAGATTTCAATTCAATATCATGTAACATATTTAGTTACATGACATTATACTCTGCCTTTATATCTGTACCAATTCTTAGCTTTCTTTTTATATCTTCACATTGACTGTTTTTGATGAACTCATCCAGTTAGCTCTTAACCTGAGTTTGTATGATCTTTCATCATGAGTGAATGTTTTGGCTGTACCAATTTATATTCCCACTAACAATGTAGATGGTTTCATTTCTCCACATCCTTGCTAGGATTTGTTATTTTTATTTTTTGATACTAGCTATTCTAACACATATGATATCATATCTCATTGTAGTTTTAATTTTTATTTCCCTGATGATGAGATATAGCAACACTTTTTTATACCTGCTGGCCATTTAAATATCTTTGGGAAAATATTTATTCAGGCCCTTTGCCCATTTCATTTGTATTTTTCCTATTGAGTTGTATGAGTTCATATGTCTTTGAAATTAACCCCTTATCAGATATGTGGTTTGCAAATTTTTTTTTTTTCCCATTCCAGATGTTGCCTTTTCATTTTGTTTCTCTTACTATGTAGAAGATTCTTAGGTTAATATAGTTCCCCTTGTCTATATTTTCTTTTGTTGTTTGTTTTTTGGGTGTCATATCCATAAAATTATTGCTAGAACCAATGTCAAGATACTTTTCCCCTATGTTTTCTTCTTGGGGTTTTTTGGTTTTAGGTCTACATTTAAGTTTTTAATCCATTTTATTTTAATACTTTTAAGTAGTGTAGGATGAGATCCAGTTTAATTCTTTTACACGTGAATATCAGTTTTCTTAGCATCAATGGCACCAGCTCAAGTTTATGCTACATTTTTCTGAGCTCTCCGTACCTTCTTCATGTAATTAATAACTTGAGAACTTATGGGGTCCTTTAGTCTCTTAAATCCTTAACAATTGTCTAGCAAAAATTATATTAATTATTTCTCCTATGAATTTCAGTAGACCTTTGATTATAAAGGCCAACATCTTTAGACACTAAAAACTTTAAACACTGTGAACATTTTAAGTGTCCTATTAAAATTAACATTATATACCATTTTTACTTTTTAAGACTATGTTCTCCTATTATCATTTTTGTCATAAGATGTCTCTGCTAAGAAAGAGCACTCTGTACTGTAATTCAGTCAACATCCTCTCTATTTATCTATAAAATTTGCAATTCTGGTTAATATACATTGAAGAGAGTGTAGATGGGTCTCTCTGATTCATTTGGAAGAGGAAAGCTGAGATAGAAAACCACATTTTATAATAATCTGGGACAGTGCTGTCAATAGAATTTTTGGCAATGATAGAAATATTCTATAGCTGTGCTGTTCAATCTGGTAGTCACTAACTGAATTAAAATATAGTTAATGTGACTTTGGAGCTGGATTTTAAAATTTATTTATTTTTATTTAATTTCCATAGACATATAATGAGTAGCATACACCTAGGAAATGAGAAGAAAAAAAGACATTAGTTGTCTAAAATTTTGTGGTGTTTTATAGCATTTTATTCATCAAGAGATACTTTATACAAAATAATTTTGCACTGGGAAGTGGAGCTCTTTCAAAATTTAGCTACAGTGGATTCCTGTATATGCAATGCTTTATTTTTATAAAAGAATAGTGTTATTGGTCTTTAGAGTTAATTGGCAAAGACTACCACTCTTTCAGGTTTATCATTAAGGAATGTATTGTGGATCTACTTCAAGGCTTCTGTATGAATTCTGACTCCTTTTTTCTTTTATAAGGTTCTTCTTCCTAGTACCCTTCTATTCCTTCATCATATACTTCCCCCTCTCCTGTATTGTTCAGAACTAGCACCAATGTAGTTTACATTTTTTTCTCATGTTATAAACCATTTTGTAAATGTGTGAGGAGGATGTGACAAGAAAAACAACAGCTTTCATTGTTCATTTGCATTCATTATATCAGAAATAGTAAAATAAGTTGCTAAAAGTTTTTGCTGAAAAAAATTTTAAATTTACTTAATTTTTCAAATGGGATCTGACTTAGATAGATGAAATGACTCACTTCAAATCCCATAAGAAAATCAGAACCCATGACATACCACATCTGCCAATTTCTAATCTATTGTTCCTTTTTTACTTTATTGAAGTGATGAAATTTTTATCATTTAACTATACTTGTCTTAGAAAAGATAGAAAGAAAAGCAGGTTTCTGCTTTTATTTTTAAAAATTGACTAATTTATTTGAGAGAGGGAGAGAGAGCATGCAGTGCACGTGGACTGGAGAGACAGAAAGAAAGAATCCAAGCAGGCTCTGCCCTGAGCATGAAGTCCCACAAGGGGCTCAACCCCATGACCCTAAAATCATGACCTGAGCCAAAACCAAGAGTCAGTCACTTAACTGACTGAACCACCCAGGCACCCGATTTCTGCTTCTTTTTAATTATGATTTTTTTTTTCCCCAAATACTCTTGGATGGAAAATCTCTAGGTTCATAATGTTGAATACAGTTTTTCTGATTGCATTATCCTCATGTAATACTTGTTTCCAGACCCCTCACTAAACACACACACACACACACACACACCACACACACAATTGAGAAGACTATAGATATTTATCAATTCAAGAAATATAGAAATTCCTTCTTAACCTTAAACCATATTAAAATTTCAGTTACCCCATTCCCTAATCCACTTTTCTTAGCAGAACATCTGAAAACACTGCAGGGGAGTTCTGACAGAAAAGAAACATCCATAGCCACCTCTGCAATTCCCACTTCTTCTAAACCTAAGCTAAATAATCCTCATTCTTCTACTTCCTGATAGTTTTGTTTTCTTTTGTTTTGTTTTGAGTAGGAGCCAGATTTCTCACAATAAGTCTGCAGGTATACTTACAGACACAGATTTGGGGCATGTTCACTACCCATATCAGTAAGTTTTATCATAAATTCTGCTAATAATTAGCAATTGCTTTTGTTTTGTTTTCGCTTTTGGCTCCCCTTTTTGTTTCTTTTACTTCCTTGGTGTAGCTCCCAGGCATCTTGAGTTCTGTGAACATGATCTTCTGAATGACCCAATTTTTCTACTTCCCTCTGCAGATGCTGCTGTTGCCACAGGCTACTCTTGCATTTGCTAGACGGAACTGTCAAGAGACTCAACCACTTCAAAGCAAATGAATGAGTCATAGAAGACTTGTAACGTTGATAATATTTCCTGTACATTTTGTATTGATGTCACAGTGCCTAATACAAAGGGAAACTAAGTGTGCTTCCTGGAATATATAGCTCCCAAAAATTCAATTCAGAAAACTGCCTTGAAGGTTCCTACTTGATTGAATCTTTTTAATAATCCTTCTGGATGAGAAATACATAGATGAAGGGTCTGATATATCACTAAACCATTGTCATAGCATTCATGTTTCATTACCTCTCCTTCTATATATTAGACAACCTGCAAGTAGTTATGAAGGAATCACATTGTTCACTCTGTTGGAAGGGCAAAAACATATGAACCTAGACAGGTAGGAGTTTTGACTTTAAGAAGTCATTCACACACATACACAGCATCTTAAAATTATCCTTTACTTTTTTTGTCTCAAAATTTATAGCCAACCCACAAAAAAAATTGTTGGCAGAAGATTTGAAATTGTACTTAAATTGGTCAACTCATTTCTCATCACTCTTATTAAACAGCTTTAGTCCAGGTCACTCTTCTCTCTTGGCTGGATTATTTTAATAGCTTCTTACTGAGCTTCTTGTTCCCTGAACTCTTACTGTGCTTTCTCCAACCCTGGGATTATTTTCTATGAAATAGCAAGAGTGATCAAAATCCTCAATGACTTCTCATCTCTCTCAGAATAAGCAAAAGTCTGTATCATGATTTCAAATATCCTAAATGATCTCACACATAGCTCATTCTCTGGTTTCATTTCTTTTCTTTCTGATGCAGTAGCATTGCAATAGAGGCCTTGCTTAATACCAGATGGAATTTTAATACTAAGTGACCCTTCAGAGTTGCCTCAATTTGAAGCAAGAGGGCTGGAATTTTATGTCATTTGAGGTGGCCTGTCTTGGTGGTAAGGCATTATCTTGAGTGAGCCTGGGGAAATCCAGGGAAAAGAGTCAGCTGAGAAGCATAGGCTGACAATATTTCTCTCAGCTGGGGAAATGAGTATTTTCATATTGAAGAGGGAACATCTGAGAAACATAGTATAGCAGGCCCTAAAATCTCCATCTGAGCTAATAAGGTATGCATAATAAGTACTAATAAATTGATAATTATTTAACTAATAAAACTAGTAAAACTAATAATTATACTTGGCATAATGAGTTTACCTCATGTGACAAAAGCTTCTCAAGCATCTGATTTATCTCAATTGCTGGGCAAACATACAAGATGAAAGTTAGTGAAATATAGTTCAGCTTGCATTAGTGTAGTTGATCTTAGGACTGCAATTGATACAAGTAATTTCCGTCTTTTACTACTACCTCCTCTGTATCCCCTTCAACTTCAGCAAATGTCTCTAGTAGTCCAAGAGAATCATTTCATGAAGTGTCACAGCACTTCGTATCTAAGGGGTCTGAGCTGATAATAATTCCTTTTTCAATTTACGGTTGTTGCATCTATCAATTTACTATCAAAATTAGACACAGAGAAAAACAAGAAATGTCTTAGTCAAATAGTTTGACATAAAACATATGTGTGTGTTGATTGATTGATTGATTCATTCATTCATTGATTTTACCACCAATTCCTTTCATATGATCGAGACTAATTATCTCCGCTAGAATGGTGACTTCACTTACCTGCTGGTCTCTTGTCAGCCATAACTTATCATTTACTGAGACTTATTCTGTGTCACTGGTGGAAAGGTTACGTTCTGAAAATCAGGATATCTACAAGTGCAGAGTCTACAGCTGCAGGGAAAAGAAGCATAATTTCCCTAATTGGATCACTGGTAAGTGGGACACTCATTTCTGCAGTTTTGTTCCTGACCCCATATATGTTACCTATTAAAGAAACAAAATTACATAACAGTTATTGACTTTAGGGTGTATAGTGAGTCCTAAAGACTGGTTAGTACTCTAGTGTAGAGCTGGTTCTCTGACCAAAGACTTAAAAGGATATCTCCTAACCGGATGAGGCCAGAAGCCACTGGGTGGCATGGTATGTGATAGAGGCAGTGGATTTTATCATTGTTTGCCTACTGCACACCTCCTTGGCTATAAAGTGATCAGCCTGGATATTGAGATGCATCATCATCATCCCTCCAGGAAAGATGTTTTTTTTCCCAGGGTGGGGAGTGCTGTCATTAGGCAACTTTCAATTGTCAATCCCTTTTTGAACAGCCTGTTTCAAAAGGCCTCACACTCAAGGTTATGAACTCCCGAGGACAGTACACCTCCAGTTACTGACTGAGGCTGAAGAATAAGGCCCTGTTACTTCTCAAGATGGGGCTGCAGAAGACATGAATAGATATTTTTCCAAAGAAGACATATAGATGGCCAACAGACACATGAAAAGATGCTCAACATAACAGATAACCAGGGAAAGGCAAATCAAAACTAAAATGAGGTATCACCTTATACCTGTAAGAATGGCTAAAATTAAATACACAAAAAACAAGTGTTGTTGAGGATGTGGAGAAAGGGGAACCCTCTTTCACTGTTGAAGGGAATGCAAACTGGTGCAGCCACTCCGGACAACAGTATGGAGTTTCTTCAAAAAGTTAAAAAATAGAACTACCCTATAATCCATCAATGGCACTACTAGGTATGTACCCAAAGAATACAAAAATACTATTTCAAAGTGATACATGTACCTGATGTTTATAGTAGTATTATCTATAATAGCCAAATTATGGAAACAGCCCCTTTCCAGCAACTGTTGAATGGAGACCATATATATGTATATATAAAATATTACTCAGCCATAAAATCTTGCCATTTGCAACAACCTGGATGGAGTTTAGCATATTATGCTAAGTGAAATAAGTCAGCCAGAGAAACACAAATGCTATATGATTTCACTCACATGTGGAATTAGAGAAAGAAAACAAATGACTAAAGGGAGAAAAAGAGAAAGAGTGAGTGTGAGAGAGAGAGAGACAAACCAAGAAACAGAGTCTTAACTAGAGAGAACAAACTGATGGTTACCTGAGGAGAAGTGGGAAGAGTGGTGGGTAAAACAGGTGATGGGATTAAGGTGTGCACTTGCTGTGATGAGCACGGTGTTGTATGGAAGTGTTGAATCATGATATTGCACACCTGAAACTAATATTACACTGTATGTTAACTAACTGGGATTGAAATAAAAACTTTAAAAAAAGTGGGCTGTCTTAATTGAGTCATATTATGTCCAGAATTCTACATAGGGTTGAACAAATGTATCACATTTTGATTTCTCTATCCAATTCTGCTTCCTTCCCTTCATTCTACAGTTGTTAATACTAAGAACTCCTTAATAAAAATCCTACACACTAAATTTTACTTTAGATTCTGCTGCCTGGAGAACCCAATTTATAATAGTTGGTGGCAGAAGCAGCCCCCAAATATATTATTATTATTATTATTTATAATTTAGATTTGCAGAAGAGTTGCAAAGATAGTACAGGATTTCATAAATATTATTTGCCCATTTTCCCCTAATATAAACATAATTGTGGTACAAGTATTGAAACTAAGAAATAAACATTGGTACAATATTATTAATTAACTCTAGGCTTTATTCAGATCTCCTAGGTTTTTAAATTAATGTCATTTTCCAATTTCAACAGGATATCACATTACATTCTGTTGCCATGTCTAACTAGTCCTTTCTAATCTTGGAGTTTTTTCAATCTTTCCTTGTCTTTCATGACCTCAATATTTTTAAAGAGTACTAGAAGGGCCAGTGATTCATTCCTACAGAAGTAGATATATAGTCATATGGGATCTTTCTTTTCATGCCCATAGGACTGGAATCAGTATCTCTATATGATGGCTTATATGTTTAGTCCATGGGTATAGGATCATACATAACATTCTGAGAATGGGGATCCCACTTTCAAAGGAGTTATTAGAAGAGCCCTATAACCATAGGATTCATTGGTCAAACACATACTCCACTATTCAGAAAGTTGAAACAGCAGTTTGGTAGTGATACATTATGCAAATATGTGTCATAACACATTTTCCACTATACAGAACATTTGAAGCAGCAGTTTGGAGGTGCTACATTATGTAAATGTGATGCCATCTGTAGGAAGAAGTGAATACCTTGAGTTAAAGACTCCTGTAGTGGGCTGAATGATAGCCCCAAAGATACCATGACCTACTACCTATGCCTGAAAATTTTACTTTATTTGTAAAAAAAAGAAAAAGAGTCTTTATAGATATGATTAAATAAAGGTCTTTGTAATAAGAGGTCATCTTAGATTGTTGCAATCATGGGCAATCCTTATAAGAAAAATGTTGAGGGTGATTAAACACAAATACAGAGGAGAAAACAATGTAAAGAAAGAGCTGAGAGGTGTGAAGATATAGCCTTGGAAGTTAGACCGATATAGCCACAAGCTAAGGATTGTCTGCTGCCACCAGAATCTGATATGACAAAGAACGGATTTTTCCATAAAGCCTTCAGAGGGAGCACAGCCCTGGTTACACCTTGATGTCAACTCAGTAAAGCTAATTTCAGACTCTGGCTTCTAGAACTCTAAAAAAATACATGTGTGTTTTTTTTTTTAAGTCACTAAGTTTTTGGTAATTTATTACAGCAGCCACAGGAAACTACTACAACTTGTATATAGAGCTATGTCTACAAATAGAATCATACATGGACCTGGGAAACAAGGTTTGAAGCAGGAGCAGCTTACTTATGATCAATGCAATGACCTACTTGAGTAATTGAGCTTTCTGTCTTTGAAACTCTTAAAGTTTGCAGGATTAGAAATCCTGGTTCTGAAATGTGAATCATTTCTGCTATTGGGGGAAAAAAATGCAAGTGTTCCATTGAGTTAAAAAATGTGGTTATGGCCTAGACATTTCTGTCTTTTGTGTTCAGGAACCAAAAGGGAAATACTACAACAACAACAACAACACATCGTATTGGAGAAATTGACCCTGATCATCAGAAGGATGTAGGGTTGTGCTACACAATAGAGAATGGGAGAGATATGGTTTGAACCCAGGTGATCCACTCAGGTACCTTTTGGTACTACCTTGACCAGTTGTGATAGTAAATGGACAAGTGCAACAAACCCAGTATGAGAGAGGTATGATGACTATAGGGCAAGTTTTAGGAATATTGATCTAAGTAGGCCACCTTGCAAGCCACCAAAACCATCAAGGTAAATCTAAAATGGATAAGGGAGAAGGGAGATAATGAGCTTCATGGGAGACTACTGAGACCAGTTGCAACAGAAGTGGTTGTAGTTTTTTCTACTTTTTCTTCTTTTAAGAATTTCTCAAGAAGTGATGACTACCTGAACTCTGGAGGAGATGCTTCTTGAAAATATATGAAAAACCCTGAGCAGAGCAAAGAATTGGCTGTTATATGCATAATATGCATATGTGATATGCTATCCAGATATCCCTTTAGGAAGGAATGGACCAAAGGTCTGGGAGCACTGTCAGCAAATGTCTATCAGCTATTATCTACTTTAGGAATTGCCTTATATGCAAAAAGCCATCTGGAATGAAGGTATGTCTTTTCTAGGCTAGTCCACATTTAGAGACTTTGTGATATGAAGGCCCAGCCATTTTTGCTTAAGTTGTGATAACTTTCATGGTCCATTTTACTCACAATCTCCAAAGGATATCAACTGAGGTGCTCACATAGACATATATTGCAGTTTGGCCGCTTCTTCTGACAAATAATACTTTCTTCTCCTTCCTTCCACAAGATTTGATCAAGAACATGGCTTACTAAACATTCTGTATCCTAAATACTGTTAGGGTTAATTTAATGTTAAAACCTGTTTAACTATTAGGGCCTGCTTAGCCAGAGCAACTCCATATTGCCTAGGTAGCCATATTGTTGTTTACGTCCACGGACTTCATTCTGGGAATAAACACCCCCATAGTTCCTGGTATGGTTCCAGATATTGATTCCAGGAGTAAACACCTTAACAATAGAAGCCACGTACCTTGGGTCTGCGGTTATGCCCTATAAAACTGGCCTGTGAGATCGGGAGGGGGCCGCTCTCTTTGGAGGCAGCCCTGGCCAGTCAGTCTGACTTCTAATGCTTGGCATAGAATAAAGCTTCACATAACTTTCACTTCATCTCAGTCTCGTTCCTTTGATAATGGACCCCAACATGCTGGGGGCTCATCTGCAATCAAAAGACAAGAACTGAGTCAGCAACATCAGAATTTCTGGGAAAAGCCTCCAGAGGTAAGATCTCGAGATTTTATCCTGCAGGATCTGGTCTGTCTGTCTGTCTGGTTGCAGAGCTCCAGGGTATAGCCCACCAGGGAGAAGCTGGATGCAGCATTGCTCCCCAGGGCTGGAGTGGATGCAGGCATGCCCCATCCCTCCACTGGGAGATTGCCAGGGGGTTTGAATCCCCCTAGATGGTCAGGGGACCGAGAAAATCCCCACCAGTGGCAGGTTGTATTTTTGAGTTGGGATTATATCTTGCACACCCTTAGACTTGATATCTGGTTGAGGAAGGGCTGCTGGGTCTGGTCTGTGGTTGTCTTTGTCTTGTCTTTTTGTTGTCTGTTGTGTTGTTTGTTGTGTTTGGAGAAATGGGGCAAGCGGAGAGTAAGGGATCTATGACACTCCTAAGTATTGTTCTCCAGCATTTCAAGGATTTTCAAGGTAAAACCACCCAGTTAGGTGACCAGGTTTACCCAGGAAAACTCTCTAAAACTGGGAATCCTTTCTCTGCCTTCTGGCAGCACTCCCCCTTCTGTTTCTGCACCAACTTAGGTGTGGCCTGCATAACTGGCCTCTAGACTGTCCTCGTCCTCGGTGCTTCCTGCACCACAGCTCCTTCCCTCTTCACTGTCAAGGAGCAAGAAGAGCAGCCCCTGGACCTAACATCCCCACTCCACTTCTTCCCACCCATGTCTCAGGTAAATATTAAAAGTGGAGTGGGTCCAGGTGAAACCTAAATCAGTATTTGAACTAAGTTAAGTTTGTTGGTTTAATTAAGATAGACATGTCTTTAAAGTTACAGTGGTAAATGTGAAACTTCAATCAAAGTTCACTGAAGGTCAAATAAGCTCATGGTATTTGTTAAAATCTGTTAGCAAATAAATAACTGAACTGATGGTTAATTGTCTGTCTCAAAGTTTTAATGGGTAATTGTTAAAGTAATTTTCAAAGTCTTTGGTAACCTGAAACTTCAAAGTTTTGGTTGGATGACAAATGGAATTAAATTTGTTGGACATCTAGGTCTTAACCAAACGGGATAAAATGCTAAAGCATTGAGTACTTGATGTAGGTTTGTGCTTTTGACTTCTTACTACAAAGAAACTAAGAATATTTAAATCTGTTGGTAAACATATTTTGTGCTTAACTGATTCATAAATCTGCCATCTACAGAATTCTGTTGTAACTGTTCACAATTGGTTAATACTTAACCATCACCAGAAACTGAAATGTTTCTAAGAATAGAATATTCTGCTAACTGTAACTAAGACTGATGGAAGTAAGGGAAATAACCCTATATGTGAAAAAGTAGGAGATACATAAGAAAGATAAGGAATGGGAATACATTTTGTTAAAGAAATGGTAATTTTGTCCTAAATGAGATGGTTGTTTGAAAGGAAATGGCTTGGGACAAAACCTGGATACAAAAGAAAGTTGTAAAAGGTTTGTGAAGGGAAAGTTCAGGAAAAAAAAAAAAAATTAGGCATGGTCAGGATGGACTACCAAAAGAAAAATGCCATAAGTTTTTTTATTAAAAGTTTTAATGTTGTCTGAAAAACCAGAGGAAAGGCAGTTGACTGATAGTAAGTTTAAAAAAAAAAAAAAAACTGTATACGCAAAAAAGAGGGCCTAAGAGAGTAAATAGTTTTGTCTTAAAAGTAAAAATATCTGGTTGCACCAGAACATGAAAGGAGATAATAAAAACTAAACTTGAGGGTATATAGTAAGTCGTAGAAGGCTTGGGGAAAGTGACTTTTATTTGCCTTGGTTTATAAGTTTGAAAGGAAACAATGAAATATGTTAAAAATTTGACCATATTAGATCAGTTTTGATGGATTCATTCACAAGAAGGGAAAAAAGACTAATAAATCTTTTCCTGTAAAATGTTTCTGTTCAAATGAGGCATAGTATTTAAGGAAGAAAGACTAAAGCCCTGTGTCATGACAGATCTATATTGGTGATCCATTCAAGTAAATGTTAAAATCAGAGGGCGGTAAATCTTGCCTTTGCCAGTCAGTCAGCCCTAGATATAAGGAAGAAACTTCAGAAAATTGAAGGATTTGAAAGGAAGAATCTGACTGAGTTAATGGGAATAGCAGAAAAGGTGTTTAACAACAGGGATACACAAGAAGATGAAAAACAGACTAAAAAGATAGTTAAAGTTTTGACATTACATGAGGCGGGAAGGAGACAGGAAAAAAAAAAAAAGGTCAGTGGAAAAGAAAAAGGCAAGTAGAAGATGGTCAATGGAAAAAAAAAAAAAAAAAAAAAAAGCCTAAACACAGAGAAAGCAGGTGGGAAGGCTTAGATTCAGGTCAGTGTGCTTACTACAAGAAAAAAGTACACTGGGCTGAAGAGTGCCCTAAGAAGAAAATGCAATGCTGGCCACCAAAGAATGAAGGGGCAATGGTTCAGAGCCCCTCCTCGAACCTCGGGTTAAAATTGAGGTGGAGGGGAAATCAATTGATTTTTTGGTGAACACAGGAGCCCAATTTTCATCATTACTAAAGCCTATGGGAAAACTATCTGGAGAGGAAGTCTGGGTACAAGGGGAAAATGGCACAGAAAGGCAGAAATGGACAACAGAAAGGAATTTAAATTTGGCCTCGGGAGTAGTCAAACATCAATTCTTGGTCCTCTCTAATGCCCCGTATAGCCTGATGGGAAGAGATCTCCTCCACAAACTACAGGCTGGCATTCAGTTCTCGGAAGGAGACATGACGGTGACTTTGGGACAACCCACTGTGCAGATACTTGTGGCAGTAGTAGATGAACATCTCCTTTATGAGTCAGTCTCAAAACCAGAGGAGATAAGGGAGGGAAGCCTTCTCTAAACCCTACAGGTCGAATTTCCCGAAGTTTGGGCAGAAGGGAGGCCTCCTGGCCTGGCCAAGGGATGGCCTCCAGTAGTGGTACAGTTAAAAGCAACAGCTATGGCCGTTCGAGTCCGGCTGTACTCCCTCCCCTGGGAAGCAAAGGAAGGGATCAAAAAACACATTAACCACCTCCGAGGAGACAGGATCCTAGTTTCTTGCAAGTCTCCATGGAACACACCTTTACTGCCTGTCAAAAAGGCTGAAACTGGGGAGTGCCAACCCGTTCAGGACTTGTGGGAAGTTAAAAAACTGGTTAAAGATATCCACCCAATGGTGCCCAACCCCTATACCCTACTCTCCTTCCTAGGCAACAAAAGAACTGTGTATACTGTCTTAGATCTCAAGGATGCATTTTTCTGCATACCTTTGGCGAGGGAGTCTCAACCCCTCTTTGCTTTTGAGTGGTCTGACCCACAGGAAGGGTTCCAGGGCCAGCTCACCTGGACAAGACTTCCCCAAGGATTCAAATATTCACCCACCATCTTCCACCAGATCCTACACGAGGATTTACATGAGTACAGAATCACCAACCCGGGAGTCACTCTGTTACAATATGTTGATGACTTGCTAATAGCCACTGAGAACTATGAGTCATGCTTGCAGGGGGACGAAAACTCTCTTACAGACTCTGCAGGAAAAAAAGGTATTGGGTGTCAGCAAAGAAAGCACAGCTTTGTCAGAGCCACACCACTTATTTAGGTTTTAATCTCCAAGAGGGAATGCATTCACTGTCTGAGTCCAGGAAACAGGTGATCACCCGATACCCCTGTCCCACCACTCCCCAACAAGTGAGAGAGTTTCTTGGGACAGTGGACTACTGAAGACTGTGGATACCACGGTTTGTTGAGATTGCCCGACCCCTCTATGAACTAATTAAGGGAGGACTAACTACGGTAGAGTAGGCAGCTGAGGCAGAAGGAGCATCTCAAAAATTACAAACAGCCTTACTGAGTGCCCCAGCACTGGCCATCCCAGATGTTACCAAGCTTGTATGTAGATGAAAAGGCAGGGGTGGCCAAAGGGGTTTTGACTCAGACTCTGGAACCTTGGCAAAGGCCAGTAGCCTATCTTAGCGAAAAAATTAGATCCAGTAGCGGCTGGGTTCCCCCCTTGCCTCCGCATAATTGCTGCCATGGCCCTCCTAGTGAAGGATGCAAGTAAATTAACTTTGGGTCAAAATCTCATCTTGACCACTACTCACGCTATTGAAGGACTCCTCCAGACCCCACCAGACTGGTGGATGACAAATGCCCGAGTGACAGTATCAAGCCCTCCTCAACGTATCAAGCCCTCCTCCTCAATGGACCAAAAGTGATTTTCAGGCCTCCAGAGGTGCTAAACCCAGCCACATTGCTGTCAGAAAAGCTAGCTGACCACCCACACGACTGAGGGGAGGTCCTAACCCAGATCACAGGAATAAGGACTGACCTCAAAGACACTCTCCTCCTGGATGCAGAGATGACTCTGTTCACAGATGGGAGTAGCTACATGGCTGATGGAAAGAGGTATGAGGGGGCTGCGGTGGTTTCTCCTGAACAGGAACTCTGGATGGCAGCCCTGCCACATGGAACCTCGGTGCAAAAAGCAGAGCTGATTGCACTCACCAAGACACTGCAGATGGCCAAGGGTAAGACTACCAACATCTATTTGGACAGCAGGTATGCCTTTGCTACTCTCCATATACATGAGGCTATTTATAAAGAAAGGGGCCTATTAACAGCAGAAGGAAAATAAATTAAAAACAGAAAAGAAATATTTGCTCTTCTCCAGGCTATTTGGGACCCGAAAGAGGTGGCCATTATGCATTGCCCAGGGCACCAAAAAGGGACTAATCTGGTTTCGAAAGGAAACCAATTAGCAGATCGAACAGCAAAGCAAGCAGACAGGGAAACGGCTCAAGAACTGGTTAGACTCCTGGCTCCAGCCCTACCAAAAAAACCAGATTATTCAGAGGAAGGTTTAAAATATTTACAAAAATAGACTAAATTAGACTATGAAGGGGATTGGGCTAAGACTAGGGCAGGAAAGTTAATTCTTCCTCGGAGACTAGGAAAAAAAAAAAGTAAGCCAAATACATCAGGGCACTCATTTAGGGACACGCAAGCTTAAGGAGCTCATGGGTAAACAGTTCCAGGTTTCTAAATTAGAGCGTATGGCTCAGGATGTGGTTGATAAATATACTCAATGTCAGGCAGTAAATGCAGGAGGAACTAGGATGGGAAGAGGAAAAAGAGAAAGAGGAAGGGAACCAGGAATTTATTGGGAAGTATATTTTATAGAGATGAAACAGGGAAAGTATGGACACAAGTGTATGTTAGTTTTTGTGGATACCTTTTTAGGCTGGGTAGAGGCTTTTTCCGCCAAACATGAAACAGCAGGAATGGTAGCCAAAAAGCTACTAGAAGAAATAATTCCTAGGTTTGGGTTGCCTCTTGCGATTGGGTCAGACAACGGCCCTGCATTTGTGAGTTCAGTCTCACAGGCATTGGCCAAGGCCATGGGCACTAATTGGAAACTACACTGTGCCTACTGGCCCCAGAGCTCCGGACAAAAGAGAGAATAAACCAGACTCTTAAAGAAACCTTAACAGGGGCACCTGGGTGGCTCAGTGGGTTAAAGCCTCTGCCTTCGGCTCGGGTCCTGGGATCGAGCCCCGCATCAGGCTCTCTGCTCGGCAGAGAGCCTGCTTCCTCCTGCTTCCTCTTCTCTCTCTCTCTGCCTGCCTCTCTGCCTACTTGTAATCTCTGCCTGTCAAATAAATAAATAAAATCTTTAAAGAGACCTTAACAAAGTTAACTCTGGAGACTGGCAGTGGATGGGTGGATCTTCTTCCCTTTGCCCTCCTTAGGGCACGATAGACACCCTACTTAAACAAGATTACCCCATTTGAAATAATGTTCAGGCGACCCCCTCCACTCTGCCCACAGCTACAAGAGGTTGCCCTAGCAGAAATGACTGATCAGTCTGTACTCCAGTCACTGCAGTCATTACAGTCTGTCTTAAAAAGAGCAGAGATCCAAGCTGCCTACACTGAGACAGAGACAGAGGTAGAACCACATCCTTACCAATGCGGAGACTTGGTTTGGGTATGCTGTCACCGAGTGGAAAACTTGGAGCCCCGCTGGAAGGGACCATTCATGGTCATCCTGACCACCCCCACAGTAGTAAAAGTAGAAGGCATCAGGGTTTGCCTTCATGCATGTCACATCAAACGAGCTGAAAACAAGGACACCCCCCAGAAATGGGAGCCACTGCCAGTGAGCCACTGCCGGTGGACCCCACTAACTGTGGACTAAAACTAAGACTCAAAAGGGTTTCATAACTTGGTCACTTTTAACCCTGTTCCTACTCAGCAGCAGCCAGAGGACACCTCATTGGCTTAAAACAGCCCAATAGAAAATCAGAAAAATAGCGGATGGAACACTCAATGTTAACTACACCTCAGGTCAGCCTGTTTTCACCCTCAAGAACTGGCTGAAGAGTCAAAGAATTGACTCTTCTCCAAAGAAAAGGGGGGGGGGATGTTAGGGTCAATTTAATGTTAAAATCTGTTTAACTATTAGGGTCTGCTTAGCCAGAGCAACTCCATATTGCCTAGGTGGCCATATTGTTGTTTACATCCACGGACTTCATTCTGGGAATAAACACCCCCGTAGTTCCTGGTATGGTTCCGGGTATCGGTTCCAGGAGTAAATGCCTTAACAATAGAAGCCATGTACCTTGTGTCTGCGGTTATGCCCTATAAAACCAGCCTGTGAGATCGGGAGGGGGTTGCTCTCTTTGGAGGCGGCCCTGGCCAGTCAGTCTAACTTCTAATGCTTGGCATAGAATAAGGCTTTGCATAACTTTCACTTTGTCTCAGTCTCGTTCCTTTGATAACGGACCCCAACAAATACCATCTCAGGACATGCTTGAAAGAGAATCCAGTTTGCAAAAATGTGTTAGCAATGCCCTCTGGAGTTGTGGCCCTTGTGCTAACTCCTGGATAGGAGAGTTTAACCAAATCAATAAATTTTCCCTATATATTCCCTCTTCTCTATTTCCCACCTCAACTGCCTAAAGTGTAAGGTCCATGGGAACAGGGGCCAGTGCTGCCTGCCAGAACAGTACCTTACATATAGTCAATACTCAGTTATAGAACTGCATATAATTCATTTAATAGTTGCTGAGTTATATCACTTTTGTAAATCTCTGAAAATGTGGATTCCAATCATTAATGTGGCATTTCAAGATGTTTTGTGGGGGGAAGAAAAAAGAACTTTAATAAGCCATAGTAGACTATTTATTGTGATGACTTGAGTTTGGTTCACTATTTTGTTTTTTTCTCTCTGGCTCACTTGTATTATAGTTTTAGTTGCAATTGTGCTGCTCATGGGCACAAGGAAGGTCATAAGTGGGAGGATGTTGTTCAAACTGAGGTCATGTTATTTCAGAATTAGATGTGGTTCACAAGACTAAAAGCTTCTTTGTTTGACACTCTGGCCCTACTCTAACTAGTTCTGTCATTTTAAGCAGAATGTTTCCCTAATCCACTTATTTCCCAGGCTTTATAACACATTAACCTGTGTGGGTTGAAACAAAGCTATTTTTGTTCATTTTACACTATTAACATTTTTTGTCTTAGAAGAAATGTAAAGGGACGTTAATAAACTTTGTTTTTCTACCACAAAACAGATGTAACAATAGATGACACTACCTACAGAAAACAACAGAGAATGATAATTAAATCACAGAATAATAACATCTGATGAATTTTTATTTTGAAAGAATAGAAGTGTCTTTATGAACTCCAACTCCAACTCTCTTGGAGTTTAACAATATATGCCCAGTGACTCATATTCTTATATCTTCTAATTAGAGACAAATGTGTCCATTTTGAGGAAAAAAAAAAAAAACAGTATTTATTTATTTATTTATTTATTTATTTATTTGGGGGAAATAGGGGCAGAGGGAGAAAGAATCTCAAGCAGACTCCCTGCTGAACACAAAGCGTGAGGCAGGCTCAATCTCACAACCCATGATCATGACCAGAGCCGAAACCAAGGGTCAATAATTGGAGTTTCAACTGACTGAGCCACACAGACACCCCATAAACAATATTGCTATCCAAATATATGTATTTTATGACTATTAAAAAACAAGTTGTTGGGGCACCTGGGTGGCTCAGTGGGTTAAGCCTCTGTCTTCAGCTCAGGTCATGATCCCAGGGTCCTGGGATCGAGCCCCGCATTGGGCTCTCTGCTCAGTGGGGAGCCTGCCTCCCCCTCTTCTCTGCCTGCCTCTCTGCCTACTTGTGATCTCTGTCTGTCAAATAAATAAAATCTTTAAAAAAAAAAAGTTGTTTATCAGAAAAGTGACAAGAACATCTTACGTGCTTATGGTCATTCACCTTTTTAGGACTTTTGAAAAACTTGTATCTTCATAAATCTTCTATCTTGATGATGATAACAGAGACCGGTTAGTCTGGGCAAGAGTTAGAATTACAATAATTTAACCCTTCATCTTATAGAGAGTAAAGAGTAGTAAGTTGTTAAGAAAATCATTTTGGAATTAGGAACAGGGTGTTGATGTCAGAGATTTGTCACTTAAGAACTATAAATTTTGGTAAAATTGATAAAATTGCTTAACCTTTCCCTGTCAGTTTGCTAGGTGTCCAAGTGGGCAAATAGGACAGTGAGCCAAAATGAAAATAACAAAAAAGCCTTATTCATTTATGGTGACAGTTAAGCAAGAAGCAAAAATTGATGCTGGCTTTCTAGTGTTCCATTTTTCCTTGGGGGAACACAAGGAAGGGTGCCAGGCCAGAATCAGATGGATTAGTGTAAATGGAGAGAGTTGTTTCAGTGCTGAGAAGCCTTACACAAAAGTAGCCCTTATTAGTTTAAGGGGAGTGAGAAGTAGAAGGTTTAGAAGTGAGAAAGTACTGAGTCAAAGTAGAGAAAAGTGTTTTAATCAAGACCCCCGATAAAGAGATCTCCAAAGACATGACAGTGCCTGACCTGAAGCTCCTGTTAAGGAATCTCCAAATGGAGGTAACTGAGCTAAGATATATAAGAGCATGTCTGGCCCAGAAGGACTTCTTTAACTGCAACTCCCTCTGGAATACTGTAATGTATTAGTTGTGAGCCACACCCAGCGTGGGAGGGCAGCTTTCCCCTGAGGCTTGACAGGCAAAACCTTTGCCATTGCTTATGGCTGATCATGAATGATTTCATATAGGATATTTTTTTTTTTTCACTCATTGGTAGTCAGAATAGACTTCAGTAATGTATGCACTTAAAAATTTAACAGCTTAATTTAATTAACTTCTATTTCTCTTTCACGTTGATCAAGCAGCACTTTTCCAGATGAGAGTTGAGGAATCCAGGCATTTTCTATTTAATAGCCATGACAATGTAGCCTTTCAAGTCTTTGTGGAAGGAAAACAGATAATGTAAAAAAAAAAAAAAAAAAAAAAAAAAAGCCCTCAGGAATTTATGATTTAAATATAGCATTTGTCACCCATACTCACATCTCAGTGCCAGATCCCATTCGTATATCTACAAACTATCTATAAGATATATAGGGTAACATAGATTTCCGCTATGCTCAGAAACAAAAATCAAAATTTGACAAAAAAAAAAAAAATAGCATTGTCTCTACAACATACTCAGAGATTGTTTCCTCACCTTCAAATGCCTATAGTAATACTTCATAGTGTTTTCTAAGGGTTAACTGAGAAATTTCCCTTAAAATGCTATCAATGAATACTAGCTATGATTGTTAATTATTTGAGGAAATTCCAGATGTGCTTAGCAAATACTCATTCTTTTTTTTTTTTTTTAATAGCTAATACCTTTATTCCTTTATTTTTTTAAAGTACTCTCTGCGTTCAGTGTGGGGCTCAAACTCGCAACTCCAAGATCAAGGGTTGAGTTCTCTACCAACCGAGCCAGGCCCAACAAATGCTTATTCTTTGGCAAATGAGTTAAACATTTTTATGATTTATATGATTATAAAATCAGTTGCTCTCAATTTTTTAAAAAATTTTATTTATTTATTTTACAGACAGAGATCATAAGTAGGCAGAGAAGCAGGCAGAGAGAGAGGAGGACGCAGGATTCCTGCTGAGCAGAGAGCCCGATGTGGGTCTATCCCAGAACCCTGGGATCATGACCTGAGCTGAAGGCAGAGGCTTTAAGCCACTGAGCCACCCAGGCACCCCAGTTGTTCTCAAATTTTATTGAGAGAAGAACAGTAAGAACAAAAGCATGGAAAAGAAGGAGAGAGAGAAAAAACAGATTAATAATGGTAAATTATGACTATTTCAATAGGGAATATTAAATAATAATTGTGTTGGATTTGAGCCTAAACATTAATCCAGATGGTGAAGGCAAGGCATCCATTCCCTGTTTAATGTTAAGAGAGCAAAAAACACATTTTCTGCATGATTGTCAAGAAGTTTCATTCATGAACCACATGTGAAACTTAAATAAATCATGGAGATGTCCTAATAATAGTATTAAAATACAAAGGGTGATGTTCAGCAAATGAGAAACAATAATAAGAGTGGAAGAAAGGCAAAAATAGTTGAGATATTTAAATATACAGAAAAATATTTGTTAAAAATATATTCTTGGGGTGCCTGGGTACCTCAGTTGGTTAAGCATCTGACTCTTGATTTCAGTTTAGGTCATGATCTCAGAGTCCAGGGATTAAACTCTACATCAGGTTCTGTGCTCATCAAGGAGTCTGCTTGAGATTCTCTTTCTCCCTCTCCCCTTGGCCAACCCTCTGCCCGTGCTTTTTCTCTCTCTCTCAAATAAATAAATAAATCCAATTCTTCTGTATTTACCAGCCATGATAGCTCTGTATTATTTGACAAAAATAACTTGTCGTATTACAAGACTTAACTATGGAATATCAATTAGTTTATTCGTCTATAAGATGTTGCAATTACTGTTTTATATCAAGTATCAATGTATATGCAATAATTTACTATGGTCAAAATCTTATAAATTGTACATATTTTTAATCTAAAGATTTATGAGAATGACAATGATGTTGATGGTGACAATGATGATGACAATAGAATATACACACAGCTTTACTCTCGAAACCATCTGATGATTCCCATTCTGTTGAAATGATAAAATGATAAAAGAGATGAAGATGATCATTGAATATGAAAGAAGTGTTTTCTGGAGGTGACTTTTATTTTTCAACCTTATTTTATTTTATTTTTTCATCAAGTGTACTCTTTAATCCCATGCACATTTCACCTATCCTTCTACCCACCTCCCTTCTGGTAAGCTATCTGTTTGTCCTCTGTAGTTGAGTCTGTTTCTTGGTTTGTCTCTCTCCCTCTCTTTTTCTTCTATCATTTTTTTTTTGTTTTATTTCTTAAGTTCTACATATGACTGAGATCATATGGTATCTTTCTCTGGCTAACTTATTTCACTTAGGATTATACTCTCCAGCTCTATCTATGTTGTTGGAAATGGCAATATTTCATTCTTTTTTTTTTTTTTTTAATGGCTGAAATATATACCACTTTTTTAAATCCATTCATCTATCAACAGACACAGGTTGCTTCCATAGTTTTGCTATTATATATATATTTTTTTAATTTTGTCTTTAAATAAACATAGGGGTGCATGTATCCCATTGAAATAGTGTTTTTGTATTTTTTTGGTTAAATACTCAGTAGTGCAATTACTGGATCTTAGGGTAGTTCCTTTTTGAATTTTTTGAAGAATATCCATAGAATATCCAGGAATATCCAGAACAGCTGCACCAGTTTGCATTCCCACCAACAGTGTAAGAGAGTTTGCCTTTCTCCACATCCTCACCAACACTTGTTCTTTTTGTGTATTTGATTTTAGCCACTCTGACAAGTATGAAGTGATATCTCATTGAAGTTCCAATTTGCATTTCACTGATTATCAGTGATGTTGAGCATTTTTTTGTGTGTCTGTTGACCAACTGTAGGTTTTCTTTGGAAAAATCTTTATTCAGGTCTTCTGTCCATTTTTTTTAAATTAACATAGAATATATTATTTGTTTCAGGGGTACAGGTCTGTGAATCATCGGTCTTACACAATTCACAGCACTCACCATAGCACATACCCTCCCCAATGCCCATCACCCAACCACCCCATCCCTCTCGCCCCCCTCCCCTCCAGCAACCCTCAGTTGGTTTCCTGAGATTGAGTCTCTTCCAGTCACCAACTGTGGAAAGAAACAAGATGCCCTTCAATGGATGAATGGATAAAGAAGATATGGTCCATATATACAATGGAGTATTATGCCTCTATTAGAAAGGATGAATACCCAACTTTTGTATCAACATAGTCGGGACTGGAAGTGATTATGCTGAGTAAAATAAGTCAAGCAGAGAGAGTCAAGTATCATATGGTTTCACTTACTTGTGGAGCATAAGAAATAACACAGAGGACATTGGGAGATGGAGAGGAGAAGTGAGTTGGCAGAAATTGGAGGGGGAGACAAACCATGACCAGACTGTGGACTCTGAGAAACAAACTGAGGGTTTTGGAGGGGTGGGGAGTGGGGTTTGGGTGAGCCTGGTGGTGGATATTAAGGAGGGCACGTATTGCATGGAGCACTGGGTGTGGTGCATAAACAATGAATGTTGGAACACTGAAAAGTAATAAAATGAAATTAAAAAAAAAAAAGAGTCTCTTATGGTTTGTCTCCTTCTCTGGTTTCATATTGCTTCATTTTGCCCTCCCTTCTCCTATAATTCTCTGTCTTGTTTCTCAAATTCCTCATATCAGTGAGACCATATGATAAATGTCTTTCTCTGATTGACTTATTTTGCTTAGTCTAATAACCTCTAGTTCCATCCATGTTGTTGCAAATGTCAAGATTTCATTTCTTTTGATGGCTGAATTGTATTCCATTATAAATATATATATATATATATATATATATATATACACACACACACACATATACACACATATATATGCATATATATACATATATATCGATCGATAGATAGATATTTACCAATCTATCTATCTATTGGTATGTATATATCTCACATATTCTTTATCCATTCATCTGTCGATGGGCATCTAGGCTCTTTCCATAGTTTAGCTATTGTGGTAGTGCAACAGCTGGGTCATAGGTAGCTCTATTTTCAACTTTTTGAGGAACCTCCATACTATTTTCCAGAGTGGCTGCCCCAGCTTGCATTCCCTCCAATAGTGTAGGAGGGTTCCCTTTTCTCCTCATCCTTGCTAATACCTTCCCTTTCCTGACTGGTTAATTTTAGCCATTCTGGCTGGTGTAAGGTGGTATCTCATTGTGGTTTTGATTTGAAATTCCCTGATGCCAAGTGATATTGAACACTTTTTCATGTGTCTGTCGGCCATTTGGATGTCTTCTTTGCAGAAATGTCTGTTTCTGTCTTCTCCCATTTCTTGATTAGATTATTTGTTCTTTGGGTGTTGAGTTTGATAAGTTCTTTATAGATTTTGGATACTTGCCCTTTATCTGCTATGTCATTTGCAAATATCTTCTCCCATTCTGTCAGTTGTCTTTTGGTTCTGTTGACTGTTTCCTTTGCTGTCCAAAAGCTTTGGTCTTGATGAAGTCCCAATAGCTCATTTTTGCCCTCTCTTTCCTTGCCTTTGGTGATGTTTCTAGAAGTTGCCACGGCTGAAGTCAAAGAGGATGCTGCCTGTGTTCTCGTTAAGGATTCTGGTGGATTCCTGTCTCACACTGAGGTCTTTCATCCATTTTGAGTCTATTTTTGTGTGTGGTGTAAGGAAATGGTCCAGTTTCATTCTTCTTCATGTGACTGTCCAATTTTCCCAATACCATGTGTTGAAGAACCTTTTTTCCATTGGACTTTCTTTCCTGTTTTGTCAAAGATTATTTGACCATAGAGTTGAGGGTCTATTTCTAAGCTCTCTATTCTGTCCCATTGATCTATGTGTCTGTTTTTGTGCCAGTACCGTACTGTCTTGATAATTACAGCTTTGTAATAGAGCTTGAAGTCTGGAATTGTGATGCCGCCAACTTTGGTTTTCTTTGTCAACATTCCCCTGGCTACTTGGGGTCTTTCCTTGTTCTGTATAAAGTTTAGGGTTAATTGTTCCACTTCTTTGAAAAAAGTTGATGGTATTTTGATAGGGATTGCATTAAATGTGTAGGTTGTTTAAGGTAGCATAGACATTTTTGCAATATTTGTTCTTCCAGTCCATGAGCATGAAACCATTTCTTTGTGTCTTCTTCAATTTCTTTTGTTTTGGTCAAGAAAGGATACTATACTTTGTCAAATGCTTTTTCAGCATCTATTGAGAGTATCATATGGTTCTTGTTCTTTCTTTCATTAATGTATCATATCACATTGATTGATTTGCAGATGTTGAACCAACTTGCAGCCCAGGAATAAATCCCACTTGGTCGTGGTGAATAATCTTTTTAAAGTACTGTTGGATCCTATTGGCTACTATTTTGTGAGAATTTTTGCATCCATGTTCATCAGTGATATTCGTCTATAATTCTCCTTTTTGGTTTTGGGATCAAGATAATGCTGGCCTCATAAAGTGAGTTTGAAAGTTTTCCTTCCATTTCTATTTTTTGGAACAGTTTCATTAGAGTATTAATTCTTCTTTAAATGTTTGGTAGAATTCCCCTGGGAAGCCATCTGGCCCTGGGCTCTTGTTTGTTGGGAGATTTTTGATGACTGCTTCAATCTCCTTACTGGTTGTGAGTTTGTTCAGGTTTTCTATTTCTTCTTGGTTCAGTTTTGGCAGTTTAGGAATCCATCCATTTCTTCCAGATTGTCAAATTTGCTGGCATACAGTTGCTCATAATATGTTCTTATTATTATTTGTATTTCTTTGGTGCTGGTTGTGATCTCTCCTCTTTCATTCATGATATTTGGGTCCTTTCTCTTTTCTTTTTGCTCATTCTGGCCAGGAATTTATCAGTCTTATTAATTCTTTCAAAGAACCAGATCCTAGTTTCATTGATCTGTTCTACTGTTCTTTTGGTTTCTATTTAATTGATTTCTGCTCTGATCTTTATCACTTCTTTTCTCCTGCTGGGTTTAGGCTTTATTTGCTGTTCTTTCTCCAGTTCCATTAGGTGTAGGGTTAGGTTGTGTATTTGAGAACTTCCTTGTTTCTTGAGAAAGGCTTGTATTGTTGTATGCTTCCCTCTCAGAACTGCCTTTGCTATATCCCAAAGATTTTGAACAGTCGTGTTTTCATTTTCATTTGTTTCATGATTTTTTAAATTCTTTTTAATTTCCTGGTTGACCCATTCATTCTTTAATAGGAGGCTCTTTTTTAATTGGATTATTCATTTTTGGGGTGTTCAGTTTTGTAAGTTCTTTACATATTTTAGATATTATCTCTTTATTAGATATATCATTTGCAAAAATCTTCTCCCATGCCATAGGTTGCCATTTAGTTTTGTTGATTATATCCTTTGCTGTGCAGAAGCTTTTTATTTTGAAGTCCCAATAATTTGTATTTCTTTTGTTTCTCTTGCCTCAGGAGGCATAAATAGAAAGAAATTGCTATGGCCCATGTCAAAGTAGTTACTGCCTGAGTTCTTCTCTAAGATTTTTTTGGTTTTGTGTTTCACATTTAGTTGTTTACTACATTTTGAATTTATTTTTGTGAATGATGTAAGAAAGTAGTTTCATTCTTTTACATGTTGCTATTCAGTTTTCCCACCACCACTTGTTGAAGAGATATTCTTTTTCCTGTTGGATATTCTTTCCTGGTTTGCCAAAGATTAATTGACCATATAGTTGTAAACTCTTTGAATAGTAGAGACAATAATTTCTCTTCCAATCCATGAGCATGGGATATTTTTCTATTTCTTTACACTGTCTAGAATTTCTGTCAACAGTGTTTTATAGTTTTCAGAGTATAGGTCTTTCATCTCTTTTGTTAAGTTTAATTCTAAGAATTTTTATTGTTTTGGTACAGTTTTAAATGGGGTTGTTTTCTTAATTTCATTTTCTGCTGCTTCATTATTAGTGTATAGGAATGTAACAGATATTATATATTGATTTTATATCCTGCAATTTTACTGAATTCATTATCAGTTCTAGTAGGTTTTTGTTTGTTAGTTTGTTTGTTTATTTATTTATTTATTTTGGTGGAGTCTTTAGGGTTTTCTATATATAGTATCATGTCATCTGCAAATAGTGACAGTGTTACTTCTTCCTTACCAGTTTGGAGGTCTTGAAAGTACATGTTTCATTCCAATCTCTTATCACTAAATTCCCACCACTGAAACATGAGGTCCTTGTCTTCACATTTGATGTGTTCCATTCCCTTGAAATTATCTGGATCAATTTACTACCTCTTTACATTTGAACTAAAAACAAAAGTAGTACTCACCATCATCTGTCAATTAAGTAATGAGAGATATTTTTTTAAATATTTTATTTATTTATTTTACAGACAGAGATCACAAGGAGGCAGAGAGGCAGGCAGAGAGAGAAGAAGGGAAGCAGGCTCCCTGCCAAGCAGAGAGCCCGACGCAGGGCTCAATCCCAGGACCCTGAGATCATGACCTGAGCCGAAGGCAGAGGCTTTAACCCACTGAGCCACCCAGGTGCCCCAGTAATGAGAGATATTTTAACCAAAAATTAGAGGGGAACATTATCAGGACCAATTATGTGCTAAATACCAGTAGTTGATGGATAAAGCAGTCTTTGTGAATATCTTCTTTTTTCTTATTGCCACAAGGCAGGTGGGCTTAAGAATTGGTGTCTGCCAAACAGTGCTAAATGCTATTATGACTTTGGACCCATATGCAGTTTTCTTTTGTGTTATATTATCAGCAGTACTGAAAGGAAGCATAATAAGCACTGATATTAAAATAAACGATTAAGGCAAGTGAATAAGATCACTTTTCTAGATCTGTAAATCACATGTATCTAACCAAAACAGTTTACATAGCACATATAGGTGTCTAGCTTTTTAAAATACAGTATTAAATAGAAAATACAGTAATTATTGCCAGTTATACTTTTTTTTATTAAATGGGAGTAAACCATATGTTTACCTATAGCTTATAGTTGTGTAGAAGTTCTTACAACTAGCAAAGGGAAACTTTTTTCTCCTGTCATCTGGGAATAAGGATTATAAGAATTAATTTATCTTTTAAAGTACCTATATCATTTTATAAAAACAATGTTTAAATGTATTTGTGATGTAGGAATCTGTAGTTAAACTTCTGTTTTCACTTTAGTTTGATCATCAAACATAATAATTCATTATTTTTTATTTTTTATTTTTTTAAAGATTTTATTTATTTATTTGACAGAGAGAGAGAGATTAGGCAGAGAGGCAGGCAGAGAGAGAGGGGGAACTAGGCTCTCTGCTGAACAGAGTGTCTGATGTGGGGCTCGATCCCAGGACCCTGAGATCATGACCTGAGATGAAGGCAGAGGCTTAACCCACTGAGCCACCCAGGTGCCCAATAATTAATTATTTTTTTTATTTTAATTTTTGCAGATATATTGTTTTAAATAATGTAAGTATTAATAACATACAAGTGCATAAAAGAAGCTTTGAAATATTTTATTCTAGGTTATAAATTTTAATTTAAAGTTCTTGAAATGTGAAGTTACTGAGCAGCAAGAATTTTTATTTTTGCCCACATTTATTAGTCTGGGTGTTCTTTATCCCTTCCAGTACATTTAAATTCCCATTTGGTATAAGGCAGCTTTTATTATTTTGTGTAGTATAGGCCTGCTGACAACAAATTCTCTCAGCTTTTATATATCTGAAAATGTCTTTACTTCAACCTAATTTTTGAAGGATATATTCACTGGCTATAGAGTTCAGGATTTTTATTTTCACTTATCACTTTAAATATTTCCTTCCTTCCTTCCTTTTCTCATTCCTTCCTTCCCTCCTTCTTTATTCTTTCTTTTTTTTTTCTTTTCTTTTCTTTTCACTTTCCATTATTTCTGATTAGTCTGTATAATTCTTATCCTTCTCACCTACCAAATTGTATCTTTTTCTCTGAGTCCTTCTGCAAGTTTCTTAACCTTGGTGTTCAGAAGTTGTACTATGATGTGACTAGATTTGTTTTTCCTTATGTTTATTCAGAATTCAGTTTAGGGCTCAATGAGTTTTTTGAACCTGTAATTTTGATTTTTGCATCAAATGTTGAAGATTTTTGGCTTTTCTTTCTCATTCTCTTGTACTTGAATTTCATGCTATTCTCTTTCTGAGATTTCCATTTAAAGTATATAAAAATTTTGTTTATTGCCCCACAGATCTCTGGGGTCTATTATTTTCCCTAATTTTTCTTTTACTTTCCTCAGATTGGAATATTTTTTAAAACTGTATTCAAGTGGATTTTTAATTATTACTCTAATTTTCTGCCACAAGTCCCTTGTTTTCATTTGATATTTATTGAGCATCTACTATATTATCAGAGAGTGATATAGTTTCTAGGATTAAGATATTAACAAAAAAAAATTTCTACCATCGTAGAATTTTTTATATTTTAGAAAAAACAAAGAAGAGCAAAAAAGTGAATCTGAGGTAGAGAAGTTACAATTTCTTTAATATTTTTATTTATTTTGGACATAAAATTACATTTTTAAAGTATATATGATGTTTTGATATATACATACATATTGCAAAATTATTACTACAATCAAGGCAATTAACATACTTGCTTTCCATAGTTATGTCGTTATGTCATTTATTTATTTATTTGTCATGAGAACACTTAACATCTACTCTCAGCAAATTTCAAGTATATGTTATTAAGTATAGTCACCACAATGTACATCAGGTTTCTAGAGCTCTGTGATTCCTTTTTGAACCTCAATTATGTTTATTTTTCCTGAAATTCCCTATCTGTATGCTAACTAAAATTGTTTACCTTTAATTATTTTTTAATTGTTTAATTGTTTAATTGTTTAATTGTTTAATTGTTTAACAATTATTTAAAATTGTTTACCTTTAATTTTATTTTTTTAATTTTTTAAGCATACATATAATAGTTGTTTTAGAGGCTTTGATGTTCAATACAACATCATCTTATTTATATCATTCACAAATTTGATTGAATATTGGAAATTGTAGATAGATCCTGGATCATGTTACTGCCCTCAATTAGTTTGTTTTTTTTTTTTCCTTATTTGTACCAGTGTACACTAAAGGATTAACTTTGCCCAAGGAGATGTTTTGCCTTTGCCTTCAGCTCCTAGGAGAAGTAAGTCTTATGGCATGTTTTGCCTAATGAAAGTCTGTCAGAATGACCTCCAGAAAGGTTGAAGAGTAAAATTAGTCATGTTGCTTGATCTAATCCCAATAAAAATGCTGAATACCAATGCTCAGTTGAGTGCCCCAATTGGCAGTACTCTGTGCATATTCTCACATATCACTTCTAGGAAAAGTGGACACTGGCTACATGACTCTCCTGAAGGAGACAACTGGAAGTTCCATGTTTTTGTTTTTCCTGAACCCTCACCTATATATACTTCTTTTCTTGCTGATTTTTATCTGTATCTTTTGACTGACTGTAATAAGCATATCCGTTAATATCATTGCTTTTCTGAGATCTGTGAGTCCCTCTCAGTAATAAATTTGCTACGAGAATAAGCTCTGGCTAATTATTATGAATGTATATAGGTTTTCTTTCAAACTCTATTTTTAGAAATTGTCTGTGAAAATCCCAAACCATTTCCCAAGGCCTTCTAATCTGGCAAAACTCACAATTTTTTTTTTTTTTCCTGCAGTGTATTTTGTTGGGGGTTCATTTTGGATTTTGTAAGCACAGATGTAAGAATATATCTTAATATAGGACATAGGTCTTTATTAGAAATGTAATAAAGTCCTACATTAAGTAAAAATGAGATGCCATAATTTCCTTCTTATAACTTGGAGTATAATATAATGAAGAATAAGAGTGGGAAATTTCTATAAAGGGCATTTTCTTCACCAAGATATTGTTAACAAGTCATATTAAGGAGCTCATTATTAAAGTGCTCTGTAGTGGCTGTATACAGCACTTTAGAAATTATACTAAAAGGTACCACAAGATTCTGATTTTAATGAAATGATGAGCCTCTAATGGGCAGGTGCTATCTTATTTAGTTTTGATTTGCATTTCCACAGTGGTTAATGATGTCAAATATCTTTTCATGCACCTGTTGACTATTCATATATCTTCTTTGGGAAAATGTCTATTCAGGTTCTTTGCCCATTTTTTAAATTTTTTTTTTTTTGCTTTGTTTTGTTTTGCTTTTGAGTTACATGAACTCTTTATATTTTAGATATTAATCCCTCATCTAAATTTGTGCATTTGCAAGTATTTTCTCCCACTCTATAGGTTGCCTTTTTATTTTATTGATGGGTTTCATTGTTGTTCAGAAGTTTTTTCATTGACATAGTCCCACGTATTTATTTTTTTATTATGTTTCTTGGACTTTACATGTCATATCCAAATATCATTCTCAAGACCTACATCAAGAAGCTTTTTCTTTTTTAATTCTGGGGCACCTAAGTGGCTCAGCTGGTTAAGCATTTGCCTTCAGCATAGGTCATGATCCCAGGGTCCTAGGATCAAGTCCCACATTGGGCTCCCTGCTCAGTAGGCAGCCTGCTTCTCCCTCTTCCACTCCCCTGCTTGTGTTCCACTCCCCTTCCTGTGTCTCTCTCTGTCAAATGAATAAATAAAATCATTTTTAAAAAGAAGATTTTTCTATTTTCTTCAAGAGATTTATGGTTTCCCATCTTATATTTAAATTTTTAATTCATTTTGAGGTAATTTTTATGACTTGTGTAAGACCGATGTCTAGTTTCATTGTTCTAATGTAAATATCCAATATTCCTAGCATCATTTATTGAAGATGCTATCCTTCTCCATTGAGTATCTTTGCCTGCCTTGTCAAATATGAGTTAATTGTGTATGCAAAAGTTTATTTCTGGGCTTTTGATTCTGTTCTGTTGGTCTATATGTCTGTTTTTATGCCAGTATCATCCTGTTTTGATTACTGTAGCTTTATAGTATAACTTGAAATCAGAAAATGTTATGCCATCAACTTTGTTCTTTCTCAGGACTGCTTTGGTTATTTGGGGTCTTTGGTGGTTCCATATAAATTTTGTATTTTTTTTTCTTCTAGTTCTGTGAAACATGCCATTGGAATCTTGATAATGATTACATTGAATGATTGTAATGAATGGGTAGTATGAACATTTTAACAATATTAGTTTCAGGGAACCTGGGTGGCTCAGTCTTTTAAGCATCTGCCTTTGGCTCTGGTCATGATCTTAATTAGGGTCCTGGGATTGAGCCCTTCATCCAGCCTCACATCAGGCTCCCCTCTCAAGGGGAGCCTGCTTCTCCCTCTGCCTGCTGCTCCCTCTGTTTGTGCACATGCTCTATCAAATAAATACATATTTTTTTAAATAACAATATTAATTTGTCTGTAGTGATGAATATAAGATACCTTTCCTTTTTTCATGTCTTCCTTGATTTTTTTCATCAGTGTCTTGTAGCTTTCAATATACAGATCTCTCACCTCCTTGGTTAAATTTATTCCTAAGTATTTCATTTTTTATGTTATAGTAAATGGGATAATTTATCTTTTTTTTTTCAAGTAATTTGTTAGTGTAAGGAATCACTACTGATTTTTGTATGTTACTTTTGTATCCTGCAACTTTTCTAAATTTATTGACGAGATATAATGTTTTTTCCTGGTGGAATCTTTAAAATATTTTATATGTAAAAACCTGTCATCTGCAAATAGGGATAACTTTACTTCTTCCTTTTCAATTCAGATGCCTTATCTTTCTCTTTCTTGTCTGATTGCTCTAGAGGCTTTCTAGAGGAAAGCTTTCAACATTTTACCACTGAGTATGATGTTAGCTCTGGGCTTGTCATATGTGTTCTTTATTACGCTGTGTACATTCCTTCTATACCTATCATGAACAGATGCTTAATTTTGTCAAATGCTTTTTCTGCATCTATGGTGATAATCCTATCATTTTTAAATTTTATTCTATCAAAGTGATGTATCATATTTAGTGATTTACATATGTTCCACCAGCTTTGCACCCCAGCAGTAAATCCCACTTCATCATAGTGAATGATTCTATTAATGCAATGCTGAATTTGGTCTGCTTGTATTTTATTGAGAATTTTTGCATCTATATTCATCAGAGATATTGGCATGTAGTTTTCTTGTAGCGACCTTTTCTCATGAATTTTAGGATAATGCAGGCCTCACAAAATGAATGAGAGTGTACCTATTCAATTTTTTGGAAGAATTTGAGAACTGTTACTGTTAATTTTTTGCTTTAAGTTTTGGCAAAATTCAGCAGTAAAGCCATCTGGCCCTGGACTTTATTTTCCACTGGGAGGCAATGGCTTCTCCTCCTTCTCCTCCTCCTCCTCCCCAGCCTCCTCCTCCTCCTTCTCCTTCTTAAGATTTTATTTATTTATTTGAGAGAGAAAGAGAGAGCATGAGTGGGGAGAGGGGCAGAGGGAGAAGCTGACTTCCCACTGAACAGGGAGACCCACGTGGAGTTTAATCCCAGGACTCCTAGACCTTGATATCTGAGCAGTTGCTTAACCGACTGAACCATGCAGATGCCCCAACTTGGAAGCTTCTGATTACTGATTTGATAACCTTTCTAGTGATATATCTACATCTATCTATATCTATATCTATATCTATCATACACACACACACACGCACACACACACACACACACACACACACACACACATATATATATATATATATATATATATATATATATATATATGAATTCTTGGTAGATTGCCTGTTTCTAAGAATTTTTCCATTTTCTAGATTGTCCAGTTTATTGATAATAGTTTTTCACAGTAACCTCTTTTGATTTTTTTAATTTTTATTGTTTCAGTTGTAATGTCTCTTTTTGCATGTATAATTTTGTTGATCTGGGTCTTCTCTATTATTATATTGGTTAATCTATCTAAATGTTTATCAATTTGGTTTATCTTTCAAAGAATCAACTTAGTTTCATTAGTTTTTTTATACTATTTTCTATTTCATTTATTTGTAATCAATTCCTTATTATTTTCTGCTTTCTGCTAACTTTGGGCTTAGTTTTTATCTTTCCAGTTCTTTGAGACACAGAGTTATGTTATTTATTTGAAATCTTTTTTGTTTCTTAATACAGAGGTTTATTGCTAAGAACTTACCTTTCAGAACTGTTTTTGATGCATCCCACAAGTTTTTGTGTGTTGTGTTTCCATTTTCATCTATTCAAGATATTTAATTTTCCCTTTAATTTTTCATGATCCATTGGTTTTTCAGGAGAATCTTGTCTAATTTCGATGTAGTTGTGAGGTTTTTTTAGTTCTCCTCCTGTTACTAAATTCTAATTTCATACCGTCATTGCCAGAAAAGATATTTGAAATTATTTTCAATCTTCTTGAATTTGCTCAGACTTTTTTTGTGACTTAACAGATGGTCTATCCTAGAAAATTTTCCCTGTGTGCTTGAGAAGAATGTGCATTCTGCTGTTGTCAGATACAGTATTCTGTGTGTGTCTGTTAGATCCATTTGGTGTACAGTGTTGTTCAAATCCTGTTCCTTATTGATTATTTTCTGGATGATCTAGCCATAGTTAACAGTGGGTTATTAAAGTCCCCAGCTATTGTTCTTTATTTCTCCTTTAAGCTCTGTTACTGTATACTTTAAAATTTTAGGTGCTCCAATGTTAGATGCATAAATATTTACAGTTATATCTTCTTGATGAATTGACATTTTTATTATTATGTAATTATATTCTTTCTTTCTTTTTTCTTTTCTTTCTTTTTTTTTTTTTTTTTGCTATTTTTAAGGTCCCTTTTGCCTGATAAAAATATATTTACTTCTGCCCTTTTTATTGGTTTTGTTTTGGTTATTATTTGCTTTAAATATCTTTTCCATTATTTTACCCTCAGTCTATGTGTGTCTTTAGGGCTGAAATCAATCTCTTATAGGCAACATATCATTTGATCTTCCCCCTACCGCTATTCAGTCATTCTATCACTTTTGATTGAAGAATTTAATTCATCTTTGTTTAAAATAATTATTAAGAGCCAAGGACTTACTACTCTCATATTGTTAATATCTTGTGGCTTTTGTTGTTGTTGTTTCTTACAACTCACCCTGTTGTATTTTTTGTATGTATTTTGATCTGTTTTGTTATCAATATGCTTTGACTTCTTTATCGTGTTCTTTTTTGTAATGACTCCAGATTTTTCCTTGTGATTACCATGAAGGGATTACATAAAAAAAAAAAAAAATCTTAAAATTGTAACTGTCTATATTAAACTGATAACAACTTAATTTCAAAGGCATTTCTAAACTATACACTTTAATTTCTCTTTCCCCTTACATTTTAGGTTATTGATGTTAGTTCATTTCTTTTCTTTTTATAATTGTGTATCCAATAACAAATTATTTTCTTTATGGTTATTTTTAGTACTTTCTTTTTTGCCTTTTAAACTTTAGTTTTAAGTGAATTTTATGCCACTATTGCCATATTACAAAATATAATTTTGATTATATATTTACCATTACCAGGGAGTTTTGTGCTACCTAAGTTTTTATGTTATTCATTAGTGCCCTTTTACTTCTACTCAAAGAACTCTCTTTAGCATTTCTTATAATTCAGGTTACTAAACCAGATGGACTCCCTCTGCTTTTCTTTGTTCCTTAATTTCTGAATGACAGCTTACCCACATAAGGAGTTTTTGGTTGATAATTTTTTGTTCAATGTTTTGAATATATTATTCCAGTCTCTTCTGGCCTAAAAGTTTCTGTTAGGATATCTGCCAAAATTATATGAGGGTCCTCTTGTATGTGAATTCTCTCTTCTCACTTGCTACTTTCAAAATTATTTATTTACGTCCACTTTTGACGATTTAATTATAATGTGTTTTAGTGTAATCCTACTAGGATTCAACCTGTTTGGGATCCTTTGGGCCTCATGAATCTAAATGTCCACTTTTATTTCCAGGTTTGGGAAGTTTTCTGCCATCATTGCTTTAAATAAACTTTCTTTGACTTGTTCTTTCTCTCCTTCCAGAATTCCCATATTGAGAATAATGAGTGTGTGTGTGTGTGTGTGTGTGTGTGTGTGTTCCTTCAGTCCTGTAGGCTTTCTTTACTCTTTTTCATTTTCTTTTTGTTCCTCAAACTGGATAATTTCAAGTATCCTGTCTTCTAGGTTACTGATTCTTTCTTTTTCAGGTTGAGTCACCTATAGAAGCTCTGTACTGAATTCTTCAATGCAACCATTATATTTGTTTTAGCTCTAGAAATTTTTTTTATGGTTTTGATTTCTTTATTGAACTTCTTGTGCTAGTTATGCATTGTTTTTTAAATTTCAAATAGTTTTCTATTTGTCTCTGTTCTTAAAGTTCACTGAACTTCTTTAAGAAGATTGTTCTGAATTTTTTGTGTAACAGTTTATAGATCTTCATTTTGTTAGGGTCAGTTATTAGAGCTCTATTAGTTTCCTTCGATGGTGTTGTATTTACATTTGTGATCCTAATTCCTTACATTGGTATCTGTAGATTTGAGAAAGAAATCACCTCTTTCAGACTTTACAAATTTACTTTGGCCAAGACAGTTTGCCAGTCCACTCAGTTTTGTTTCTGGATGTGTAAGCTGGTAACATACTCGGTCAGGTAGAGCTTTCTATCAGGGTCTATTTTTGGGTGAGACCACTGTGCACATTCTGAGGTCAAGGGGAAGGGAGTTGCCACAGGATGAGAATAGTTGGATAGGACTATTGGCTTGGTTTCCTGTTCAAGTGAGGCTGCAGGATGGGTTTCATGGTTGCCTAGGCTTTCTAGTCAGACTTCCCAGAAAGTCTGTACTGGGTATTATATTCAGCAATAGACAGTTCTATGAGTTAGCTTTCCTGCCCTGGTAAGACAACAGAATGGATCCCAAAGCCTGCATTTTCTTTGGATTTGAATCAGGCTAGATTGTACACTGAATATCTTAATCAAAGATACTGATCTTTGATCACTATCTCTGCACTCTTCTGCAGGTGGGCAAAATTCTGTGCTGTGCTCTCTGTCCAACTAAGCAAGACTGTAGGATGGGTTATGCAACTCCTTATGTGCTTTGTATAGGGTCCCTAGTTGGGTGGGCTGGAAGCTTTATTTAGCAGTGGGTGGGGCTACAAATTAGTATCCTTTACTTGAACAGGAACGTGTACAGCCTCATAGGTTGGCAAGACTCTTTATAGGAATAAAATTAGAGAGAATCAAACCCCAAGATTCCTGGCTTGATGGGCTACCATTCTAGCTCTATTGATGGGTAGGGCTGCTGGTCAGGCTCTATAATCAAATGTTACAGTAATCAGAGTTGCAAGATGAACTACATAGATTCCCTGGAGCTCTAGTTAGGTTTTCTGGTCAGGCTGGAGGCTGTATTCACCTTTAGGCAGGGCTATAAATTACCTTCCATATCTATCTTGGGCTGTGCAACAAGCACCAAGATCAGTAAGGCTCTTAGAGAATCAATCCCACAGACCTGTGCAATAAGTTTCCTTGACAAACGGGGCCACCAGCTTGAATCTGCAGACATAGAAATGCTGTTGGCTTCTTTGCTCATATGTCACATTAATTAGGGCTGCATGATGGGTTACCAAGATTCCTGGAAGTTCTGGTTATATTTTCTGGTTTGCAGTGCTGGAGGCTGTATTCTTAAGGGGCAGAGCTACAGAATAGCTTCCCTTCTGGGAAGGTAATTGTGTAAAGCGGTTCCCAAAGCTGATAAGACTTTTATTTGGCAGCTAAACAGGCAGACTTATGCTCCAAATTTTCTACCCAGGCAAGGTTTCCAGCTTGTCACTGCAGAAAAACTAAGCTCCTGGCCATACTCTCTACTCAAGTGCTGCTGGACCATGCCATTTTCTAGGTGCTCAGGTCACACTTTCCAGTCAGGCAGGGCTACTGCTGCCTCAGCAGTCAGTGATGCTATCAGCTGGCTCCCCTTCCTGGTCAGAACAGGGAATCAAATCAGCTGTAAGCTCAGCAAGGCTGTGATCTTGCTTCAAGCCTATCCACATCCCAAGTTTACTGGCTAAACTGTGTCATTGACTTTGCTCTGCAGATGATCAACTCTGCCTACTGGATCTCCTGATTAATCACTGCTGAGCTCTGCAGCTTCCAGATATTCTAGGCAGGGTTTCTGATTGGGCATAGCCAGGAGCTATATTCAGCAGTGGGCAGGACTATGTGAGCTCCTGTACCTATGTAGGGTGAAGATCAGACTTGAGTCAGCAAGTACTTTCATTTAATGTTCCAAATCTGGCATAAGTATTCCCAGTTGAGTTCCCTGGCCAGATTATATCACCTTCTTGGCTCTGCAGATGAGCAAAATCACTGAACATACTACTTGGGCACTGCAGGGTAGGAAATTTGTCTACCTAGATCAGAGCACTGATTGTTAGAAGGCCCTCCCCCCCATCACAATCAGTGGTCAAACCTCACAGATTCCTCTATGATCCACATGGCATGAGACTGGAGTGGGAACTCCCAAAAAATGACCCACAGTCCTGGGAGAACTGTACATCCACTGTGGGCTCTCTTTTCCTACTGGATGAACTGAAAGCTTGAAGGAGATTTCTTAGTCTAATGTAGTACTGGCCTGAGGAAGGGGCAATGCAGCGCTCCTCATACATAGCCCTCCAATGTGGTCTGTCATGGTCCCTGTGGTGCAGGGAGATGCTTCTGCTCACCTCTGTGTTCCAGGACTTTCTCAGTGGTGTTTTGTCCATGAATATTTGTTAGTTTTTCTTGTGAGGGGGAGCAAGGTTGGGACCGATCTATGTTACCATCTGGTGACATCACTGTCCTGAAATATAATTTTAAACCTAATCAGTTGGTGACTTTCCCTGTAACTGTAATTTTAGGGTTTTTCATTTGTTTGTGTATTTACCAAAGCATACGAACATAGGTCCTAGCAAATGTAATGTAGCTGTTGCTCTAGAACTTTATTGTTTTAAATTTATGCCAATTAATAAAACTGCACTAGCTGTTTACTTTTTCCTTATATGAGCTGAAATATGTGTCTATCTAATATAATTTTTTGTCATAATCTGATACATTGGGATCTTGACCAATTTGCCATTCATAGAACATCATTCACAGCTCAGTGTATTTGTGACATCAGGCAACTTGTATTTAGAGAGCATTAAATAACATAAATACTCCAGGTAACTTGTGATACAGTGATGTCAGAAAGTAGATAATAAACCTGACATAATATCAGGAACTTGTTATCTTGATTGTAAGACTTCTAAGATACAGTATTTGAAGAATTGTGAAATATTCATCAAAAGTAAGAAATAGAATGAAATAAACAAAATGACAGAGCAGTTCCTGTTCCTACAGATTAATGTAAAAAAAAAGCAGAAATTTCCAGAACCAACTTTTATATAACTCTGTAAAATAATAAGAGATCTATGACAATCAAACAAATGTTAATTCAAGAAAAAGACAACTTAAAAAATGGTCCAAACACCTTTGTGACATCTTTACTTGTCCTTGACCTACATATTCTCTAGCTTGCTCTTGAAGATGACAGCTTATGTTCCAGGTGTGGGACACTGATCTTTGGTTCTTTAAGATAAGAGACCTTATTTTTTGAATATTTTGATTCTCTGTTCTAATCCAGCTAGAGGATACTTGAAGGATACTTGTAAGATACTTATTTCATTTTTGCCTAATTTGGAACTGACTCAGATCATTGCTTGAAAACTCTGTAAGGCAAATGAAAAAATAACAGTCACATGAGATAAAAGAATATGGTTGACACATACATTAGGCAGACTAAATCCAAGGAAGAGCTTCATATATTAGGATGTGTGTATATATAGGATGTGTATACACACACACACACACACACATACACACACACACATATATATAGTATATATAATTATATATAATATATAAAATGTAATATTATTTTATATTTTATATATTCATATATTTATACATATATTCATACATTTGAAAGTACCTATGTATAATGAAGAATTCAGAATGTCACTCCCCTGTCCAGGACAGGACAGAGAATCAGAAAAGCCCTGAAAGACCCTAAATTTTCACTTTTGGCTAATCTCCAGGCCTAGTGAAAGCAGGAGTAAAATGTAATAGAGTGGCTTGATAAATACTAGAATACCCCAGCACAGAGTTAATCCTAGAAGACTGGGAATTTGTTTTGTTTTGTTTGTTTGTTTTTGTTTTTTTAACTCTTGGCAATTAAGGATATCTCTGTAAAAACTCTAGCTGAACATAAACTAAAAGAACAGAGATTCAGAGATTTCACTTGTCAACCTGTAACAAAGAATGCAGTCTTTTCAAAAACAGTTTTGAAAAATAACTAAGCAAATGGCCTTCAACAGTTAAAAAAAAATAAATAAAAAATAACAAACCCTGAGGAAGAAAGATAATCTTATTTCCAGAGTTAACACATAATATTCAAGTGTTCAGGGTTTTTTTTTTTTTTTTTTTAAGATTTTATTTACTTATTTAACAGAGAGAGAGATGAGAGTAGGCAGAGAAGCAGGAGGAGAGAGAGGAGGAAGCAGGCTCCCTGCTAAGCAGAGAGCCTTATGCAGGGCTTGATCCCAAGACCATGAGATCATGACCTGAGCAGACAGCAGAGGCTTAACCCACTGAGCCACCCAGGTGCCCAAGTGTTCTGTTTTTTAAAGGAACAAATAAATCATATGTCCTACAAAGAAAGAGAAAAGTATGTTCCATTCAAAGGAAGACTATAATCAAGAGAAATTGTCCCTGAAGAAACCTAGATATTGCACTTTCCAGTTAAAGACCTTAAAACACATATTTTAAATATGCTCAAAAGACTAAAGGAAATCAGAAAAATGTGTGTGAACAGAAGGACAATAATTAAATATAAATTATGAAAAGGACCAAATGGATCCTCTAGAGTCGAACTGTGCAATAACTGGAATGAAAATTTCACTAGTGGTTTTTAATAGAAGATTTAAACAGGGGGAAGAAAGAATCATGAAACTTGAATATAGTTAAAGTGAAATTGCCAAGTCTGAGAAAGAGGGGAAAAAATAAAGAAATAAGTGAACAGAACTTAAGGTGCCTGTACTGTAGGACACTTAAACAGATCAACATACATACACAGTATGGGAATTACAACAAGAGTAGAGAGAGAAAGAAAGGGAAAAAAAATATTTGAAGAATTAATAGATGAAAACTTACCAAATTTGATGAAAGGTATTAATCTACATAACCAAGAAGCTCAACAAACTTCAAATAGGGTAACTCATAGAACATAATGTGGCAACACATTATAATCAAACTGTTAAAAAAAAAAAAAAGACATAACTTGAATGCAGCAAGAGAAGCAACTCATCACATATAAGAGAACCTCAATAAGATTAATAGCTTAATCCCATAAAAAAACATGGGGCCAAAAGGAAGAGAGATGACATATTTAAAGTATTATCAATCAAAAATGCTGCATTAGTTAGTCTTTAAAAAATTATCCCATTTCCAGATAAGCAAAAGATAAAATGTTCCATACCCACTAGACCTGCCCAATAAGAAAAGCTTCTTGTTGACAGTAACTCAAGGCCATATAAAGCAATAAATATATTTGATAAGGGTAACTAAATGGGTAAATATAAAAGCCAGTATTATTAAATGTTTGGTTTTCAACCACTTTTTATTTCCTACATAATTCAAAACAAAAATAAAGAAAAAATTATAATTTAATATTATGAAGCAAACAACATATAAAGATATGATTTGTGACAAAAACAATATAAAAGAAGGGATTGAGCTGTACAGAAGCAAGTTTTTTATAAGGGTGAACATAATTTTGTACCAACTTCCACCAGATTATAGTAAATTTAGATTAAATGCAATTCCCATAGTATTCTTATAAAAAATATCTTCAAAATAGACACATAAGGAAATGAGAAGAGTTCACTACAAAACATCAACTAAACAAAAAAAAAAAAAAAAAAGCAGTAATGGAGGTTAAAATGGTCAAAAAAGTATAATATAGAGAGAAAATAAACAGCAAAATGACAGAAGCCTTCCCTTATCATATTTACTTGAAATTTAAATGGATTAAATGCTCTAATCAAAAGACAACAGTTGGCAGAATGGAAAATAAAACATGATCCAATGATATTAAGCTATCCACAAGATATTCTCTTTAGTTCCAAAGATACATATAGAATGAAAAAGAAAGATCGAATATGGATTCCATGCAAATGGTAACCAAATAGTACTGGGGTAGCTAAATAAATATCACACAAAATAGACTTTAAGTCAAAAACTATTATGAAAAGGATATTACATGTTGATAAAAGTGTCAATTCGTCAAGAGGCTATAACAATTATGATCACTAAGACACCATATGGAGACATGAAATATATGATACAAATGTTGACAGAAATAAAAGTAGAAATAAACAGTTCTATAACCACTTGGACATAAAATCAATAAGGAAATAAAGGACTTAACAACATTATAAATCAACTAGGCCTACTAGACATATAGAACATTCTACCCAACAACACCAGAATACACATTACCCTCAAGTGCACATGGAATATTCTCTAAGGAAGACTATATGCTAGAACAACAACAAAACATATAAATAGAAAAAGATTGAAATCATTCAAAGTATCTTTTATGACCACAATGTAATGAAGCCAGAAATCAGTAACAGCAGGAAAACTGGAAAAAACAATTCCCAATATATTATAATTAAGTGACACACTCTTAAACAGCTAATGAGTAGGGTATAAATTACAAGAAAACATTTTTTTAAATGCCTAGAGATGAGTAAAAATGAAAATACAAGATTTCTGAACATAGGAATAAAGTAAAGGTATTGTTCAAATAGAAATTTATTGTAGTAAATACCTATGTTCAAACAGAATATCTCAAATTAACAACCCAACTTTACATCTTGAGGAACTACAGAAAGAAGAGTCAACTAAACCCAAATCTTTCAGAAGGAAAGAAATAATAAGGTTCACAGCAGAGATAAATGAAATAGAGAAATTAAAAAAAAAAAAAAAACAGAATCAATGAAACCACAATTTGGTTCACTTAAATGATCAACAAAATTGACAAACTTTTAACTAAATTGACAAAGAAAGAAGGAGAATAGGCATATACAGCTAAAATCAGAAATGAGAGTTGAAATTATTGATCTTACAAAATTAAAAAGGATTGTAAGAAAATACTATGAACAATTCTATGTTAACAGGTAATCTAGATAAAGTGAAGAATTTCCTAGAAACACAAATAACCTGACTCAGAAGATACAGAAAAATCTTGACATATCCATAACAGCTAAAGTGATTGAATCACTAACCAAAACCTCTCATCAAAGAAAAGTCCATGACCAGATGGTTTCACTAGTGAATGCTACCAAACATAAATTAAAACTAACACAAATTGTTATCAAACTCTTCTAAAAAAGTAAAAGACAAAGGAATGCTTTTTAACTCATTCTATAATACAAAATTACCCAGATACTAAAGCCAGGTAAAGATATCATAAGAAGGGAAAATTACATACCAACACCCTTTTTGACTATGGTGCAAAAATCCTCAACATGATCTAACAAACTGAATACTACAGGATATCAAAAGGATTATACACAACATGAATTTATCCTAGGAATGCAAGGATATTTCAACATAAGAAAATCATTCAATGTAACATGCTAGATGAATAGAACAAAAAGAAAATGATCATTTCTATTGATCTAGAAAAAAAAAATTTGAAAAAATTCCAAAAACCATTCTTGGTAAAAACACTCAAGACAACTAAGAAGAGAAAGAAACTTCCTCAACTTGATGAAGGGCATTTTTGAAAAACAGCTAACATTATACTAACTTGTGAAAGACTGGAAACTTTTTTGTTAACTCAGAAACTGGAAAAGAATGCCCACTTTAACCACAATTACTCAATTTTATGTTACATGTTCTATCCAGAGTTGTTAGACAAGAAAAATAAATAAAATGTGTCTAACCTGTGAAGGAAGTACTAAAATTATTTCTGTTTACAGATGGTATGATCCTATATGTATAACATCCTCAAGCATGTACCTAAAAGCTACTGGAACTCATAACTAATTTCAGCAAAATTGCAGAGGTTAAGGTCAAGAACAAAAAAAAAAAGAAAAAAAAATTCAGTTTATATGCACTATCAATAAATATTCCAAAAAGGAATTTAAGAAAATAATTTCATTTACAATAGTATTAGAAGATTAAAATAAATTTAACAAAATAAATGATAAATTTGTACCTTTCAAACTACAACATATTGCCAAAAGATATCATAGAAGACCTAAATAAATGGAAAGCTATCCCATATTTTCATAGATTTCACAGAAGACTTACTATTAATCGGTTGATACTACCCAAAAGGATCTAAAGATTTAACACAATATTTGAGAGTGAAAGCAAGAGATATCAAAGAGGGAGAGGGAGAAGCAGACTGCCCACTCAGCAGGGAGCCCGATGCAGGGCTCCATCCCATGACCCTGAGATCATGACCTGAGCTTAAGGCAGATGCTTAACCGACTGAGTCACCCAGGATCCCTTCCCATAGCCAGTATTAATGGAAGCAATTGAAGGAGTAATTAATGGAAGAAAATTAGATATCAAGATCTTAATGACTCAGATCCTCAAGGAATAAGATGTTTTATTATTTCCTAAATAACTGAAATCATTTGAGAAGTGGAGTAGTGGATGCAAGCAATTATTAATAACAATCATGGCCTCATTAATAATTCCAAATGAAATCTATGGTAACTAAGCATATTTACTTCTATGTTTTTGCGCATACATTGTACATATTAACCATGTTTATTCTCCTTCTCTTCCCCTACTATTTTGTATAAGATGTGCTAGTGAGGGTTAAAATTATAAGTCTTCTAGTAAAAGAAAGTAGGATTTTGACTGAAAAATAAGTGGAATGAACAACATATTAGGATGGAAACAGTGATTTCTTGTGCTATGATCTCTCCTTTTTCAGGGAGAAGGTGAGTGCATTTTAATTTGTATGAGGCATAATTTCATCAGGTTACAAAGAAAAACACTTTAGTTGACATTGTTATTTTAAATTAAATATTAATGAGACTGTGTATGAATGCTTAATAAGGAAAGGGGTGGATGGGTCAGGCAGTCTCTTAGCCATTCAATGCTCTTCCATCACAGGAACTGAATGTTAAAAAATCCTCTTAGCAGGGTTTCAAACTTGAGATTCCCAAAGCAAGGCATTCCCTGCAAGATCTGAAAGATAAAAGAGAAGCAGAAACCATTATTTTTACCGTTGTATTGGCAAACATGTGACGGCTTCAGTAGACACCATAAAATAAATTTTTATAAGTAGCTTTGAACATCTTATGACAAATTATCCACTTTGGTTTTACAGGCAGTCGAGCAAAAGAGATTTGTGTAATTTCTGCTTTTTTTTTTTAATTCCTGAATGCTAGATGTTACTTTTTTACTGTTGTGACTCCTTTATCTTTACTATTTCTGCTATTCCAAAGTTTTGTAAACCTCTGTTTTTTTAGTGTAAATCCCATCTACTTTAAAAACTAGACTCAATCCCTTTTTACAAACTGGACTGCACTCTTCATTGATCCTATACTAAAATGAGTTATGTAGAAATTCTGAAAGTAGTCATTTTTTCTTCTTTAAATAAATGTATGGACATACTTATCTTTGTGACAAGTACCCTCATGTTTAATATAGAAGTGAAAATGCAGGAAGTAAAAAATTTAAATATACCACATTTTTAAACAATTGTTGTTGTTTGATTAAAGGTAGGATTTCAAGTTTGGAAGTTTGATCATTTGCCTTGGTATAATAACTCAAAGGACAAAGGACACAGTAGGCATGTATTTTAACCATCTTACTTTGGGTGAGGCCAGATGCAGATCAAGAGGAGAAACTAGAAAAAGCTGTACAGTTTGGTTAGATTCACAGCTGCCTAGGGAAAAAACACAGGAAATTACACAGACACAGGAAGCACCGGGCCAGGTCACAAGGCAGAGGGAAAGAGAGGGACTGTGGACAAGCACTTCTATTTTTGCACATTTTTGCAGGAAGGAAAAGGTGAGACAGGGAAAGCAGGTTTATGATTGGGTAATGTGAATAATTTCAGCAAGCTTGGGGGCATATAGGCTGCTCCTGTTTGTCTGGTACCTGGCCCTCATGTTATCAGAGGAAGTGTACAATGGCCAAGAACATGGAGGGTGTGGACATGATTCACTTCTCAGGAAGGGGAACTGACTGGTCTCTGGTCAGGGCCTCAAAACTGGGTCAACATAGCATTTAAAAAAAGGGGGGGTGTGCCTGGGTGGCTCAGTGGCTTAAGCCTCTGCCTTCGGCTCAGGTCATGATCTCAGGGTCCTGGGATCTAACCCCGTATCAGGATCTCTGCTCATCAGGGAACCTGCTTCCCCTTTCTCTCTCAGCCTGTCTCTCTGCCTACTTGTGATTACTGTCTGTCAAATAAATAAATAAATAAATCTTTAAAGAAAAAAAAAAAAAAAACGAAAACCCTGCTGCAACATGCCATACTGGGCCTTAAAAATAAAATATATCTCATGTGGTGTGTATGTGTGTATGTGCATGTAGCATGTACTCATGTGTACATGTGTGTACACATGTAGGGCTGGATTTGTGTGTAGATGTGTGCAAACAAATGTACCCATGCATTCCAGCAATAATGTTTGAGGCATGCCTTCAACTTTTAAAATCATCTTAGATTTTTACATTGTGCTATGAGGAGTACTCGCCAGAATTATCTGGCAAAGTGCTTTCGGATTAAATGACCACTATGATTTTGATAATAATGAATATTCATAATACACTGAAAGGAGTTGGTGGGGTGCTAAAAAATACACACTAATTCTTTCCTAATGTTTTCTGCATCTCCATGTCCTTTAGAGCACACCCAGATTTCTAGAGACAAAGATACAGTCTCTGAAATAAAGTTATACTGTACAGCATACACCTGTAGAAGAAACAATCAGTGAATTTGAAAGCATGGATAATATCTAAAATCAATTATAATAAACAGAAATATAATTCCATGTGCATCTTAATCAAATTATTGAAAACTATGGTAAGAGAAATTATTAAATGCATGTAAAGGAAAAAAATGACATTACCTACAATAACACAGAAAGATTAGACATTATGTGGCACATATTAATAACTAAAAAGATCATTGTCTAAAATTTGAATTTAACTGCATCTTGTGTTTTATATGGCAGCCCTATAAATAACTAGAAAGATACTCAGTTTAATGTTTAAAATATAGGAATCTTTACATTGAAAGCTTTGAGTGATGATCAGATGAATTGAAGAAAAGAATAAGGGATAGCTCAATAAGAGAACTGAAATTATTCATGTTTATGAAGTAAAGGCTTGATATTTCATTTCTGTTTGTCCTTGTGGGCTTTTACCTGTTTTTACATTAACTTCTGCTAATTTAATTTTATTGAACAGTTTAATAATGTAAGGGTTAATAGCATATATCCTGGAGTTCCTATAGTATTTTTTACTACAACACTGCTATTCTCTAAGGAAGCCCTTTGTTTTCTTGACAGTGTGCCTTTATTTTGTTTTCTTTACTCAGTGTGTCCTACCCTTTTTGGGGACAGGTTTATTTCTTTTTTTTTTTTCTACTTTTATTTCAATGACCAGCTCATTTTTAATTTATCCTGTAAATTTTTTCAGGAGCTCCTAAAATATATCACCATAAGAAAAAAAAAAAAGAAATTATATAAGATTTTCAATAGCAAGAATTCTGCATATGTCTACTATAGTGATTATCACATGTCTTATAATTTCTGACTGACTAGATGGAACTTCTTAACAGGGACAATGTAGTTACCACTTCCAAAAGTCATGGAACATTGACTGATATGTATGTGCTCAAAATATGAGTTCAATAAAATTATATTTATAAGAATAATAATGTTTAAAATCATTATTATGGGCCCATAGTTTACTGACATTATGCAAACATTGATAAAGGGCAAATTGTGCTATACTTTCTGGTCAGCTGCCTCCTACAAAAAGATATCACAAATATTTGAAGGAGTTGCTACCATGGTTCTTGGGGAAATTTATTACTAGGTTTAGCAAATGTACTTGTACAGATCAATGGGCTGTTATGTTGACCTTTCACTGGTTGTTTGCTCTGATTCAGGCATTTACAATAAACTGTTATCTCAGCATTTCAACTCTGCTCTTCAATTCATTTTTTAAAATGTTATGGCATCTTGGGGTGCCTGGGTGGCTCAGTGGTTTAAGCCTCTGCCTTCGGCTCAGGTCATGATCCCAGCGTCCTGGGATCGAGCCCCGCTTGGGGCTCTCTGCTCAGCGGGGAGCCTGCTTCCTCCCTTCTCTCTCTGCCTGCCTCTCTGCCTACTTGTGATCCGTCTGTCAAATGAATAAATAAAAAATCTTAAAAAAAATTTTTTTAAATGTTATGGCATCTTTTACAATAGGCATTGCTAGAAAACCCAGTTGGATGTTTTTGTTTTTACTTTTACTTTTATTTCTTTGCTGTCTCTATAGAATATCATTGTTACTTACAGAATATTAGTATGTGGTGTGCAAATATAATTGGGTGTGATATGAAACTCAGAAACTCACAGGTAACAGAATTGCACTTGGAAGTTAAATGTCTGCAAACATAATTACAGAAGATATTGGAGCTGAATGCTGTCTTAACTTCTCCTAATTTAAATATCATTTGTATGTATGTCTATGGAACACTGAAAAATACAAATAGCTAAATATTAACAAGGTAGTAATATATATCTAAAGATGTATGTAAAGATATATGGAGATACAGATATATAGGTGTATATTTCTACCTACATATTATTTTCATGTATGTATATAATTTTATCACTTATAATTAGCCAAAGAGAAAATTTAGTGTAATGTCACAGTTAGATGTAACTTAGAGGTGAGTAAAAATATTTGCTTATTAATAGCTGTGATTCCAGTAATTGAAGAAATTTATAATAAGAATCAGTGCTGGATGCTTGGGTGGCTCAGTCAGTTAAGTGTCTGCCTTTGGTTTAGGTCACGATCCCAGAGTTCTGGGATCAAGTCCCACATCAGGCTCCCTGCTCAATGGGGAGCCTGCTTCTCCCACTGCCCGCTATTCCCCCTGCTTGTGCGCTTGCTTGCTCTCTCTTTCTCTGAGAAATAAGTAATTAAAATCTTTAAAAAAAAAAAAAAGAATCAGTGCTAACATATTTTGAGGAGTTTCTGTGCACTAGTTCTCTCCTGCGTTATTTTTTACATTTTTCATAAGATCGGCACAACACTAATAAGTTCCACAGATAAAGAAACTGAAACTTAGAGTAGTTAAACAGCATGAGCCTTGTTACAAGTGCTATAGGTAGAATAATCAAGATTTGAACATCGTTCCTGTTCTTTGAAACCATGTCAGACTTCCTACCCAGTCTTCTCTAGTGTCTTACAACATTACCAAGAAAGCAGAGCTTATGACTGAAAGATAAAAATGTGTGTTACATTCAAAAACCCAAAACTATAACAAATATTGAAGGATCAGTTTAGTGACTGATGTGAGAGGATCCCAATGATGTCACAAATGGGAAGGTTTTCAGAGGCGGCAAACAAGCTGTGTCATGGTAGATATAGAAAGAAATGGATTCATTCATTTATTTGGCAGATATTTATTGAATCATGGCTGTGTACCAGATAGTGTTCTAGCTGCTGCTAGTAGAGCACTGAATTTCACAGATAAAAACTATTTTTATTAAGTTAAAATTCTAGTAAGGAGGGATAGACAATAAACACATAAATCATTAAAGAAAAAATAATTTCATGAAAGGGTAAATACTTTGAAGACAATAAAAATTAAGTAATGGAGTACAACTGCTAAGGAGTTGCCTCTTTACACTGGGGACAGGCAGGACCTCACAAAAGGAGATGAGAGTTAAATGACAAAATGGTACAGTATGGCATATGTCTCAGGGAAACTTCTAGGAAGAGAGAATGTAGATGACAATAGTCATAAGGCAGAAGAGTTTTTCCCAGTTGAGAAAAAGAAATTAGACTAGTATGGATAAGTTTAATAGGATGGCCACATAATTAGCAGGTCCTTATGTAAAATGAAAATGTGGAGTTCTTTATTTAAAAATTAAGACTTTCGAAGCAGCAACAGCAGATGATTAAACCAAGCTTGAAACTCTTTTGAGCATGGAGTCCTATGTGGCCACACAGTTTGTGTGCTGTATGTAACTGAATAGGAAACCAACACTGAAAGTGATAAAAGGAAGAAAGGAATGAAGGTATGGTTAGAGAGGGAGGAATCAAGTTATACTGAGCCCTGTGAGTCAAGGGAAGAGTTTGGATTTTGTTCTAAGTGTGATGAAAAGACAATGGAAAACTTTGAGCAGGAGGTGACAAGGATTAAATTATAATTAGAAAGCTATAGTCTAGCTGTCATTCAGAATGGGACATGGGAGTTCTGAGGAGAAGTAAAGAGAGTAATTGCCAGGCTGTCAGTACATAGGGAATTTGTAGAAAGATTATACAGGAAGGAAACTATCAATAAGAAAATAAGAATCAGGCAGCTATGAGAGAAAATATCAACTAGGGATACATGTGGACATAGACACACACAAATGAGAGAAAGGGGGAGAGAGAGGAGAGATGTAGACAATTAAAAGTAGCATCATTGCTGTATTTAAGACAAGAATTTAGTGAGGTGAGGGCAGTGGTATGTTGGCAAAAGTTTGTGAACTAGAGACAATTGTCCAAGAGACTATATATATTAAATTCAGTACATACTATATTTATCATAAATTGGGCCACTATAAATTATGCATAGTGTATAACCTTGGGATGACACTAAAGTACACAATATTCTTTATTGGCTACTGCATGTAACCTATTGATTCCCACAGAATCCTTTCATTGATTTTTGTCAAAATCTTATATCCATTGCGAACCATGGTTGCAAATGATGATCAAGTACACTTCCAATGTGAATATCGGTAAGTATTTTCTTTTACAAGCATGAAACAACTTCATATTTTGAAATATCTCATTTCAATGATTTAAGTGACTTCTGGCTGACTTAGATTTTATTAACCAAATTTTTAAAAATAAGATATTCATGTTACTGAAGTGATTCTTTTTGGTTCTTATATAATTTCATAATATATTTTGGCATATAATATATTTTATATTTTATATATAATATGTTTTATATATTTATTTATATATTATACATATTTTTATATTTATATAGATTTATATAATATATATAAAACCATGCACACCTATATATGCTATAATATAATATATATAATGATCTTTTGTTGTTATTTTCTAATCACAATTCATGCCTGCTTGGTGGTGCTTCAAAACATTATATGGATAGAGAAAATATTTATTATGATGGGAGAATAGGGATTAGAATTCAAAACCTGTCTACATTACTCATAGCCAATGTGACAATGAGGATGTTACTTAAATGCTGTAGATCTCAGTCTCCTTATATGTAAGAATTATAGTAGTGTATAAATTAAATTATAAAATCTTTTACTTTTAAGTAATGGAAGAATGTGTTTTCATCTTTTGTATATTTCACAATGTAATTATTACAGACATGACAAATGTTTAAGTTTAATCTGCATCATTAATATTTTATTCACCACTTTCTTAAGCCTACAAAATCAACAAAGCAATAGAGCTTTTCTAACACCTGCCAATTTCCATGATGTAGAACCATGTCTAATCTCAATATAATATTATGATGCCACTTAATGCAGAATTAGGTAGAGATGTGTAGCAACACACTTAAACAGGATTTTTATTATAAAGGTATAATATTTGTAAGTAACCTCAAGAGTATATATAGTAGCAAATAAGAAGTGAAGAGTTTTCAATACTTATCACTCTTGCTTTTAATATATTTTTAATTATAAGTTTATATAATTTATTTTTTAATAGTGGCTGTTAATAACAAATGGCTTCAAAATTCCTGAAAATGCATGCAATTGTCAGTTCTTATGATCTGGTATACACTGACTCTAACACACTTCTGTGTGAAGGATTTGGAAATAAGGATTTCTACTCTTACTCTCAGACAAGAGGTCATTTGTGAGTTTGTTTCCCGAGATTTTTGCTACTGAGTAGGTATATGGTTTACATGGGGTCTTGTCTTGTCCTGTGGGTCATATAATCTTAGTATCATCCATCATGTCAGTCTCAGATATTCTGAAGACAGTATACTAGGGACACAAAGATTTGTACTTCCCTCTCTACTCCATAATGATGTTGCTACACAGCTGGAGTGGGTATAAATGTCGAGAAAATTTTGCAGTCTATATATACATATAGACTGTATGTGTGTGTGTGTATATATATGTGTATATGTGTATATATATATATACAGACACATACATATGTATATATATTTTTAGATATACATATTTAAACATATATTTAATATTAAAATTAAAATTAAATATATTTAATATATATTAAATATTTAATTAAAATATATAAATATATATATTTTTTAGATATACATATTTTTAGGAAGGAACATCATTGAATCTGGGATGCAGAACAATGTTTTTTTTAAGTTTCAAGTTTTTATTTAAATTCCAGTAAATTAACATACTGTGCAATATTAGTTTCAGGTGTAGAATTTAGTGATTCATCACTTATATATAATATCTAGTGTTCTTCACAACAAATGCCCTCATTAATACCCATCACCCATTTAATCCATCCCCCCATCCATCTCCCTTCCAGCAACAATAGGTTTGTTCTCTATAGTTAAAAGTCTGTTTTCTGGTTTGCCTCTCTCTTTCTTTTCTCCTTTATTCATTTGTTTTGTTTCTTAAATTCTGCATGAATGAAGTCATATGACATTTGTCTTTCTCTGACTGACTTATTACACTTAGCATAATACATTCAAGCTCTATCCACATCACTGCAAATGGCAAGATTTCATTATTTTTGATGGTTGAGTAATATTCTATTGTATGTATGCATATGTGTGTGTTTGTGTGTGTATATATATGTACACATGTGTGTATATATATGTATGTATGTGTCCATGTATTATTTTTTATGTGCTCTCTCTCACTCTTACTCAGTCTCTCTCTCTCTCCCTCAAAAAATAAATAAAATCTTCTAAAAAAAGAGTGCTTTCACTATTCAAGTTTTTTTGAAGTTCCTTATATATTTTAGAATTAATGTTCAATTTCTGTGAAAAGGACATTTGAATTTTAATAAGTATTCAAATGAATCTGTAGATTGATTTGGGCAATATGGACATTTTAATAATATTAGTTCTTCCAATCCATGAACACAAATATATTTCCATTTATTTGTGTCATCTTTAATTTCTTTCATCAGTGTTTTATACTTTGAGTGTACAGGTCTTTTGCCAAAGGGGAGGCAGTTGAGGATAAAAGTTCTTTTTGGGGGGAGATACTGGCATTCTAGGAGATATCAGCAACCTGAAATGGGGGGGGGAGTACATAGTTGTCTACCAGCCTCCATTCACAGAGAGGACCTCAATAGGCACCTAGATGCCTGTGTGCCAAACCAGAAGCCTACCCCTTGTGCCAAAGTTCCAGAACAAGCAGATAGACCTCTTTCACAGAAAGACTGGCAGTGTTTAAATTTGATCTCTGCACTATACCCTAGGGGTGATAGCTGACCAACAAGTGTTTCTCTGTCACAGTCCAATGGGACTCAGAAACATGAGCACCACTGGCCACCAGAACCAGATAATAAAAGGGCATTGTCTGGGCAGCAGTCATAAAACTGGGGCACCAGATATGTGTAAAAGTTCTGGAGCATGATAAAGGGAAGTGTAAAAATAGCTCCTGCCTTCTAACATCTCTTGAGAGGATTATACTCAACTTTTACATGTATGTTTAATTAGAAACCTGGTAGCAGGCCTCTTTCATAGAAACACTGGACTTCCCAATCTGTTGCTTTTTGTTGTACCCTGGGGTGGTAGTTCATTAGAAACACTTTTTCTGTTGGTCATAGTCTTGTGGGACTTGTGAGTAGAAACCCCACTGGACACCAGAGCCAGGCAATCTTGGTTTGTCCCTTGTGTGGCTTGTCCCAAAATCCAGAGCACCAGACAAGGGTAAGAACTCCTTTCTGAGAGATACTACTAGCTAACTGGAGCAAGGTAGAGGGAGAACACAAAGTTGGTATCCACTGTTGTCCATCCCTGGAGATTATTTCAGTAGGCCCCAGATGTATACTAAATTAGGTGTCTATCCCTCAGAGTGATGCTTTAAGATAAGCAAAGAATCCTCTTTCACAGAAATTTTGGGTGTTTTCAGTTGGCTGCCTCTGCACTGGGCCCTGGGTTGGGTGAGTCTATATATGAGAGCCCTTTAAGAACTGTTTATTAGTTTACTATAGCCTTGTAGGTCTTGCAGATACAAGCTCTATTGGCTTTCAAAGCTAAATGTTTTGGGGGTTCATCTCTCAAGTCTTAAATATTGGAGTGCTTGATGTGAGTTCAAACCCTTTACTCCTCTGAGAAAAGCTGAGGATTTTGAGTTCCCTCCTAATTATGGATTGTCATGCTGGGTATGTGGTTTATGGTAAGGCTGTGTCTCGGCCTTTCATACCTGCTTCCATGTAAATTTGTTCTCATTCATCTAATGTCTAATTACTCAGCTAGTTTGGGGACTTTTTTTGTTTTTTAAGAAAATTGTTCCATATGTAACTGTACATATGGTGTGTCCATGAGAAGAGGTGAATTCAGGATCTTCCTATATTGTCATCCTGAACAGGAACCAACAATTACTCTTACTATTCCCCCAAACCTGTGCCCCCACCCCAAGCCCTATGCCACTACTAATCTACTTTCTGTCTATGGATTTAGTTAACTTCAATATTTGATATAAATGAAGTCATATAATGTGTGATCTTTTATGATTGCCTTCTTTCATTTAGTATAATGTTTCCACATTCATTAATATTGGAGAACAGATCAGTATTTCATCTTTTGTTTGTTTTCATTTGCAGAATAATTTTCCATTGTCTGGATTAACCGTATATTATTTATCCATTCTTCAGTTGTGGATATCTAAACTAATTATACTTTTTGTCTATTATGAATAATGCTGCTACAAGCATTTATGAAAAAGTTCTTAGGTAGGCTTATGCTTTTAATATCCTGAGTTTATTCTCAGAAGTGAAATTGCTGCTTCATATGTGAATTATGTTTACTATTATGAGGAGATACCAGACTGTTTACCAAGTGGCTACACCACTTTCTTTTTCCCACCAGAAGCATATGAGGGTTCTGAATCCTTTACATTCTCATGAACACTCGTTATCGCCCATCTTTTCATTATAACCATCCCACTGTGTGTAAGGTGAGATCTGATTTTGGTTTTGATGTGCATTTCACTAGTGAGTATCTTTTCATGTGCTTATTAGTTATTTGTATATCTTCTTTGAAAAGTATTTAAATATTTGTTCATTTTAAAAATTGTGTTATCTTGGGGCGCCTGGGTGGCTCAGTGGGTTGAAGCCTCTGCCTTCGGCTCAGGTTATAATCCCAGAGTCCTGGGATCGAGTCCCGCATCGGGCTCTCTGCTCAGCGGGGAGCCTGCTTCCTCCTCTCTCTCTGCCTGCCTCTCTGCCTACTTGTGATCTCTGTCTGTCAAATAAATAAATAAAATCTTAAAAAAAAAAACTGTAAAAAAATTGTGTTATCTGTGTCTTTACTGTTGAATTGCAAGTTCTTCATATATTCTTGAATATTGTCCCTTATTAAATATATGATTCAAAAATAATTTCTTCCATTCTATAGACTGTTTCCACTTTTCTGAGAATCTCTTTTGCAATGTAATATTGGTTACTTTTGATGAAGTCCAATTTATTTTTTCTATGTAGCTTATAATTTTGGTGTTATATCTAAGAAACCACTGACTAACTGAAGGTCACAGAAACTTGTGCCTATGTTTTCTTCTAAGATTTTTATAGTCTTAGCTCTTATATTTATTTGTTTATTTAAGAATTTTTATTTATTTATTTGACAGAGAGAGAGAGAGAGAGAGCATGCTCAAACAGATGGAGTAGCAGGTAGAGGGAGAGGGAGAAGCGGGCTCCCACTGAGTGAGGAGCCCAATGTGGGGCTCTATCCCAGGACGCTGGGATCATGACCTGAGCCAAAGCAGACACTTAACCGAGTGAGCAACGCAGGTGCCCCATAGCTCTTTTATTTTGGTCTCTGTTATGTTTTCTGTTAATCTTTTTGTATGGTATGTATTAGGGAATCCAACTTCATTTTTTTTTTTTTGGCATGTAAATATCCAAATGTTACAGTACTGTCTGTTTAAAAGGCAACATAAAAATCAACTGACCATAAATGTAAGGCTTTACTTGGAGACCCTCAATTCTATTTCATTGATATCTGTGTTTATCCTTATGCTATTACTACACTGCTTTGATTACTGAAGTTTTGTAGTGAGCTTTGAAATTGAAAAATGTGAGTCCTCCAAATTAATTCTTCCTTTTTCAGATTATTCTGACTATTCTTATTACCTTTAATTTTTTTACACATTTTGGGATCAATTTCCACACACACACATACACGCACAAAGACGTCTGAGATTTCAATAAAATTTTATTGAATCTATAGTTTAATTTGAGGAAATAAACATCTTAACAATATTAAATCTCCCAGTCTTTGAACATGGGATGTCTTTTTATGTCATTTTATGTTATTTATGTAGATCTTTTAAAAATGTCTTCCAATAATATTTTGCAGTTTTCAGTATAAAGATGTGGTGCAGCTTTCTCAGATTTATTCTTAGGTATTTTCATCTTTTTAAATCTATTTTACATGGAATTTTTCTTAATTTCATTTTGGATTTAGTCTTTAGTATATATAAGTGCAACCATATTTTGTGTATCAAAATTGTATTCTGCAGCCTTGCTGCACTCATTCATTAGCTGTAGTAATTTTTTTTTTAAAAGCAGATTCCTTAGGGTTTTCTGTACATAAGATTATGTCACCTGTAAGTAGAGGTAGTTGTTCATATTTTTTTCCCATCCGAATGCCTTTATTTCTTTTTCATGCCCAATCGGCCTGGCTAGAACCTCCTGCACAATGTGAAATAGAAGAGGTAGAACAGATGTCTTTGTCTTGTTTTTCACCTTAGAAGGGTTGTTTTCATCTTTTGCCACTCAAACTGTGACATTTTTGTGCATGCCCTTTACTGGAAAATGGACTTTTCCTTCAATTCCCATTGAGAATTTTTATCATTAAAAAGTGTTGAAACTTCCAAATGCTTTTTTCTTTGCCCATTGAAATGATTATGTGTGTTTATCCTTTATTTTATTACATGGTATATTAATTGATTTTTATATATTAAACTATTTTTTTTCCTGAGGTAAGGGCCACTTGGTCACAGTTACAATCCTTTTTATATGTTGATCACTTTGATTTGCTTGTTTGTGAGGGGTGTGTGTGTGTGTGTGTGTGTGTGCATGTATATTTAAGGGATATTGGCCTGAACTTTCTTTTTTCCCCCTAGTGATATCTTTTTTTTCTGATTTTTGTATAAGGGTATACTGGCCTCATCGAATGAGTTATGAATAGTTCCCACTACTTACAATTTTTGGAAGCATTTGTAAAGAATAGTTATCAATTCTTTTTTAAACATTTAGTAAAATTTACATTAGAGCCATCTGATTGTGGGCTGTATGGAAATGTTTCCTTTATGGAACTTATTACTAATGCAATCCCTCTACTTGTTATACATCTATTTATATTTTCTAGTTTTTCCATTGTGAGTTTTGATTTTCTGTGTCCTTTTAGAAGTTTGTTCTTCTCATCTAGGTTATCCAATTTGTTGGCATACACTTGTTAGTTAGACTCCCTTATAATTGTTTTATTTCTATAAGGTCAGTTTTGATAACCCCTCTTCATTCCTGGAAATTAATTTGAGTCTTCTGTCTTTTTCTTGGTCATTGTGGCTACAGTTTTATCAATTTTGTTGATCCTTTAAAAGAAAAGTCTTGCTTTTGTTGATAGTTTCTCTTGTTTTTCTATTCTTTATTTTATTTTATTAATTTACTTTCTTCTGTTTGCTTTGGATTGAGTTCTTTTTTCTTTTTTCTTTTTTTTTTTTCTAGAATATTAAGGTGATTGGCTATATTGCTAATTCAAGATTTTTTTGGTGCTATAAATTTCACTCTAAATATTCTTTTAGTCATATACCATTAGTTTTTTTCTTGTTGTTGTTTTTTTTTGGGAGGGGGGGTTCATTTGTTTTCATTCAGTTCAATGTATTTTTGATTTTCCAAACTATTTTCCCTTCTGCTTTCCTATTTGACTGACCAGCTAGTAATTTAGGAACATGTTGTTTAGTGTCCATAGACTTGTGAATTTCCTTCTCTTCTTGATTTGTAATTTCATTTCACTGTTTCAGGATATATATTTTGTATTAACTTAATTTTAAATGGATTTAGGCTTGTCTAATGGCCTAACATATGGTCTATACAGGATAATATTTTATCTGGACTTGAGAAGAATGTGTATTCTTTTTTTGTTTGTTTGTTTTTAAGATTTTATTTATTAAGAAAAAGAGAGTGAGGAAGCAAGAGAGAGAGAGTGAGCACAAGCAGGGTAAGGGGTAGAGGGAGAACCAGGCACTCCACTAAGCAGGGAGCCTGATGTGGGCTAAGTCCTGGGACTCTAGGATCATGACTGAGCTTAAGGCAGATGCTTAACCAACTGAGCCACCCAGGCACACCAAGAATATATATTCTTTCATTTTAGGTGGAATATTCCATAGATGTCTGTTAGGACTAGTTGGATGATAGTGTGGTTCAAATCCTCTATTTCTTTATCTCTGAGTCGTTGTTAGATCCAGTTTAAAATTGAATTATTAGTTTCCAATTCTTAGGCTGAGTTGCCTATTTTTCCCTTTAATTCTTTTTTTTTTTTTAATTAATATCTACTGGGGATTTCTTTTTATAGACTTAGAAGTTTTTAATTGTATGTCTTTCTGATACATTGATACAATTTTCATTATAAAATATCCTTTCTTATCTCTTTTAACAAGTTTTGTCCTAAGTTGATTTTTTCCTATTAGTAGAAATACTTCATTTTCTTTTGATGATTATTTGCATAGTATATCTTTTTCTAGGCTTTCAACCTATTTGCACTTTTAAGTCTCAAGTATAACTCTTGTAGACGACATATAGTTGGATCATGTTTTCTGCATGTTTTGAGGCATGCCTTCAATGCTCCCCCAGGCAGTTTACAACTCTGTCTTAGCCTTGGCTTTCCAGTTGTGCAGAGTGTCAAGTAATACAGATGTGAGATTAAGATATTTCCTGGGCATGTGCAAAGCTCTGAACATGCATGTTGTCTTCTTTATTCCTGGAAATATATAGGATGTTTGCATATCCCCATTAGGTGTGTAATTCACCCGTGTTTTTTGTTTGGTTATTTGTTTGCTTTTGTCAGCCTTTTGTTATTCCCGGCCTTAGGTAGTGACAATGTTAAACAATGCCACTAACTGTTTTCTAAATGTGCCCTGAAATTTAGAACTGTTCTCTCAGATAAATCAAATAGTAACAATTATTTGGAGATAGGGCTTTTACAGGAGGCCTTCAAATCCTTCAAGTGACTGACTACTACAAGGTTGGTTTTTATAGCTATCACAATGGAATGGCGGTAGGTTTTTACAGTTACTACTGAGCTAGGAAAAGGAGACAGGACTAGCACAAGTTAAAATGTCCCATCTCACTGTTCTTACCATAATCCAGCCTCTTTTTTCTTGAATAAACTCTTTACAGATGTTGTAAATCTTCAGGCAATTTCTAGAGTTCTGGAAGAAATTGATTTTGGCAAATTTTGCTTTTGTTCTCATTACATTTATGGAGAAGATTTTCAGAAGCCCACACTCTTCCATTCTAGAAGTGTTTTTTCTACAATGTATTTCTAAATATGCAAATAAAACATAAAAGCCATTTATTGTATGTGATTTGGGTGATAACATTACTAACTACAGACATTCCCACATATAAATCATAAAGTTAAAAGAATATCATCAGTAATATAGATACTCTTTTAAATAAAACACTTTGAAGCAAAAGAAATATCATTTTCTGAAACAATTTAAAGCCCCACTATAATTACCCAAAATAAACTAAGGATTAAAGGATTTTTCCCTTAACATCACCTGAATATCCTCAAAATGTTATGCTTTGCCTTTAAGAAATATACAATTTTGAACCAAATATTAGGCTTCCTACATTCCAGTCTCAGCAAAGTCTTCCTGAAACAACTCCTTGTATTCCTATTTTAAGTAGTATCTTTATACACAGTCATTGGCAAACCCAGGTTGGGGTTTTCCCCCAACCCTCCAAAATATCCCAGAACAAAGAATAGGTACTATTTTGTGAGCAAATACTTTGTGCTTGGCAGAGTTCTAAATTCTTCCCACATATAATTAACACAGCAACAGTGGTATAATTACTCAGAGATGTTAAATAACTTGGCAGAAATTTCAGAACTACTGAGAATTAGAACAAAGATTTAAAGCTGTACCTCTATGATTCAAAGCTAGTGCTATTAATCTCTATGCTGTTATGCATGCATATGCTCTCAAGAGATCATACCTGGTAAATAACATTATCATCACATTCATTTTTCATAGCAAAATTATCATCCTACTCTGAAATGAATGAAACAACCCAAATGGGTGAAAACCTTATAAGGCACAAAGTCCCAGAGTGTGACTTAAACTCATATGGGTAAGCAGCTGAGGTAGATCATGCTCTAAAGTCCTCATTAACAGTCATTCACACTAGAAATATATGCAAGGGGGGAAATTTTAAGTTGGAAGGATACTGGTGTATTTTATGTATAAGCAACTAGTCGGGGCATTACTTTCTCAGCTACACATTGTATACAATACAATTGGTAGTCCTTTTCCTTATAGAGAAGTAGGCTTGGAAAATGCCAGCAGCATGTGAATTAAATTCTCACCTGATTATATTATATCCACAGGAATCCCACAATAAATGTCAAGGGAAAATCTAAGTTTATCAACAAATGCTTGAGGTGAAGATTTTCTTCAGAGCACTGTGTCTCCTGTGCAGCCAAACCACAGGGGAGCAATTAAAACTATACCTGAAAAGGAGTAGCACGTTTTTCACATGGTGCTAGGGGTTGAAGTTTCCCACATGCTTTGTTCCAAGGGAATACAACCTGTCTGAATAAGAGAAGTCTTTAGGACATGTTCTCTACACAGTCCTTCTTGCATTTTGCATTATTTGAATCCCATTTGCTTGTCTAGGACAACCTCCCTCCAAAGCTTCTGAATCATAAACGTGCTACGTGACTTTCTAAAACATACTCCAGTGTAATTCACACACCCATGGGCAAATTGGGTATTAAATCAATGTCAGGCTTTATGTTTTTTCAAGAGGTTTCATTCTGCAGTAGAACTATTTAGCTTGAAGATATTTTTGTACTTTGAACAGTAACTTTGAAACTCTGACAACCAAAGGAGGTCAATGAGAGAAGTATTACAGATTACACTTGTATGTGTATATACTGTGTATGTCTGTGTGTACAGTAAGGAAAGGAAATTAATAGAATTTGTATGAATAATAGCTACCTTCTTTTAATTATCTATTACATTGTAGATAAAATTATACATTACATTATAATGTAATTCTAACATTACAGTGTATATAATATTTTTAATTTTAAAAAAATGAATGACTTAACTAAGGTATAAACTCCATGAATATATGATTTTTTTAAAGATTTTATCTATTTATTTGACAGAGATCACAAGTAGGCAGAGAGGCAGGCAGAGAGAGAAAGGGGGACGCAGGCTCCCTGCCAAGCATAAAGCCTGATGCAGGGCTCGATCCAAGGACCCTAAGACCATGACCTGAGCCAAAGGCAGAGGCTTAACCCACTGAGCCACCCAGGCACCCCATCCATGAATATATGATCTTGTCTCTCTCATTTGTTCTTGTATTTCTAGCACAATACCTCAAGAATAATAACTCAATCAACATTTTTAATGAAAATATAATTAGTAAATATTTTTACATTTATCTTTATAATAGCCATAAGGCAAATATTCCCAATTTAAAGATAAGTTAATGGAGTCTTTTTTGCTGTTAAGAATATTAATGTTAACTGATTATACTGGTGATAGAGGAAGATCTATCATGAAATGAGCTCTCATCTGTTAAATTAAATAGTGAGCATCCAATCTATTTTGCAAAAGTTAATGTTAATAAGATAGTGTATCTGATCTTTCCTTTTAGACCATATCTGTGTTTAACCTTAAATTGATCATATTTTTCAAAGCTAGTAGATCTTTTTTGAAACTTACCCCAGACTCCTCAGAACAATCAGATGATACCCTTTGGGATCCTGGATAATACCCAGGCCAAATTAGGTAACCAATCAAGGGAATAGTTTCAAAATATTTTGTATACCCTTAGCATTATTAACACTCTGACCCACATGAGATATCCTTAGTTTTTGTATTAGAAAGCCACCTGTATATGTCTTTATATAACATTTCCTAAACATTTAATTCTGAGAGCTATTTCTTTTCTATCAGTGCCATTTAACATGTATTTTTAATCTACAGTTTTCATCAATTAACCAAATGTGTTCTTTTCTTTAACTTTGTTTTAAACTTATTAAGGTCTTGGTTCCTATAACTGTTAATTTTATGTGCCAATTTGCCTAGGCCACAGTACCAAGATATTGATCAAACAGTCTAGATATTTCTGTTAAGGTATTTTTAGATGATATTAACATTTGAATCAGTAGACACTGAATAACTAGTACTTGGTCTTCCTTGTGGATGGGGCTCATCAAATCAGCTGAAGGCCTTAATAAAAAAAATGGCTGACCTTACTAGAAGAAATTTTCTAGCAGATGACCTTCGGACTGGAACTGCAACTCTTTCCTGGGTCTCCAGCCTCCCCTGTCAATATTAGACTTACCAGTCTCCACAATCCTTAAAATAAATCTCTCTCACACATCCTGTTGGTTCTATTTCTCTGGAGAATGCTAACTATACACTTCCTTAACTGGAATTTTGTCCTTTTTATAGAAAAGTCCTCAGTATCACATTTTTGTGTGTTTCTTCAAGAACTTTCCTTTTTTGCCTCTTTCTTCTTTGAGTATTTACAAAGCATATACTATGGAACCTCAAAAAAAGGGTATCAGCACAGAACTATGCATATATGGTTACTTATTATTTATTTTTTGAGTGAACATTGTTTTTATAGTCACTCCATTAATGTACCTAACAATTGCTTTTATTACTGAATTGCTAGTTACAAGCCTGAAACTTACATTTTGAAGGTGTCTAACTTAGGACCAGGTAGTAACTTCAGTACTAGGAGAATAGGATTCAACACATTGGAACAAACTTTGTGTTCTCTCCTATCAATTTAAGTGATATTATTATGCCATTATTAAGTATACATAACTGATTCAAAATAATTTCCATATAAATTGGAATAATTTCAGTCCTGATTGCTATCTTGGTTGTGAAAGAATTTCTATTATAACAAGTGCTGTCAGTGTTCTTAAGTCTTTTAATGATAAGATGAAGTTAGATAGGGTTGGTATAACAGAATATAAAGAAAAGAAATGAATGCAAAATCTAGCCTTTATAATTCTCTCAAAGAAAGCATCTTCCAATCATAAATTCAAACATAAAAATTTACAAGCCCTGATGAATTAGACACAAATTGCATTGTCATTGAGGTAACAGGCATTTTAAATTATACCTCAGTGTCTGAAAAATATGTTACATACACAAACATAAAGTAAAAAGAAAATTCTTTGGTGTCAAACAAAGTATAAGTAATAAATACCAAGTACTGTTGGAAGAGTTACTCCATACAATTAGATCTCAGAAATCTTAATGACTATAGTCCAAAAGCAAGAAACCTTTAAACAACTGTATACCATCATTAGGTCCTCTATTTAATTATATGATGAAAAAGAAACTCATCTTGTCAAGAATAACACATCTTAAAGTTAGAGAAAATGTTACTTTCTCAACTGAACTTAAGGTATACAAGTATATTCATTTATCAACCCCCAAATGTCAAATCTTCCATGGGCATAGGTAGGGCTTTGTGCTCAGTGGCATGTTAAAAAATATTTAATAATTGCATCTTACAACAAAACAAGTCCTAATTTGTAATGTCCCCATTTCTTTGGTGAAATGCTCCATCATGGGCAAATTTAAGCTATCAATATGAGAAAATGGAATTTGGAATTGGAAAGATATGACCACAGTTAGTTATCAAGAACCACTATGAGCTGGAAACAGGACTTCATTGCTTGTGCCCACTGGCCCTTTGCACCATGTCTTTAAATTATGTGATTAGTAGGGCTACACTAAGCTGCTTTGCTCAATAATTCAAACATACCTTTTTGGCAGTTCAATTTCCTTCTTTCTTTTAGGCTTTGCTCTGTAAATTATATGATTTAACATATGCTAACATTCCTAATTCTATCAGTCTAAGTTTCTTTAGAAGATTAAAGCATTAAATATGATAATAGCAACACCATAGCAGTATAATTGCATAATACTTTATAATTCATAAAAATATACACATAAATTATATCACTTAGGTTTCATAATTTCCCTTTAAATTACATATTATTATTCTCATAATGCAGATAAACAAAGTCAGCCTCATAAAGAGAAAAGACTTGTACCTGATCACAGAATGAGGAAGGACATGGTCTCATGAAATCCAAAGAGATAAAATATGAAAATAGAGGTAGTCAAGAGCAATGTTGATAGGAATATCTAAGTTTCCAAATTTAATATAATCCTAGACTAGTAAAAGATTGTACATTCCCTACTAAATACAACAAAATATGATACTGGCAATGTCTGGAAGATTTTTCCAAACAAGTATGTTCACCTGTAGCATTTTAAACATTTAGAAAGAAAGGAAGTGACTAAATACCAGGCCTTATACTTGTGTCCTTATATGAAATTGTTTAATTTCCCAACACTATGTGACACATTTTCTCCATTTGATAGATAGGGAGACAAAAGTTAGAGGGAGTAAGTAGCCTGCTCCAAGAAATAAGCCTAGCAATAATTAATATAGGAATGGTAAGTTCATTTATATAACTTCATATTCCATGCATTTCTTTTTATTATGCTTTATTAGCTCTTTCACTTAGAATTGGAAACATTTTACCATCAAGTTACAAGTCAGTAAGAGGCATTCTTTCATCTCAGGGAAAAAATCACTCTTGGCTCAAATAGTTGCAGTCAGTATGTAGGAAACACCAAGGAATCAATAGGAATTAACTGATTTTTTTTTTTTTACTGTAAGTTACATATTCAAGTCCAAAACACCATTCTTTGTGCTGATTTTTCTGCACATGCTTTTTTTTTCTTTCATGCTTGTAACTCAAAGCAAATTACTGAAGCATCATCAAAGAAAAGATTTAAATGCTGTATTATTAACTTATTTGATAGAGAAATTTACTTTGTCCTATTTCAGTTAATTTAAATGCCATAATATTTATAAAATAAATCACGGTAAATCACACAATTTTGTGTAGTATTGTTAAAAACTCAGTATGAGATATATAGACTAGAATACATAACAAAGGTGGTATCAAAAAAGACAGCCACACTATCAACAAAGCGGACAAACACAAAATGAGAATCTCTGTGTTAATTCAGATGCTGAGCAAGCCAAAGGATGGTGGACCAAACACCATCTCACAAGGGCTAGGCACACCAAGCTAGTTCATCACTTGTCCTGTCATTTCTCAGCTCACAATAGGAGGAGTTGATATTCAAATATCTTATATCTTAGAATACTTTAAAGTCGGTGAATGAAATTTTCCTTATGATTTTTTCTTACCAATATTGCTGTTTTCACTAGAATTTCTGGAACTATTTACCTGTAATAGGTTGAAATGTGTGTATTCATTTCACAAAACGATCAAAGTCTGAGTGAAAAAAGTCATGCATTCTGTCAGTTACAGTTTCCTGATAATAATGTTAGAATGATGGAAATTTTTTCAGTAATACTGTGAACCTCAATAATAATAATTATGAAAAGTTCTCAAATTTATTACTGATCTTAGACATGACTTAAATGGGTAAGATAAACTCAGTATAAATATACAAATCAAAAAGATTATAATAAATGGTATAAAAATTTTGGTCTTGAAATAAGAAAGTCTTAGGATATAGAGTCACTGGATTCTGCAAATGCCATTTGACTAATGAATTGTAAGCCATAGCTTCTTATAAATATCTAATCTATTGAGTTTTATATGTCAAATGCTACTCACAGCTAGTGGAAAAGTTCATATTTTTACTTCTTACCCTTTTTAACGCTTACAAATGTGAACAATGTGCATTGAAGAAAATTTAGACAATTTAAGGATAAAGAAGTCAAAATAATCAATGATTCTACCACCAGAGAATCTTGTGTTAGATTTTGGTTCCTGTGTTTGAGGCTTTATATCTCTCAAAGTATACATCCATTATAAGGTAATTGAAAACCAGAACATAGTGTTTGAAACCTGCTTTTTCCCCTCAATAATATTTTGCCAAAAATATATTCCTCAATTATAATTATCAAAAATTCTATAGTAACTCATCTTGTAGGTATATACAATAATCTATTTAACCAACCTACTATTTATTCTTGGATATCTCAGTTACTTTTAAAGTTTTGTAAGCATGAATATATGGCAGTTATATTCCTATATATCTTTGTGCACTTGTGAAATTATTTATTTTGCATAACATCTTAAAATTACTAAGGAAATAAATGGACAATTAAAAACAAATTTTGACATATATATATTTTTTAAAGATTTTATTTATTTATTTGACAGAGATCACAAGTAGGCAGAGAGGCAGGTCGGGGGGGGGGGGAAGCAGGCTCCCTGCTGAGCAGAGAGCCCGATGTGGGGCTCTATCCCAGGACCCTGAGATCATGACCTGACCCGAAGGCAGAGGCTTAACCCACTGAGCCACCCAGGTGCCCCTTTGACATTTATTATTAAACTGTCTCCTTAAAAGGTTGTACCAGACTAAATTTAGGCAGTAAGATTAAATAAGGAAAATATCAAATGTGAACTGTGTTTATCTGACATTAGTCCTGTTCATTTGTTTCCCACAAAACAAGTCCTTGGGCTTTTCTATTTGCCTTATGCAAATCCCAAATACCATCCAAGTAATTGACACAGAAATCCTGAAAGAAACGAAACTGCTGGAAAGATTGTTGAGCTCCTCCTCCAAAGCCCATAAGACACAGTGAGCATGCCATGCATGACTAATGAAACCACATTTAATGAATCCCCAAGGTCCTCAGCAGCAGCCTCTGCATTCTCCCAACATTATCCTCCTTTTTACTTCCTCAAGGAGCTGCCAATTTATTTTGAATCCTAAACACTATGAATGTTTTTCAGTCCATTCCTCCCACTCCCTTGTCTTAACTACACCTCAATTTTAAAGGAAAGAAAAGCCCTTAACAACCTTTACCCTTTTGCTTTCATTTTTTTCTTGCATTCAGTCTCCTTTCTGAGAACTCTCCCAATGAGTAAGTACACACACAGAGTCCAGGTGCAGAATCCCTCTGTATTGACAATGGGCTCCTAAGCAAGCCTGACTTCCTTCACCTATGTATAATAATACCTTCCTAACCAGGTTTTTATAAAGACTATTTAAAATAACATAAATGAAAACTGTTTATAAAACAGTTTGACAGCTCTTTTCCCAGTTCTTGCAGTCTTCCTAGCTCTTTTGTAAATACTTAAAGACAAATATAAAATAACTGATTTTTCTAGATTCACAGACAATAAACTAGGAAGAATTGGACATTTTTAGAATCCTCTATGGTTTTGTTAAATATACCAAACATCACCCTTTGTTTTTAAGCCATTTTAAATAGCCATTTTTGATAGATTGAAACATCTTGATAATTTTCTGTTGACAGTTTAAAAACAATGACTGTTTACTTTTATTTAAGCCATTGTATGCATACAATCAATACTTTCTCAATGTAACTTTTATGTTTATTTTTCTGGAGAAAGAATAATTTCCAGGGATGCTTGGGTGGCTCCGTTGGTTAAGTGTCTGCTTTCAGCTCAGGTCATGATCCCAGGGTCCTGGGATGGAGCCCTGAATTGAGCTACTTGCTCAGCATGGAGCCTGCTTCGCCCTCTGCCTCTGACTGAAGCTCCCCTGCTTGTGGTCTCTCTTTCTCTAACAAATACATAAATAAAACTTTAAAAAAAGAAGAAGAAGAAGAAGAAGAAGAATTTCTGAATTCCAAATCTCTCATGGCTGCATGTAATGACCTTTAGGTTTACCTTTTCCCTCATCACTTAAAAAAAGTGTCAACAACAAGAAAAAAATTTAGAATTAAATTATAATCAATATTAGACCATCATATAACATATGAACAAAATTTAAAGATGGGTACCTACTGCATTTTCATACCAGTCACTTGTCTATCATATTTTAGATCGAAAATTTTAAGCTATCAACAAAGAGCTGTTTAGCTTCATATAAAAAAGAATACATTTCAAAACCTTTTTTCCTAATGCTCAGAATTTAGGAAATATATTTACTTTAGTTGAAAATATTTACATGTCTCATTTCAATGCTATTTTTAAAAACCACACGTTAGGGGCGCCTGGGTAGCTCGGTGGGTTAAAGCCTCTGCCTTAGCCTCAGGTCATGATCCAGGGGTCCTGGGAGCATCAGGCTCTCTTCTCAGTGGGGAGCCTGCTTCCTCCTCTCTCTCTGCCTGTTTCTCTGCCTACTTGTGATCTCCGTCTGTCAAATAAAAAAATAAAATCTTTTTAAAAAAATCACACTTTAGTAAAAAAAAAAAATATTGACTAAGTCATTTCATTAATTGATTAAATGCAGCTTCGTGCTTTTTATGTTTGTTTTTCTTAGTATACCTAATATTCCTAATATCCTTGATCTCATTAAAGCATTTTAGAAATATTCCAACTAATGTTCATCTAGATTCCTTAGGCTAACTCCTCCCTTTCTGTTGTGTTGGGGGAAAAAAAAAGAAAAAGAAAAAGAAGAAAGATAAAGAACCCGGACAATGGCTAATGAGACTATGAAAGCATCAATTGACGACTGCTCAACCAATTTACTGAGTTAGGTTTCAGATAAGTCCTTTTTTTGACTTGCCTAATTTTCTTACAGCAAAAAAGAGAAATGAAGTAAGTGGAAACATTGAAACAATATGTCTTTAGATAGATCAATTTGAAAAACTATCCTTTTTAACTACCCTTCACTAAAATAGAAATATGAGAAAAATAATTATGGACACATATTAGAAAATTGTTTTTCATTTATGTAAATATATAAATACAGCCAGACCACAAATACAATGCTGAAAACAAATATATTGGAATAGATAATCTGATTTCACTGGGGTAACAGATGCTTGACTAATTCAAGATATCAACAACGATGTGAAAACAGTAGGCTATAAAGTCACCCCATGATGTGTCAAAGCTTGGAATTTGTAAAAGATGCAGCTCACTGAATTGCTAGCTTAATTGTGTGAACTGCTGTTGCTATTAAAACTTGATTTTTAAAACTTTATTTGATTTCTCTATTGCATCACCACCCACAGCTTAAAGTATACTAATTATAGCTATAACCTAAAACATTATAAACTGAAAATCTAACAATTCTACTAATAAAATATGAAATTTAAAGGACATCTGTAAATTATAGAAAAGAATTATTACAACATTTGGGGGTGGGGACAGGCATGGGGTAGTGGTGGTTCTTGTTTCTTTTTTTCCAGATCCATTCTTTTTGTTTTTATTATTCAAAGTGCCAAAGATGGTTACATAAATATGTTAATCTAGGTAATCTAATTGTCTCAGGCTAAACTGATCTCAATTAAATTACTTAGCAGGAATGTACCACATGGAGTGTCCTGCCAGTAGGCTTAAAACGATAGATTATCAACATAAAGGACTTAATGTAATTGGAGGTCAAAGAGGATGGAGTAAGAACTGCAAAAAAAAAAGAGAATTTACAATATCCAGTATTCTTCACTAAGTGCCTGAGTGCTAGCACAGGGATTAATTCTGAAAATTCAAGAATTAAACCCCAGGAAATGGTATTAATGCAAAAGTCTTTTTCTTGATGCCCATGAACTCTCTCTTTGCTCATCAACTCCTGTCCTCTTCTGCTTCCTATTATACTATGTTAATCATACCCCTGTTAGCCAGGGGTTTCCCCTCCCACTGGATGGCAAGGTGTGCCCCTTGCACTTCAGAGAGTGATCCTCCAACTGTGAAGCATATCATAGTTTATGACAACACTCAGCAGATAACCAGCACCTGGACTCACCCTTTTTACCCAGAGGTGACACATATCAAAAATGTTTCCATGTGGTTAAGATGGCGGAGTAGTAGGAGACCATAATTTCATATAGATAGTTCAGCTAGATAGTTACCAAATCATTCTGAACACCTGCAAAATCAACCAGAGATCTGAGGAAAGAATTGCTGCAATTCTACAAATAGAAAATCAAACACTTTTTGCAAGGTAGGAGGTGTGGAGATGTGAATCCAAACTGATATATCAGAAGATAAACTATGGAGGAGAAAGCTTCCATACACCAGGTACCAGAAAATGTTATAAGCAGCAGAGCACAAAATCAGAACTTTTGAAAGTCTGCTTGGAAGGTACTCATGAAGTGGAGTGGAATTTCAGGTGGAAGGAGCAGCATGATCTCCGGATCCCTGGGGTCACAAAAAAGAATGGGGGTGTCTGAGTGCAGCAGAGTTTGCAAACATTGGAGCAGAGAAACCCAGTGAAAACAGTGAGTCCAGGCACTGGTTTCTGCTGAGTGTTGCCATAAACTGTCATCTGCTGCACAGTTGGAGGACTGCTCTCTGAGGAGGGGCCCAGCAAGAGGGAGAACCCTGGCGAGAACCCCCACACTCCCCAGGAAGTTGTTGTGTGGCTGTGCACCACAGAAGTCCCTATGGAGACTCAAAACAGGGTCACATGCTTGAGATAAAAACAATCAGTCACAGGCTGAGTAAACACAAAATTCAGATGGAAACAAAGGAAACAGTGATTGTTTTTCTGTGAGCATCCACTAAAGTGTGACAGACACAAATTTTTAGCCCCAGAGACTAAGATACTACCATTTTCATTCTCTGAATCTGTGGTGAAAGCCCTCAGGGAACAAAAGCCACATAGAGCAATTCAGAGCTTCTTACACTGAGCCCAGCTCCCTGGTAAGGGTGGTGCAATTCCAGCCTGGCAAAATAACAGAGAATCAGTGCAATGGGTCCCTCCCACAGAAGACCAACAAGAAATTCCAGCTAATTCTAAGTTTACCAATCACAGAGAAGTGCAAAATTCTAGCTCTTAGAGAAAATAATATATAGCATTCATGGTTTTTTCTTATGATTCTTTAGTTTTTCCGTTCTATTTATTTTTCCTTTACGTCTGTTTACTTACTTTATCTATTCTTTTCTTAAGTCTTTTTTTAAAATTTTCATTTTTATACTTATGCTTCATAAATATATATTTATATTTCTATACGTGTATGTATATACATATGTATAATATATAAATATGGGCTTCCTTTTATTCTATTCAATTTCTTTGTGTGTGTGTGTGTGTGTGTGTGTGTATGTATATATTTTGTTTTGCTTTGGTTTGGTTTAGTTTGGTTTTCTTTGTTTTTTGGGTTTTTTTTTTTTTTCCAAATTTGGAATCTAGTTTCTTCTAACAAACAAACCAAAATATACCAAGGATCTGTTTTATTGTTCTGTTCTGTTCATCTTGATGTTATTCTCTCTCTCTCCCTCTTTTTGTTCCTATAATGTATATTTTTTTGTTGTCCCTGTTACTATTTTTGTATTTTCTCTCTCTTTCATCTATTCTTTTCTAGACATAATGATAACCAGAAGAACTAACCTCAAAAGAGAGAAAAAGAGATAGTACTCACTTCTAGGGATTTAATCAATATGACATAAGTAAGATGTGAGAACTAGAATTCAAAACAAAAATTGCAAAGATATTAGCTGAGCTTGGAAAAAGCACAGAAGACACTAGAGAATCCCTTACTAGAGAAATAAAGGAACTAAAATCTAATCGAGTCAAAATCAAAATGGATAAATCAAAAAGGATATTACTGAGATGCAATTAAAAATGGAGGCCCCCCTCCATTAACTGACTGACTCAGTCAGTAAAGTGGCTGCCTTTGGCTCAGGTCATGATCCCAGTGCTGGTATCAAGTCCCACATTGGGCTCCTTGCTTGGTGGGTAGCCTGCTTCTCCTTCTGCCTCTGCCTGCCTGTGTTTTCTCTCTCTTTCTCTGTCAAATAAATAAATAAATGGAGACCCAATATACCAGGATAAACAAAGCATAAGAGAGAGCCCATCATAAACAAAACAAAATTATGGAGAATTAAAAAAAAAAAATACTATGAAAAGAGAGATAAGTAACTACTGAATCATGAAGGGAGAACCTGAGAAATCATTGATGCCCTAAAGCAAAACAATATTAGAATAATTGGGGTCCTGGAGGAAGACAAAAGAGAGGGAGTGTGGGGAAAGTTTTATTTGAACAAATTATAGCTGAGAATGTCATTAACCTTAGGAAGAAAATAGGCATTCAATCCAGGAGGCACAATAAAATCCAAATCAATAAAAACAGGTCAATACAATACAAAAAAAAAAAAAAAAAAAAAAAAACCCAGGTCAATACCCAGACATATAATAGTGAGGCTGGCAAATTTCAGAGATAGAGAAAATCCTAAAATCAGCTTGGGACAAGAGGTCCTTAACCTATAAGAGTAGAAACATTAGATTGGCAGCATACCTATCTGCAGAGACCTGGCATGATACATTCAGGGCACCAAATGAGAGAAACATATGCAGCCAAGATTATTTGATCCATCTAAGATGTCATTCAGAATGGAAGGAGAGAAAAGAGCTTCCAGGACAAAGAAAAACTAAAAGAATCTGTGATCACTAAACTAGCCCTGCAAGAAATATTAAAGGAGATTCTGTAAGCAAAAAGAGAGCCCGAAAGTAGCAAAGACCAAGAAGGAATAGAGACAAAATACAGAAACAGTGAATTTGCAGGTAATACAATGGCGATAAATTCATATCTTTCAATAAATAATCTGAATATAAATGGGCTAACTGCTCTAATCAAAAGACACAGGATATCAGATTAGATAAAATAATTAAATAAATAAGCCTCATTAGCATGCTGTCTCCAAGAGACTCAATTTAGATCCCAAAACACTTCAGGTTGAAAGCAAAGGGATAGAGAACCATTTATGCTAAAGGCCATTAAAAAAAAAAAAAAAAAAAAAAAAAGAGCTGGGGTAGAAATCCCTATATCAAGCAAAACATATTTTAAACCACAGACTGTAATAAGAGATGAGGAAGGACACAGTATCATAATTAAAGTGTCTATCCAACAAGAAGATCTAAAAATTGTAAATATTTATGCCCCTAACATGGGGCAGCCAATTATATAAACCAATTAATAACAACATTAAAGAAACGCATTGATAATAACACAATAATAGCAGAAGACTTTAAAATACCACTGATTGCAGTGAATATACCATCTAAGCAGATAAACAAGGAAACAAGGGCTTTGAATGACATAGTGGACCAAATGGACTTCACAGATATATACGGAGTATTCCATCCTAAAGCAACAGAATACACAATCTTCTCAAGTGTACATGGGACATTCTCCAGAATACATCACATACTGGGTCACAAATCAGGTCTCAACCTGTACAAAAACATTGGGATCATTCCCTGCATAATTTCAGACCATAATGCTTTAAAATTTGAACTCAATCACAAAAGAAAATTTGGAAGGAACTCAAACTCTTGCAGGTTAAAAGGCATCCTACTAAAGAACGAATGGGTCAACCAGGAAATTAAAAAAGAATTTAAAACATTCATGGAAACAAATGAAAATGAAAACACAACTCTTCAAAACCTTTGGGATGCAGCAAAGACGCTCCTAAGATGGAAGTATGTAGCTATACAAACCTTTCTCAAGAAAGAAATAGGTCTCAAATATAACACTTAAACTTACACCTAAAGGAGGTGGAGAAGGAAGAGAAAATAAAGCCTAAATCCAATCTTTACTTAGTAAAGATTAGAGCAGATGTTAATGAAATAGAAGCAAAAAGAATAGTAGAACAGATCAACGAAACAAGGAACTGGTTCTTTGAAAAAATTAATAAGATCAATAAACCCCTGGCCAGACTTATCAAAAAGAAAAGAAAAAAGACCAAGATCAAAAAAATCATAAATGAAAGAGGAGAGATCACAACCAACACTGAAAAAATAAAAACGATTATAAAAGAATAGTATGAGCAACAATATGTGAGCAAATTAAGTAATCTGGAAGAAATGGATGCGATATATATATGATACATATAATATATATATTTGGATATATAATATATATCCAAAACTGAAACAAGAAGAAGTAGAAAACCAAACAGACCCATGACCAGCAAAGAAATTGGAGCAATAATAAAAAATCTTCCCAACAGTAAGAGTCCGGGAAGAACTAATACTTATTCTTCTGAAGCTGTTTAAAGTAATAGAAGTGGAAGAAAAAACTTCTAAACTCATTCTATGAGGCCAGCATTACCTTGATCCCAAAACCAGACAAGGACCCCACCAAAAAGGAGAATACCCAGATAAACATGGATGCAAAAATTCTCACCAGGATACTAATCAATAGGATCCAACAGTACATTAAAAGGATCATTCACTTCAACTAAGTGGGATTTATTCCCGGACTGCAAGTTTGGTTCAACATTCCCAAATCAATCAACATGATACATCACATTAATTATAAAAGACAAGAACCATATAATCCTCTCAATAGATGCAGAAAAAACATTTGATGAAATACAGGATCCTTTATTTTTTCTTTCTTTCTTTTTTTTAAGATTTTTTTTTTTTAATTTGACAGACAGAAATCACAAGTAGGAAGAGAGGCAGACAGAGAGAGATGAGGAAGCAGGCTCCCTGCTGAGCAGAGAGCCCAACACAGGACTCGATCCCAGGACCCTGAGATCATGACCTGAGCTGAAGGCAGAGGCTTAACCCACTGAGCCACCCAGGAGCCCCAGGATCCTTTCTTGATTAAAACTCTCCACAGTGGAGGGATAGAAGGAACATACACCAATATCATAAAGGCCATCTACACAAAGTCCATAATGAATATAATTCTCAATGGGGGATAACTGAGAGCTTTTCCCCTAAAGTCAGGAACATGACATGGATGTCCATTCTCACCACTGTTGTTCAACCTAAGACTAGAAATCCTAGCCTCAGCAATCAGACAATAAAAAGAAATAAAAGGCATCCAATTTGGCAAAGAAGAAACCAAATTCTCAATCTTTGCAGATGACATGATACTCTATGTTGACAACCCAAATGACTCCACCCCAAAATTGCTTGAACTCATACAGGAAATCAGCAAAGTTGTAGGATATAAAATCAATGCACAGAAATCAGTTGCATTTCTGTACACTAAAAATGAGATGGAAGAAAGAGAAATTAAGAAATCAATCCCATTTACAATGACAACAAAATTCCTAAGATATCTAGGATTAAGCCTAACCAAATAGATAAAGGATAGATACCCTAAACATAACAGAAAACTAATAAAAATTAAAAAAAAATAAAACTTGTTAAAAATATTGAGGAAGACACACAGAAATGGAAAAACATTCCATGTTCATGGATTGGAAGAACAAATATTGTTAAAATGTCTTTGCTAGCCAGAAAAATCTACATATTCAATGCAATCCCTATCAAAATACAATCATTATTTTTTGTATAGCTGGAAATTTATGAAATCAGAAAAGACCCTAAATAGCCAAATGAATGTTGAAAAAGAAAACCAATGCTTGTGGCACCACAATGCCAGACTTCAAGCTATATTACAAAACTTTAATCATCAAGACAATATGGTACTCACACAAAAACTGACACATAGATTAATGGAACGGAATAGAGAAATGGACCAGAAATGACCCTCAGCTCTATGGCCAACTAATCTTGGACAAAGCAGGAAACAATATCCAATGGAAAAAAGAGTCTTTTCAACAAATGTATTGCAAAAATTGGACAGCTACATGTAGAAGAATGAAACTGAACCATTTCATTATACTCTACACAAAAATGGACTCCAAGTGAATAGAACACCAAGATCTGAGATAGGAGCTCATCAAAATCCTAGAGGAGAATGCAGGCAGCAATCTCTTTGACCCCAGATGCAGCAACTTCTTGCTACACTCATCTCCAAAGGAAAGGGAAACAAAGGAAGAAATGAACTATTAGGACTTCATCAAGGTAAAGAACATTTTCACAGCAAAGGGAACAATCAACAAAACCAAAAGACAAATGATAGAATAGGAGAAGATATCAGCAAATGTCTTATCTGATAAAGGGCTAGTATCCAAAACCTATAAAGAACTTACCAAACTCAACACCCAAAGAAGAAATAATCCAATCAAGAAATGGACAGAAGACATTAATGACATTTTCCAAAGAAGATATACAAATAGCCAATAGACACTTGAAAAATGTTCCGCATCACTTGCCATCAAGAAAATACAAATCAAAGCCACAATGAGATACGACCTCACATCACTCAGAATGGCAAAAATTAAGACGTCAGGAAACAACATTTATTGGGGAGGATGTGGAGAAAGGGATACACTTTCACACTGTTAATAGGAACACAATCTCACATAGGCCCTCTGGAAATCAGTATGAAGATTCCTCAAGAAGTTAAAAATAGAGCTACCATATGACCCACCATTTGCACAACTAAGTATTTATCCAAAGGATACAAACATAGTGATCCAAGGGGGCACCTGTCCCCCAATGTTTGTAATACCAATGTTCACAATAGCCATGCTATGGAAAGAGCACAGATGCCCATCAACACATGAATGCATAAAGAAGATGTGGTGTGTGTGTATATATGTACACACGCACACACACACACACACACACACACACACACACACACACACACATAGGAATATTATTCAGCCATCAAAAAAGAATCTTACCATTTGCAATGACGTGATGGAACTAGAGGGTATTATGCTAAGTGAAATAAGTCAATCAGAGAAAACAATTATATGATTTCACTCATATGTGGAATTTAAGAATCAAAACAGAGGCTCATAAGGGAGGGAGAAATAAAATAAGACAAAATCAGAGAGGGAGACAAACAATAAGAGATTCTTAATCATAAGAAATAAACTAACAGTTACTGGAGGGGAGAGGGTGGGGGGTTGGGGTAACTGGGTGATGGGCATTAAGGTGTACATGTGATGTGATGAGAATTGGGTGTTATATGCAACTGATGAATCACTGAACTCTGCCGCTGAAACTAATAATACACTATATGTTAATTAATTGAATTTAAATTAAAATATATATTTTTCCATGCTTACAATGGGCTATGCTCAAACCACAGCAGGAAATTTTAAATACATACTTCAAAGTCCTAGGAAGTCTGCAAAGCTGAGGAGTTTTGTTATGGATCAATGTCAAATTTATATCATGATTTTAGTTGTTACTGAGGGTTGTAGCTTTGGGGAAAAATACCTGGAAACGGTAACCTGGCTTTTTTTGTAATTCACATTTCTGATTTCTTGGCCTTTTTGCTGTTTTGGTATATCTATTTGGGGCCTTTCATATCTTTTGGACCCATCTTTCCCTCTATTTTATTTGTTAGAACTCTCTGGCTTGTATCTCTAGAGGGAATTGAGCTTTACATTATGGAACATCTGTCATCTTGGCCAACCCAAGATTATAAGAATTAGATAAATAGAGGCAGGAGATGGAACAGGGATTTTACTTGCCTAGGTTAACAGAGTTTGGTTAATCCAAATGTAACTCACCAAGGCCTGAAATTTGGGACTAAAGCACAACAGTAATGCAATATTTAGTTGTCATATTTGTCAGATGTGTTCCCTGGACCTACTTGATGTAGGAAATGTTGGAGAATCAGAGCTGATGTCCAAGAAAGAATTCTTGAGAGATCTTTGGTGCAAAAAGGTGGTTTTATTAAAGCTCACAGACAGGATCCATGGGCAGAAAGAGCAATACTGGATTCCTGAGGAGTGACTGATTATGTACTTTCAAGATGGGAGTGTGTTACAGATAGCATGAATCTCTAAGGAATTTTGGAAGCACAGTTTCAAGGACCTTGAGGGGGCTAGCTAATTATTAGGAGAAGGTCATTTATTGCTGTCTAGTAAAATTCTAATCTTAAGACCCTTCAGATGTACATCAGTGAGCCATATGCTTGCGGAATGATCTCTAACATACATCTTGGTGGTTAGAGATAAAGGAAGTTTATGAAGGAATTTCTGTATGTTAAAGTAGACTTATAGGATCTTGGGCTGTAGCAGTAGTCAAGCTAAGATTGCCTTTGCCCTTAGCAAAGCATTAACATAGAGGCAGCTGAGTTCCTAGAAGAATGTCACACTGTCTGTTTCAAGGACTTGTCAGCAGGCACAACACCAGGCGAGGTAGGAGTAAGGCAAGATTTATTAAAGGCATTCTTCGGCAAAGTTTCGGGGCTCAGGAGAAGGGGAGCCAGGAAAGTCACGCTGGGAGGATGTCAGCACTCTTGGGCGAGGTTCTGCGACTCGGGAAGGGGGAGTCGAGGAAGTCATACTGGGAGGGCATCGGCGGAGTCTTTTATCCCGCCAAGGCAGGGCATGGACTCACATCCATACATGGTAAGGTATTTGGTGATCGGGGGGTATGGGGCGGGGGGTCCTGATGCTCCTGTTTCCTGCATAGGTATCAGGTTACCTATGGAGATGTGACCTGGGCATACATCCTTTTGGTGGGAGAGTCAAGGGTTAAGGAAGGGGGGGGGCTGGAAGATGGCGGCCCAGCGGTCATTTCTATTGTTCCTCCTGCATTCCCGGAGCTGCCAACCCAACATTCCAACCTTTTTGATGTAATAGGGGTGGCGATTCAGATCTGGCTACTTCCTGCTGGTGAAGGGGCATCGTTATAGGGTCCTTCAGATGTGGGTAGGTAGGTATAGGGATGCAGGAAGAGTTGGTTGACAGTGACCCTGGAAACCTCACGGATGCGATCCTGAATGAAGCAAAGAACACAGGGGGTGATTAGTGCTAATAGGCAGAGGAGGATAAGGAGGATTGGAAGGAGCCAGGTCGTTAGGGGGGAGAGCCACCATTGAGAGGGGTTTATTCCAGGGCGATGCTGGCCATGAAGGGAGTCGTGGATTTTTGCCAGGGCATTGATATTGGTTTTGGCAATCGGTGGTAGCCAGTAGGTTACACTGTACAGTCTCCCCATGGGTCCAGTTTTCCCTCAGGTAGAAGCACCACCTGAACTCAGGTGTGATGGACAAGTGGCTAGGGAGGGTTAGGAGGAAGGGGGAGTGAGGAAAAGAAGTGAGGGAAATCCGCAACTGCGTGGGCCCCAGGGTTTGGGAAGTCCAACCATTCTGTGTGGGGCTGGTTTTAGATTGGAGATGTGTACCCATGTGTGGTGTCCCAGGAGTTTTGCAGCTGTGGGAGTTCTAAGAATAACAGTATGGGGGCCGGTCCACCTGGGCTGTAAGGACTTTGGGTGAAGTTCTCATAGGAGAACTTGGTCCCCAGGATTTAGGGCCTGGGGGAAGTCTCCATCCGGGCTGTCAGGGGCGGGGATGGTTGCATCTGCGTGAGCCCTTAAGAGGGCTCATAAGAGGATCAGATAGGGCAGATAAGATAGGAGGGGTGGAGGAGAGGCAGGCATGTTGTGATTGAATAGGAAGGGCCTGCCGTACAGAGCTCAAAGGGGCTTAGCCCTGACGGGCCGCAAGGAGAGGCCCTAAGGCCGCTGAGTGCTAGTGGGAGAAGGGTTGGCCAAGAGAGGAGGGTTTCAAGAGTGAGTTTGGTGAGTTGTTCTTTGAGGAGGCCATTGGCCCTCTTGACCTTACCCGAGATTTGGGGGTGTTTAGGGAATATGGAGTTTCCAGGTGATCTTGAGGCTCTCAGAGATTTGTTGTGTGATGCTGGAGAAGAAGGCCAGTCTGTTGTCTGATTGTAGGGTTTGAGGGAGTCCAAATCTCAGGATGATGTGTTCAATGAGAACCACGGCGACCATGTCTGCTGTTTTCCTAGCGGTGGGGAATGCCTCCATCCAGCTTGTGAAGGTGTCCAGGAGAGTTAGCAGGTATCTGGAGGTTTTGTGTTGAGACATGTGAGTGAAGTCAAGTTGCCAGTCCTCACCTGGCTGATGCCCACGGAGCTGGTGGGTGGGTCGTGGTCTGCAGAAGCCGCCCTGGGCATTGACCACAGAACAGGTTCTGCAGGCCTGGTGTACCTCCTAATGGTCTTTTGGAGGAGGGGGTGGTAAAATAAAGGTTGGAGAAATTGGTATGGGGCCTTTGGACCGATGTGAGAGACTGGTGGGTGTCAGTAATGAGGGTGTGGATTAGGCTGTTCGGGAGGGCAATTTTGTCCTGGACATAATACCATCCCTTGTAACCCAACCTGCCACCTAATGTTTTGAGGGCCCGAGTCTCCTCATCAGTATATGAGAAACTGTGGGGAGTGTTGAGAAACAGGAGAGGGGCTGGAGAGGAGTTTAAGGCCGTCTGTCAGGCAATAGAGTCAGCCTTGTTTTTCCCTAAAGAGATGGGGTTCTTGGAGGCCTGATGGCCATGGCAGTGGACAATAGCCACCTCAGTAGGGTAATTGAGAGCCTCAAGGAGTTTGGCAATAAGAGGCCCATTGACTATGGGGGGTCCCTTGGTCGTGAGAAATCCCCTTTCTTTCCAGAGAACAGAGTGAGTGTGGGTAATAAGGAAAGCATATTTGGAGTCAGTATAAATAGTGACCCATTGGCCCTCAGATAAGTGAAGGGCCCTGGTGAGAGCTATGAGTTCTGCCTTTAGAGAAGTAGTCCCAATGGGAAGGGGGGCCACTTCTATGACAGTGTCCAGCTTGACCACTGCATAGGCCATGTGTCATCATCCATCTGGCACTATGAGGGAGCTCCGATCCACAAACAGACTGTGATTGGGGTCAGGCAGTAGCTGGTCCAAAAGTCCTGGATGGGAGGGAGAGAGTTATTCCAGGAGTTGAGAGCAAGAGTGGGAAGGAGTAGGGGTAGATGAAGGTGTTGGAAAGAGAGTGGTGGGATTTAGGCAAGGGGAGACAGAGAGTGTGACCTGGGGGTTTTCTATGAATAGCAGGTGGTAGAGTTGGAGATGGGAAGGAGTGAGTTGTGCCAAGGATTTGTGGCTGACTATGTCCATCAGTTGATGGGGAGAGAAGACTGTGAGGGGCTGTCCTAAGGTAAGTTTGAGGGCATCCTTTGTAAGAGAAGTGGCTGCCATCCCTGGGTGGTGACATCTAGTTGCTTGGAGAGATAGGCCACCGCCCGGTAGGTGGGAACCAGTCGTTTGGGCCAGGAGGCTGGTGGCCAGCCCAGACCATTTGTCAGTGAAAAGGTGAAAAGGCTTTGAAGGGTCAGGCAAGGCCAGACTTAGTCCAGAAATGAGGTGGCTCCTGAGCTGGTAGAACAGACGTCTGATGGAGCCTGGGTCAGTTAGAGGTCCCTGTGGTGTGTTTTTGGTGGCCTTGTATAAGGGCCGGGCCAGAATGGCCAAATTGGGTTCCAGTGTCTAAAAAAGCCCACCAGTCCTAGAAATGACAGTATATCATCCACATTCTGAGGGGGTTGTAGGTCTTGTAGAAGGTGGATACAGTCTCCTGTGAGGGATTTGGAAGTGGGAGTTAGTAATATTCCCAAGTAGGTGACCGAGGGAGTACAGAGTTGGGCCTTGGCAGGTGTCACTCGGTATCCCTTGGAGCCAAGGAAATTGAGCAGAGTGGCAGTATCCTCTTGAGAGGAAGGGAGGGAGGGGCTGCAGAGGAGGAGATCATCTACATATTGGAGGAGAGTGCTGGCTGCGAGGGGGCACTGTTGGAGATCTTTGGCCAGGGCCTAACCAAAGATGTGAGGGCTATCTTGGAAGTCCTGGGGCAGGACCGTCCAGGTTAGCTGTCCAGAAACATGCGTTTCCAGGTCCTCCCAGGTGAAGGCAAAGAGGAAATAGAAGTCTGGATGAAGGGGGATAATGAAGAATGCATCCTTGAGATCCAGGACAGAGAAGTGGGTAGTGTGTGGGGGAACACTGGAAAGGAGAGTGTAGGGACTGGGAACCACCAGATGGAGTGGGACTACTGCCTCATTAATAAGTCTCAGGTCCTGTACCAGGCGATAGGCTCCCGAGGGCTTTTTTAACGGGGAGGATGGGGTGTTGCATGGAGAGTTAATGGAGATAAGGAGACCCTGCACCAGAAGGAGGTCGGCACTCTTGGGCGAGTTTCTGCGACTCAGGAACGGGAAGTTGAGGAAGTCACGCTGGGAGGGAGTCAGCAGGGTCTTTTATCTGGCCAAGGCAGGGCATGGGCTCACATCCATACATGGTAAGTTATGGTGATCAGAGAGTATGGGGTGGGGGTGATGAGGGAGCAGGAGGCTGGCTGAGGACAAAGCAAAAGCTGGCATCTTGCACCCCCTCTCCATCCGCTCCCCTCGGTGATGTGTGTGGCATTCCTCAGGTACCCCTGACTGCCAAAACAAATAGTTAACTTGCTGAGATCACAATCCCGCAAGACAGGAGTCTCCCTTGGTTTAACAAAGAAGTTACATTATCAATAGCACAATTTCCAGAGGCAAATGACTCAGTTCCTCAAGCCTTAATGTCACCCTCCCCTCCATAAACAAAACTGAAGGAGGCTGGGGTAGAAGGAAGTTAAGTTTCTTCTATACCTAAATCTCACTAACAAAGACAGCTTGATAGCAGGATTGTGACATTTCACCAGGAATCTCCCAACCATCTTGATGTTAATGGCTCGCCAAAAGACAGCATTGATCAAGCCTCCAGTATCCCTGCACCTTGGAGGCCTCCTTTAGCATATGAAAGCTCCGTTGAAACCTCCCTTTCTCTCACCTTCCCCCAACTGTAGGGTACATAACCTGCCATCCCTCACAACCCGGGGCAGCAGCTCTTCCTGCCCACGGGTCCTGTCCCCATGCTTTAATAAACCACCATTTTGCACCAAAGATGTCTCAAGAATTCTTTCTTGGTCATCGGCTCCGGACCTCAGCCCACCGAACCTCACCCAGGTTCTAGAACTTCATCATATGGCGCCCAACGTGGGGCTGTGAGTCTTTACATTTGGACTCTGAGCTTCGGTGCAAAATTGGTGAGTACTTTCTCTCTCTTTTCCTTTAGCCTCATTTCAGGGCTTTTCAAGGAGTATGGTCTTATTGGAACACTTGCATGTCAGTTGCTCAGGCTGTAATCCTCTAGCCCGTGGCTGCTCTACGGGGAGGAGAGCGTCTGCCTTTTGGCTGCAAGTTAGTACCCCGGCCGGAATGGCAATAAGACCCAGAAACTTGATGCCCTTTCTTTATTCCTGTTCTTATATAAAGTTGTCTCTCTTGGGCACGGGACAGCCACCTAAGTCACCAGGACGGCTGCCAATCTTAAGACTCCCGTGTGAGGTTTCCTCCTGATTGATCTAATGTGATCCCCTCCACATCCCTGGTCTAGCCACTTCTGGCCGTGAGACCTCCACTGGGAGCCGGCCGAAACCAGTACCTGATTGAATTAAAATGCAACCGGGGACCGTTTCCTTGGGAAGTTGGCTGTAAGGACCACATGTGTTGGAATGTCGCATAGACCATGATGGATTTCAGTCTTTACTGTTTCTTGTCAGTATCTTCTACAGACTACTTAAAGCTATGAGATTGGCTAATTTCCCCTTGCCAAACTTTTCTAGTATTTCCATGGGTTAAAATGGCAAAACAGTATGCAGTTTTCAGTACAGACAATGGCATGGCATGGCACAGTATTTTGGTTCATTCACCAGGCACCCATCAGCAGCCTAGGATGCGATGGGGAAGAGGAGGGACGCCGGCAACCCTCCAGGGCCTTTAATGGCAGGAATGCCTTCCCGGGGAAGGCAGGATGGTGATCAATAGCGATATCTTGAGGGACGCCTCTGGTTGCTTTTGACACACGAGAACCTCTGACATACCCTGCGTGGGACGCCACCCAGGAGTCAGGGGGGATTTGGTAATGGACCTTCTTTACTTTTCTGGGAGCATGGCCTCAGTAGGCTTCTTCAGTTCCCAAGGACTCTACCTTGGGGTGCCTTTTAACCCACTGGAAATAATTTGGATTGCAAAACTTGGAAAAGGACTGAGCTCCTGTAACACTGCATGGCCTCAATGGGAACAGGGCAAATGGACCTAGGATACTTCATTGCTCATACCTAGGCCTTCATTGCTCTGCACCAGGACCCCTAACTAAGGGGCTTTTGCTGAATGTGTTTGCCCGAATGAGTCAGCTAGTAAACTTCCTCCTGACATACTGGATGATAATTCTGTTAATAAGCCTCCTTCTAGTAAACCCAGGTTGCTGGGTCATCCCTAGCAAAGGGGACTCTGACTTTCTCTCTCTCTGTTTCTCCTAATAGATGTGGGGGCTTCTCCCTCACTCATTTCCCGTGTTAATGGCTATAACTGGAGCCAACTGGGGTTAGTCTTAACTCGAGACAGAGACCTTAAGGAATATTCCCAAGCAGCTGCCAAAACTCCCTTTGTTTCGGGGAAATTCCCTGTTTTCTCTGGCCTGACTTGGACTGCTTAACCCCTCCCCCCTGCTGGTGGGAAAACATGGCATCTGCTCCTCTGTTGGGGCTGATGAGCTCTAAAACCGGGAATCCTTTCTCTGCCTCCTGGCAGCACTTTATTTCCTCTGTTTCCCCCTTCTCATGTTTCTGCACCAATGTGCGTGCAGCCTGCATGACTAGTCTCTAGATCATGCACCACGACTCCTCCTCTCCTCACTGTCAAGGAGCAAGAAGAGCACCCCCTGGACCTAACACCCCCCACTCCAGATCTTCCCACCCCGTGTCTCAGGTAAACATTCAAAGTGGAGTGGGCCCAGGTGGAACGTAAATCAGTATTGGAACTAAGTTAAGTTTGTTGGTTTAATTAAGATAGACGTCTTTTAAGTTATCAGCAGTAAATATGAAACTTCGAAGTTTACTGAAGATCAAATGAGCTTGTGTTATTTGTTTAAATTTGTTAGCAAAGAAATGACTAAACTGATGGTTAATTGTCTGTCTCAAAGTTTTAATGGGTAATTGCTGAAATAGCTTTCAAAGTCTTTGGTAACCTGAAACTTTAAAGTTTTGGTCGGATGACAAATGGAATTAAATTATGGACATCTAGGTCTTAACCAAACAGGAAAAAATGCTAAGTCATTAATTACTGGATGTAGGTTTGTGCTTTTGACTTCTTACTGCAAAGAAACTAGGAGTACTTAAATCTGTTGGTAACTGATTAAGGTGTTTTGAAGAGTACAAAATGCTAAGTGTAACTAAGACTGATGGAAAATAAGGGAAACAACTCTGTGGAAAAGTAGATGATATGTAAGAAAGATTTAAGGAATGGAAATGCATTTTATTAAAGGTAAAAGGTAAACTTGTCCTAAATAAGATGGTTGTTTGGAAAGAAATGACTTGGGACAAAACCTGAATGCAAAGGAAAGTTGTAGAAGGTTTGTGAAGGGAAATCTTCAGAAAAGGAATTTTAGCTATGGTCAGGACGGACTAAGATTGAAATGAATGTGTTTTATTAAAGGTACATTGGTGTAAGACTGAAATTCTCTCTGTTCAAAAGGACAAAGTTTTCTTAGACTAATTGATCTGCTGTTAATAAAATGTAAATGGTTTTCTCTTTGCCTGCCCAGAAAACCCAGTTTCTATGTTTTGTCTTATCAGGTGTTTAACATCCCTAATTATATTTAGGCATGTGCTTTAAAACTTTGTAAGATTTTAGCAAATGTTGACAAGATTTAAGTTGTAAATCTCTTTAACTCAGGCTTTTCCTTGGTATGCTAAGTTACTCATGAAGTACTGCTAAACCAATGATAAACCTTGGGTCACATTTGGGAAAATGCTGTAACTATTCTAGAGATTCTATGCATTTCCTAAAGTTTTAATGTTTTGAGAAATCATCACTTGATATTGTAATTATGGAAATGTTATGTGTCACAGAAATAACCTGATTTCCTTGCCAGCTAAAATGTAAACTCTCGTCTCATCAGCTCTAACCATATCCATTCTGAGTTTTTGTCATTTATAATTGTTTTATTTCTCTTGTAAAATGAGTTTTATCTTAAAGGAGTTTCACATAAAGGACTTTCAGGATATATTTGAAAATCCTAAAACTGAAATGGGTAAGGTTTTCCAAAACTAACTAAAGCTGCATTCACCAGATTTAGTAACATGGGACTAAATGAACTAAAAGATTATAGTGTTGTGTCTCTTAATGTTTTGTCTTGTTTTAGACATTGCCGGTTTTTTAATGTTTGCTCTTCCAGACTAAGGAAACTTTTTTCTTAAGTTATCTGTAACTTACAGAGCTGTAAAAGTACTCCTTTGTAAAGGAATCAAGGCATTCAACTTTTCTCTCTATCTGAACCCTCTGAAACCAAAAAGTCTCAGTAAGTATTCTTTCTTCCACGGCAATCAGTCATTTGCATAAGTTCAATAAGAATCTGTTCTCCTTGTAACAGGACAGCATTGGAAACTGGTTATTTTACCAAGGCTTTGACTGGAATGTCATATTTGAAAAGACTCAGATATGACCAGAGAGCTTAAAGGAACTAAGGTTGACTTTGTGAAACCTGGAGCCGTAAAGCCCCTTGGAACTGTTGGCCTGATACCTTGCTTACAGAGTTTCCAGCAGCCTCACCAGGTGAGTAAAGAATGTCACTCCCTGGTAGGATACTTTGGGGAGCTCAGAAGAGGCATTTGCCCAAATCAACAGGTATTGCAGGCATGTCTGATGGCAAGTACGTGGCTTGGCTTCTGGCCCAGAGAGGCTACTCAAAGTTCAACCTAGAGAGTCCTTATAAGAAGTTCCAGCAAAGCAGATTCTAAAAGATCTATATGATCACACTCACTGTTCTTGCTGAGCTTATGTAAATAATAGGTCAAGTTTGTTAAAACTGGACTTGTTTTTCAAGTAAGTCAGTCCTGATTTGGCTATCCCTGGAGATGAGGGTTATTTTAGAGAGAAAAATTGTTTTAATAACCCACCTTTACGGGTATTAAATCCTACAGTTGATTGTTTAAATGTTTGTTTACCTAAGCTAGACAATTTGAGGTAAACTTCAGAGAATTTGCACAATAGCTCATTTAGACTATCTTCTTGTTTTTTTATTCTGTGGGGATAAAAACAAGACCCCATGGCATGTGATTAAACAACTAGAAAATGGGATTGATTCCCCTATAATTGTATAACTTAACTATCACCTTGTGTGTGGCTGGAATAATGAAATTGCCTAAAAGCCATCATACCGCACTCCATAGGATTAACTATGGACTTGTGGAGATAATGGATGAACCCACTTTCTTTATGATTAAATTGGAAGTTTTCTCCCACTTGCCAGTGATCCTTTGTAATTAGGATATTGTTAAGGCTGGACCACTCAAAGGGCTTCTTAATGGTTTCATCCCTTAGTCATATTTATTCTAGAAGCCACTTCTGTTGAGGTACAATTGCAAACAGTTATTTTAGCCAAGCATAGAACAACCCTCCTCATAAAAAGAGCCTCAAAGCTCACTATGGGACAGTCCCTGACTGTAATGACTTCACATCAGGTCCAGATTTGTCTTAGAAACCAAAGGCCACCAATGGATGATGGAGGCCGACTTATTAAATACTGGGCTATACTTACAGAGATGCCAAAAGTAATACTTAAAACTTGTCAAACTTTAAACCTAGTTACCTGTATGCCTCAACCTGACCATTGTACTTTTCTATAGAGCAAAACTGTTCAGAGGTTATTGATCTTGCTTACTCTAGTTGGCCAGATTTAAGATGCTCCTGTTAAAAATACAAATGACAGTTGGTTTACTGATGACAATACTTTTCATAGAAAGAATAAGAAAAGCTAGGTATGTCATAGTGCTCACTAGCACTTTGCAATTGCCAAAGCCTAAAAATAAACAACACTGACTCCAAATATGCCTTCCTGGTACTACATGCCCATGGAGCTATTTGGAAGGAAAGGGGATTGCTGTCAAGCCATAACTCCCCAGTCAAATATGGGCCTAAGTTACAAAACCCTCCTTATCGCTATACTAAGGATGGTATATATCAAATCTGGGATATGTATTTGTGACTCACACCCACTATTGGACAGCTCAGTTAAAGGACAGTTTTATGCTGGGAACAAAGAAATCATACATATGATACTTGGGCAAATAACACACGATATCTAGGATGGATATCATTAGGAATGTGTTCCCAAGTGATAGTACTCCAGGAGACTGACTGGTTTGCTACTGATTGGGCGAGGCGACCTGGCATTAGATGGTTAGCTCCAAACGGAACCCACTGGATATGTGGAACTAACCTGTGGCCCTGGCTTCCTCCAGGATGGATAGGTCGCTGTACTTTAGGATTTGCCTGGATTCATGGGCGCATTACTAAAACCATCACCACTCCAGCTAATCTCCCCAATTTAAAACAAAGATGGACGCGTTCTGTTTTTAAATGGTATGATCACTTGGCATCCATTTTTGTTCCATCTGTGGGACTAGAGGATGTCATGTACCATGTAGACGCCCTTAATAAATATACTACAAAGGCACTCAACGATTCACTACATAGCATCTCCCTACTTAATACTGAAGTCTCACAGATACGCAAGGCAGTCCTACAAAATAGGATGGCCTTAGATGTCCTGACAGCAGCACAGGGTGGCACATGCGCAATTATCAAAGCAGAATGTTGCGTATACATCCCAGACTACCACAAAAATGTCTCAGGACTAATAAAAGATATGAATGCCCAGATTAAGGCTCTACAAGATCCCTCTCTCTCTCGGTGATTGGTTAGCTTCCTGGTTTGAGGGACGGCTATGGCCAACATTTAAAAATCTCCTTTTTGGACTTCTCATTCTTACCACCTTATTAATCTTACTATGTTGCTTTGTTCAATGTTTCTCTACTTGGTGCCGAGACTCCATTACTGCAATAACTTAACGACAACAGATGATCCTTACCACGCGCAGAGACACTTCTTCACTGTCAGCGCTGGATTCAGCTGCCTCTGCCTTTCCTAACTCCCTTATACGTTCCTCCACTGATCAATATTGCCCCGAGTAGGTAGGGACAGCGCTACGCCCCTGTTCAGCAGGAAGAAGTTACAGAAGATGAGACCTTCCACCTTCAACTACCTTAAAGATTTAAGGGTCAAAATTGTTCAGGGGGGAATGATGAGGGAGCAGGAGGCTGGCTGAGGACAAAGCAAAAGCTGGCATCTTGCACCCCCTCTCCATCCGCTCCCCTCGGTGATGTGTGTGGCATTCCTCAGGTACCCCTGACTGCCAAAACAAATAGTTAACTTGCTGAGATCACAATCCCGCAAGACAGGAGTCTCCCTTGGTTTAACAAAGAAGTTACATTATCAATAGCACAATTTCCAGAGGCAAATGACTCAGTTCCTCAAGCCTTAATGTCACCCTCCCCTCCATAAACAAAACTGAAGGAGGCTGGGGTAGAAGGAAGTTAAGTTTCTTCTATACCTAAATCTCACTAACAAAGACAGCTTGATAGCAGGATTGTGACATTTCACCAGGAATCTCCCAACCATCTTGATGTTAATGGCTCGCCAAAAGACAGCATTGATCAAGCCTCCAGTATCCCTGCACCTTGGAGGCCTCCTTTAGCATATGAAAGCTCCGTTGAAACCTCCCTTTCTCTCACCTTCCCCCAACTGTAGGGTACATAACCTGCCATCCCTCACAACCTGGGGCAGCAGCTCTTCCTGCCCACGGGTCCTGTCCCCGTGCTTTAATAAACCACCATTTTGCACCAAAGATGTCTCAAGAATTCTTTCTTGGTCATCGGCTCCGGACCTCAGCCCACCGAACCTCACCCAGGTTCTAGAACTTCATCAGGGGGGTCCTGATGCTCCTGTTTCCTGCATAGGTATTGGGTTACCTATGGAGATGTGACCTGGGCATACATCCTTTTGGCAGGAGAGTCAAGGGTTAAGGAAGGGGGCGGAGGGCTGGAAGATGGTGGCCCAGCGGTCATTTCTATTGTTCCTCCTGCATTCCTGGAGCCGCCAACCCAACAGTAAGGAAATTTAATAATTTTTATTTTGCCTTTGTTTCCCACAATATGCTACTGATGAAGTTTTAGAATATAGGTGAGGTTCAGTGCGGTGGTCTGGAGCCAATGACCAAGAAAGAATTCGTGAGACATCTTTGGTGCAAAATGGTGGTTTGTTAAAACACGGGGACAGGACCCCTGGGCAGAAAGAGCTGCTGCCCCAGGGTTGTGAAGGGTAGCAGATTATGTACCATGGTTGGGGGGAAGGAAAAGGGAGGTTTCAATAGAACTGTCATAAGCTAAACATGATCTACAGGAGACTTTGAGGCCTTGCCATTGTCAAGGTCATTTTTCCCCTCTAGCAAGGTATTAACATTAAGACAGTTGGGAGATTCCTAAAGAATGTCATAATATGTCCCATCCAGGAATGGGGGAGGGGGAAGGTTGTAGGGTGTCAGCTTTTGCTTTGTCCTCAGCCAGCCTTCTGTTCCCTCATTACTACCCTCAAATCTTGTGCCAGTGGTAGATGGCAGTTGTCTCTCACCCTCTCCCTATCTCTCCACTCACAAACACAAATGGGAATATTTGAGTATTTGATATTAGAGACAAATGTTTAAGTCAGAAATATGGCTTTTTTTTGTTTGTTGGACTAGTAATTTGAATAGTTCAAAAATATTGCAGCTCTTTTATTCCAGGTTATGAGTTAGTGAGCACACAATTTGTCACCAGCTAGACCCTAAAACCTGACTTTTACTGCCCACCTACTTGTACTCACTAACCCTTGTCTTACATTTTTCCTTAAGCTTTTTTTTTTTTTTTTCCTGGCTTACCTCTTAATTTAGGCAAATGAAACCCAAAACCATCCTTCAGGTGATAGCCATTGCCCTAACAAGACCTCTTGCCCACCCAGATGAGCCACACCTTTTGAGCTAAATCCCTGATTCTTGCCTCTGCAAATGGACCATGGAGTGACCTCTGGAATGGCCTACAATTACTTTTACCTCACAATACTAAAATCTCCACCCAAGAAGGAGCCACAGCCTCATTTATGCAACATATAATGTTTGTATCAACATGTCTCCTTAGGCTTATCTGTGGCCTTATGTCCACCTCTACATGAGATTGATGAGGGAGCAGGAGGCTGACTGAGGACAAAGCAAAAGCTGGCACCTTGTACCCCCTCTCCATCCGCTCCCCTCTGTAATATGTGTAGCATTCCTCAGGCACCCCTGACCGCCATAAATGAGAAACAAATAGTTAACTTGCAGAGATCACAATCCTGCAAGACAGGAATCTCCCAACTATCTTGATGTTAATGCCTTGCTAAAAGACAACATTGATCAAGCTGGGAGACCTCCGGTATCCTGGCACCTTGTAGGCCCTCTTTAGCATATGAAAGGTCCATTGAAACCTCCCTTTCCCTCACCTTCCCCCAACCGCAGGGTACATAACCTGCCATCCCTCACAACCTGGGGCAGCTGCATCTCCATCTGCCCACAGATCCTGTCCCTGTGCTTTAATAAACCACCTTTTTGCACCAGAGACGTCTTAAGAATTCTTTCTTAGCCGTCGGCTCCGAACCTCACCCCACCGAACCTGACCTAGGTTCTAGGACTTCATCATGATGACAAGGCTCCCTACCTAATAACTAAATATCCATCTTAACCATAAACAAAAGGACCTCATTCGCACTCTCTCAGGGAGTTCTGGCTTTGGAAGCCATTGCTGGTGATCTCCTTATTTGCTGCAAATAAGTTTTCTCTGTGAAATAACCCAACCTGGTACAGTTTCTGACTCACCAAGGAGTGAAATCACATTGGTTCAGTTACAAATTTGCTTCACTCCATTTTCTGTCTACCAATGTTGCTATTAATATCCTACACACACACACAAACACACACACACACACACACACACACACACACACACACCCATTAGCCTAGTTACCAGAGGGGAGGTAAGTAGGAGGATGGGTGAAATAGTGAAAGAAATTAAAGGGTATACTTATCATAACTCATAATGTCTTTGCTGGTTTAAGCACCTGAAATTTTGGCTGCATTTTTTTTTTTTTTTTTTTTTTTTACCATAGCACAATGTAGCCTATCCAGAAAGTAATGTACCTTAAGGCAGAGGAAAGTCTTCCTCCCTGACAGTTACATGCAAGAAGAAGGTATGTTTGTGCCTGAAATAGAAATGTTAGTAGTTGAAAATATGTATTCAACCTAATTTTTACAGGATAAATGAAAATTAGTAGAGAATGTATTATTAGAGATAGGATGTTTTCAGATGTATTAGAAATAAATTTGATTATTAGTTTCAAAGACATGCGTGTTAATCTTATGTAATACATCTGTATTTTGTCAAATAAATGCATAAACTGAGGAAGTGGTTTTCATGTAACAGATAAAAATATAATGTTTCATAACATTTCCAAATTAAATCACACAAGAAATATGATAAATGAAAACATCAATTTCTTACTCAAGGGATGTAACAACGAAGAACATGAGGGAAACCAAAATAACCTAAAAACGACATACTGTATGATACATCGAAGCAGTGAATTTTAAGTGGTTCGTGAAAACACCTTCTTCAAATTTCTCCCAAAATAAGTTCCTTTGAGTTCTATGTGTGAATGTGCTTTTAACAAATTCCTTTTTCTCCTTTAAAATGCGAATGCTACTCTTCATCTTCAGGTACTTGGCTAAACTTTTTTTTTTTTTTTTTTTGCAACAATTGGGAGAATTTCATTCCATTAGCTTTATAATGCAAGTGTGCAATAAGAATATGAAACTATGAGTCAGTTTTATTAAAGTGCCTGCAGCATGATGCTCTCCTCCCAAATACTATTCTGGAATACATGGGAAGACCTATTTACTCTACATAGAAAACAACATTTGTGTTATATTTGTTATGCATAAAGTAACATACAAAACTTGATAATGCAGTAACAGATAATAAAAGGATAATAAATTATTCATTATAAACTTTATCCAAAATAATCTACCGACATTCAAAATACACAATTTGGCCATTGGATAAAATCTTTAGTTTGATGTGGCATGGATGGAGTTTCTTATGCTTGGGACAATTTCTCCAAACCTAGAAACTCATATTTGGCATACAGCAGAAACATTCTAAGTTAAAAGAGGAATGCTTGAGTCATCTTTCTTATTTCTTTAGGGTTCTTTTTGCCATTTGGCTGATTAAGGTTTTTTGTTTTGTTTTGTTTTGGTTTTTTTTTTTTTTTTCCATTGTTAGGGTAAAGAACATATAGGAGAAAAGGTCAAATAGTTCAACTACTATTGCTCTAGAAAATGACATGGCACTTACAAAAGCCTTGTTTTAAAGAAAACATTATAAAACATCTTGGGATTTTTATCTACAAAACAAACAAGAAAATGTTTTCACAGGATGCTTTCACAGAATTGTTAAGTGATTCTGAAGCTCTCTTTGTTAGCAATGCCTGTTTCTCTTTCATAGCTTTTTTCATGACAGAGTTTAAATATTTCTTGAATTCAGTGTGCAAGGGGATAGAGATAGGATAGTTTAATGAAGGTGATAAAATTAGGACCAGAAAACTTTGTTCTAGTTTATAGTTTAATGAGTGAAAATTGACCAGATGGAGAGAGAAACCACCTCTACCTCATATTATTCACTGGAGAAGAATCATACCCTTCCTTCTCAATTCCTTCTAGAGATATAGGAAAGATGTTAGGGCTTCAAGCCTACAGCCAAGAAAGAATTCTTGAGATGTCTTTGGTGCAAAAAAGGTGGTTTTGTTAAAGCAAGGGGATAGGACCTGTGGGCAGAAAGAGTTGCACTGAGGTCATGAGGAGTGGCCTAATATATACTTTTAAGTTGGGAGAGGGTTAGGAATAGCATAAACCTCCCAGATTTTTTGGAAACAAATTTTCCAAGATCCCAAGGGACCTAGATATTGTTAGGAAAGGGTCATTTATTATTGTTTAGTAAACCCTTGGTCATGAGAACCTTCAGATGTATATGAGTGGTTTATAAGCTTGGAGGATGACTGCCAACATGTATCTTGGTTGGGGGTGGTATGTTAAGATAAAGGAAGTTTCCAAAGGAATTTTTATATGTTAAAGTAGACTTACAGCATTCTGGGGGTCAGGCTTTTGCTCTTAGCAAAGTATTAACACTCAGGCAGTTAAGTTCCTAGAGGAAAGCTACTCTGCCTATTTCAAAGACTTGTCAATGGGCTGTAAGTAGTGAAGAAACTTAATATTTTTTTCTAATGCCTTTGTTTCCCACATCACTAGGATGAAAACAAAACAAAAACATTTTAACAAGTAAGTATTCTTAGATGCAAGTAAGGGAAGAGCTGAGGGTGGAGTTGGTTGACCTCTTCTTCTTTTCTTTCTTTATTTTATTTTATTTTATTTTTTTAGTTTTTATATATATTTTTTAATTTACTTACTTACTGACTTATTTACTTTAGAGAGAAAGAGAGTGCAAGAGAGCACGAGTGGGGGAGGAGAAGAGGGAGAAGGACAAGCCAACTCCACGCTGAAGTGGAGTCAGATGCAGATAGTATCTGTGTAATCACAGACCTGTACCCCTGAAACAAATAATATATTATATGTTTATTTTAAAAAATAATAAAAAAGAAAGGAAGGAAGGAAGGAAGGATGAAAGAAGAAAGAAAGAAAGAATGAAAGAAGAAAGAAAGACTTTAAAAGGAAAAATTAAAAAAAAAATAAACTGAATTAGTCAACACATAGTGCATCATTAGTTTTCAATGTAATGTTCAATGATTCATCAGTTGCATATAACACCCAGTGCTAATAACATCACTTGCCCTCCTTAATTCCTTTCACCCAGTTACCCATTCCTTCACCCACCTCCCTTTCTGCAATACTCAGTTTGTTTCCTGGAGTCAAGAGTCTCTCATGGTTTGTCTCCCTCTCTGATTTCTTCCCAGCAGCATTAGGTTTTCTCAGTCAGGACCCAAAGCTGAAGTCTAACCAGAGTGTCATTTCAGGATCCATTATGATCTTCCTTTTCCTTAGCTAATATTTTCTTCCAAGAAATTTTCCATCATGAGTAATGATGGGTAAGCCCAGGGGAGAAAATACTGTGGCAGTTTTAGCTCATGAATGCAATAGCAATTTGTCTTTGGCCAGGAGTCTCATACTTCAGTTTTACCAATGTGAGCCCTTGGTACCCAATGAGTCTTTAGAGAATATGTTCATATTTCTCTCTGGTTTCACTCCTTGTGTGAATTTCCTTCTGTTTGCACACTATCTGTGTAACCATGCACCTTGTTAATTACGACGGTTAGAGTAAAATAGTCTTAAAAGTTTTTTCTTACCTCTATTATTTAAAATACTGATTACCTTGGCGTGCCTGGGTGGCTCAGTGGGTTAAGCCTCTGCCCTCGGCTCAGGTCATAATCTCACAGTCCTGGGATCAAGCCCTGCTTCCCCCTCTCTCTGACTGCTTCTCCCTCTCTCTGACTGCTTCTCTGCCTACTTGTGATCTTTGAAAAAATAAAAAAATAATAAAATAAAATACTGATTGCCTTTTATCCCATGTCTTACAATATACTTAAAATCAGAGTGTTAGAATACATAGGCATTGTTGTGTTGCTTTCTGCTCAATTTTTATCTTCTTTTTGCTTCATGTTTTGTATTTGGGATCATCTCTCTTCTGAACTGAAACGTGGAAAATTTTTCACAACAAAAAGAACAGATAGACTTCACTACATGATCATCATTCTACCTTCACCATTCGTATTTCAGTGTAGAAAAGCTATTGTCCTAATCTGCTGCTACAATTTAAAACAAAAAATACAATTGTACTGTGAAAAGTACAGAAACATACTGAATTAGTGAGGGTGACATCTATTAAGAAAGCCTTTCCATGTATGGCAGAAGCACAGAGAACCAAAACAACCTTTCCAGCCATTTATCAAAGATCATGATCTATCATTTCCAGAAGAATAAAACAATAAGCACTAAAGTTAGAGAAGTGAACCAATATATAGCATTTTTCTCCCATTTACTCAGCCTCCCCCTACATTTCTCTCAGGGAGGAAAAAAAGAAAAAAGGCGCATCCAGCTTGATACCAAGAATGTGTAGCTTACAAATAGATATCAGCATGTAATCAACAAAGGAGCCCAAAATCTAAATTGTTTTTTTACTAATTTAAGAACTGGGAAAATTTCCAGTGTTACAGAATAAGTACATAATATGTGAGATTTACATAATTCAAAAAAAATCCTTCCTATTTCCTTTCCTGCATTTTTTATATATTCAACATTAAAAGGAGACATGGAAAACTTATGCAACCATCACTAAATGTTTTAGTAATCCAAAAAATAATAGTTACAGTTATAATTACAGTTATAATAATTACAGTTATAATAGTATTATAACTGTAAAACCATGAGAGACTGTGGACTCTGAGAAACAAACTGAAGGGGTTTTTTTTGGGCGGGGGGGGGTTGTTGAGAGGGGTGAGCCTGGTGGTGGATATTATGGAGGGCACATATTGCATGGATCACTGCATGTGGTGCATAAACAATGAATTTTGGAACACTAAAAATAAAATAAAATAAAATAAAAATTTATTTAATAAACATACTGTCTGACTCCTTCTGAGCTGATCTGATATCTTTTATAAATGAATTGTTATTTTGTTCTATAACTTTGTGTTTCTTGAATATATTCCATGGTGATTCTCTACATAGGATATCAAAAGTCAAGATATTATATCAAGATACCCTTTTTTGTTCTTTGTTTTAAATCTGTTTTAGATTTTAATTCTATGTATTTAATCTGGTGACCCATATCCTACCATCTCAATATCTCTATCTCCACAAATTAATATCTATGTCTTGTCAATCATCACTCAATCTTTTCCCTCTATAAGACCAATGACATGAAAATTTTTATGATTTACAACCCTTATCTTATTCCATTAATTTTTGCATCTTCAATTTCAGTTCCTGGCTGCCTCCCAACTCTCTCTAACTAAATTGTTTTAAGATGACTATCGGATATCTAGGTACTCATTATTTCTGGAAGCTGTCTCCTACCTTTCAACCTTTGTATGATATATACAGCTGTCAAAATCCTGGACATAATCCCAAGCACTGCATTTTCTACTAAGAAACATAGTAAGGCTGTCACTGGGATATTTCTTGAGAAAAGAACTAAGAGATGCTAAATATATTTTTATATTTTTTATTCTTCATACCAGTGTTCTTCCTACAATTACACCAAGAAAAAGAACTACCAACTATAATAAAGTCATTACATACTGTACACTCATCTATAACAAAGTGCTTCCTAAGGGTGTATATTTATTGACCTTTATATTATTTTATAGAGGTGTACATATAATATATATGACAAACACTATATGTGTGTAAAATATAACTTAAAAACATTTATATGTATATTTCTAAATATATGTGTTATATGTAATTTTGTAATATTTAGTGAAATGATACTACACAAATGTTTACACAAATTCATTATTGGTGAATATTATTAGAGGTATTATCAGCTACATCTAGCCTTCTTTAAATAAATAATTGATTTGTCATTAAAAAAGCCTCTGAGTTTAGTACTTTTTAATTTAATTTAATTAGCCAACATGTAGTACATCATTAGTTTCAGATGTAGAGTTCAATAATTCATCAGTTGCATTTAAATTCCAGTGCTCATCACATCTGGTACCCTCCTCAATGCTCATCAACCAGTTATCCCAACCCCACACCCACCTCCTCTCCAGCAGCCCTCAGTTTGTTTCCTATAGTTAAGAGTCTCTCATGGTTTGTCTCCCTTTCTGATAAGTTCCTATTCAGTGTCCCCTCCCTTCCCTTATGATTCTCTGTGCTATTTCTTATATTCCATATATGAGTGAAACTGTATGACAATTGTCTTTCTCTGATTGACTTCTTTTGCTCAACATAATACTCTCTAGTTCCATCCACTTTGATGTAAATTGTAAGTATCTGTTCTTTCTGATTGTTGAGTAATATATCCATTATGCATATTCAAATTATATATATATATATATATATATACACACACACACACACACACACACACACATACATACACACACATATAAAACATACATATATACCACATTTTCTTTATCCATTCATCTGCTGACGGATATCTGGGCTCTTTCCATACTTATTGGCTATTGTGGACATTGCTGCTGTAAACATTGGGGTAAATGTGCCTAATCAGATCATTACATTTGTATCTTTGGGGTACATACATATTAGTGCAATTAGTGCTGGGTCATAGGGTAGCTCTATTTTTAACCTTTTGAGGATACTCCCTACTGTTTTTCAGAGTGCCTATACCATCTTGCATTCTGATCAACAGTGTAAGAGGGTTCCCCTTTCTCTGCATCCTCCCCAACATTTGTTGTTTCCTGTCTTGTTGATTTTAGCCATTCTGACTGGTGTGAGATGGTATCCTACTGTGGTCTTGACATGTATTTCCCTGATGCCAAGTGATTTGGAGCATTTTTTCATGTGTCTCTTGGCTATTTGTATGTGTTCTTTTGAGAAGTGTCTGTTCATGTATTCTGCCCATTTCTTGACTGAATTATTTGTTTTTTGGCTGTTGAGTTTGATAAATTCTCAAAGACCTTAGACACTAGCCCTTTATCTGATAAGAAATTTTCAAGTATCTTTTCCCATTCTATAGGTTGCCTTTTAGTATTATTGACTGTTTCCTTTGTTGTTCAGAAGCTTTTTATCTTGAAGAAATGTCAATAGTTCATTTTTTCTTTTGTTTCCCTTGTCTTTAGAGATGTGTCTAGCAAGATGTTTCTGTGGCCAAGAATGAAAATGTTGGTGCTTGTGTTCTTCTCTAATATTTTGATGGATCCTCCTCTAGGATTTTGATACATTGTCTCACATGTGATATTTCATCTGTTTTTAGTTTATCTTTGTGTATGGTATAAGATAATGATTAGTTTCATTCTTCTGTTTATGGCTGTCCAATTTTCCCAACACCATTTGTTGAAAGAGGCTGTCCTTTTTTCCACTGGATATTTTTTTCCTGTTCTGTAAAGATTAGTTGACCCTAGATTTGAGAGTCCATTTCAGGTTTCTCTATTTTGTTCCATTGATCTATGTGTGTGTTTTTGGCCAGTACCATACTGTCTTGATGATTATAGCTTTGAAATATACCTTGAAGCCAAACATTGTGATGCTACCAGCTTTGGTTTTCTTTTTCACCATTCCACTGGCTATTCAGGGTCTTTTCTGGTTCCATGCAAATTTTAGGATTAATTGTTTCAGCTCTGTGAAAAATGTTGATGATATTTTGATAGGGATCGCATTGAATACATAGATTGCTCTGGGTAGCATATATATTTTAACAATATTTGTTCTTCCAATCCATGAGCATGGTTTGTTTTCCATTTCTTTGTGTCTTCCTCAATTTATTTTGTATGTTTTCTGTTGTTTTTAGATTATAAATCCTTTATCTCTTTGGTTAGGATTAAATCTAGGTACCTTATGGCTTTTGGTGCAATTGTAAAAGGGATTGATTACTTAATTTCTCTTTCTTCTGTCTCATTTTTAGTGTACAGGGGTGCAACTTATTTCTATGTATTGATTTTATATCCTGCCACATTACTGAATTCCTGTATGAGTTCTAGAAACTTTGGTGTGGGGTCTTTTGGATTTTCAACATAGAGTATTATGTCCTCTACAAAGAGTGAGAATTTGACTTCTTCTTTGCCAGTTTGGATGCCTTTTATTTATTTTTGTTGTATGATTGCTGAGACTAAGAATTCTAGTATTAGGTTGAATAACAGTGGTGAGAATGGACATCCATGTCATGTTTCTGATTTTAGGGGAAAAACTCTGTTATCCCCCATTGAGAATTATATTCACTGTGGACTTTTTGTATATGGCTTTTATGATATTGAAGTATGTTCCTTCTATCCCTACACTGTGGAGAGTTTTAATCAAGAAAGGAGACTGTATTTTGTCAAATGCTTTTTCTGCATCTATCGAGAGGATCATATGGTTCTTGTCCTTTCTTTTATTAATGTGATGTATCATGTTGATTGATTTGGGAATGTTGAACAAAACTTGTAGTCCAGGAATAAATCCCACTTAGTCAAAGTGAATAATCCTTTTAATGTACTGTTGGATCCTATTGGCTAGTATCCTGGTGAGAATTTTTGTATCCATGTTTATCTGGGGTATTTGTCTGTAGTTCTCCTTTTTGGTAGAGTCTTTGTCTGGTTTTGGGATCAAGGTAATGCTGGCCTCATAGAATGAGTTTACAAGTTTTTTCTCCCATTTCTATTATTTTAAAAAGCTTCAGAAGAATAGTGATTAGCTCTTCTTTAAATGTTTTGTAGGATTCCCCTGGGGGACCATTTGGCCCTGAAATCGTGTTTGTTGAGAGATTTTTGATTATTGCTTCAATTTC